>NC_063345.1:66105415-66142182 GCF_021869965.1 Rhincodon typus | reverse complement strand
AGCAGGAAAGCTGACGTTTCAGGTCGAGACCCTTCTTCAGAAAATCTGAAGTGTCTAGGCCCGAAACGTCAGCTTTCCTGCTCCTCTGATGCTGCTTGGCCTGCTGTGTTCATCCAGCTCTATACCTTGTTATCTCAGATTCTCCAGCATCTGCAGTTCCTACTATCTCTCTAACAGTAGTTCTACTTGGTTTCAGCCATCTCTGTTGCAGTCTGCTAGATAACAACATTGACCTTAAGGCTCTCAACAGGAGAGGGAATAATGTCCTTAATCTCTTCATAGAATCCCTATAGTGCGGGAACAGGCCCTTCGGCCCAACAAGTCCATACTGACCCTTGGAGTATCCCACCCAGATCCATCCCCTTATAACCCACTAAGCTACACATCCCTAAACACTACCGGCAATTTAGCATAGCCAATTCACCTAGCCTGCACATCTTTGGACTGTGGGAGGAAACCGGAGCACCCGGAGGAAACCCACGCAGACACGGGGAGAACGTGCAAACTCCACACAGACAGTCGCCCGAGGGTGGAATCGAGCCTGGGTTCCTGGCGCTGTGAGGCACAGTGCTAACCACTGAGCCACGTGCAGCAGGATGGCCATGAGCAGGTAATCTGTTCCCTGTGACGTGATTCATTCTGTCGGCAGGACACCACAAAAACTCTGCTGCCGAGCTCAGAAACCTCCAGCAATGTGGCGGTGGTGCACTGCCCTGCGAGCCCAGAGTTTGTCTCTGGAGTGTAACTTCAACTCCAGAGCCTTTGGACGCTGAGCCAGGAGTGCTATCCACTGTGTCACAGAATATACAATTTACCAGGACTTCCTTCCCTGCATGCTTCTATTTTTGTCACCTCCATGAACTTCCAGTGTTGATGGCCTTCGCAGTGCTCGGTTGATTAACTGACTTGAATCTATTGGTGATGTGGACTCGGACAAATCTGATTACGTCTGTCTCGAGGGACATTGTTCCACGACTGTTTTCAATATTAAAATGCCATAAAAATTGCACTTAAAATCATGGGGATTTTCATAATATTTTTAATACATTTGCTGTTGGTATAAAGACTAGGGGATACAAAATTGAGGTTCTGGAAAAGAAGTTCAGAGGAAATGTGAAGAAAATCATTTTTTTTAATGCAGCAAGTAGTAATGAGCTAGAACTTGCTGAGCAGAAGGGTGATGGAAGCAGAGACAGATCAATGTTTTCGAAAGAAAACTGGGTGGACACTTGAAGGAGATGACCTTGCGAAATACTACAGGGAGGGAGTAGGAAACAGGGCTGACTGAATTGCCATATGGAGAGCCAGCATAGACTCTTACTGCACAAATTACTGTGTTTTTATCCTTCTGATGTTTCCTCTTCTGCATTCATAATAGCTTGGATTTGGCTGTGGCAATGATGGTGAAACTGCCAGTGTTCCTGTCATTACTACACCAAACTGGCCAGCAACTTTGGTGGAGTTTGCATATACGTGGAATAATGCAGAAATCCATACACTGCTGTCAGTATACTTTTCCATTAGGGTATGTTGTAGAGGTTCCCAAACACTGCAATCATGAATTGATTAAAACTCCCACATCAATGCAATTAGCCTCATTGTTAAAACTTTGGAAAAAGCTACACCTTGTTGAATGAGGTGTAATTTTATTTTAACCATTATACCAGTGGTCCTGAAAATACTAATTCATATTTGTGGAATATAAAATTTCCCCACAATAATTAAACATTGCATTTATTTTCAGAGTTCATTTTAGAAGTTTATCTTCATTTTAGCTTCTGATTTAATATGCTCATAGAGATCTACAGCACAGAAAAAGGACATTCAGTCCACTGCATCTGTGCTGGTCAAAAACAACCACCTAGCTATTCTAATCCCATTTTCCAGCACTTGGCACATATCCTTGTATGCCTTGGCATTACAAGTGCATATCTAAACACTTCTTAAATGTTGAGGGTTTCTGCCTCTACCACCATTACAGGTAACGAGTTTCAGATTCCCATCACCATCTGGGCGAAAAGGTTTTTCCTCACATCTCCTCTCAACATCTTGTCCCTTACTTTAAATCTGCACCACCTGGTCACAGACTGGAGAAAAGTTTCAACCTGTCTATCTATGTATCCCCCATAATTTTATACATCTCAATCCTATCCCCTTTCAATCTTCTCCACTCCAAGGGAAACAACCCTAGTCATGTATTTGGGGAGGCAGTGGCATAGTGGTAAAGTCAACAAACTGGAAATCAGAACTTCAAGTTTATTTTCTGGGGACATTAATTCAGATTCCACCATGTTAGGTAAAATTTGAATTCAATAAATATATGGAAAGAAAAAGGCTGGCCTAATGTTAGCAGTGTAACCATTGGCAATTGTTGTAAAAACACAGTGGGTTTAGAAATATCCATTAGGGTAGGAAAATCTCCAACTTTCATTGGTTTGGCTTACATGTGACTCCAGACTGCCAACAATGTGATTTACTTTTAACTATTAGTGATGGGCAATATGCTGGCCTCGGCAGCAATGCTCTCATTCCATGAATGAACAAAATACTACTAGGCAATCTGTAAAGTTAAAGTGAAAGGGTTTGATGTGATTTTAACTTCCTGGCAGATACTTCAATTTGATTAGTTGCCTAATTGCTTCAACTTGACTCTACATTTAAACAGCTGCAGGCAAAGGGAAAATTCCTGCCACATGGATTGCTAAATGTCAGGCTGTGTTGATAGATAAAAGCAGGCAGACTCACTGATTTATCATGAAATTTACCAGATATTAAGAAAATTTATTTGATTGAAGGTGCAGCCATTTTGCCTCATCTCTGTTGCTCTTTGAAAAAAACTTTATTGGAGACAAACAGACGGCTAAAAATCTGTCCAAGTTGACTCTTATTGGTCTAATCTTCACCAATGCTCATGCTGAGCTTTTCCTAAAGTAAGCTGTATGACTTGCTAGTTCTGTTTTCAACCTTTTACAATACTGAGCCTGAATAGGTCACAAATGGTTCTACTTGATGCAGATCATTGCACAGACCACTCCCTCCTTCCTTGGTTCACATAGTTTTCTCATGCCACTGTTGATTGGTCGACTGTCACGTCATACACAACTGTCAGGTCAGATCAGTTGGTAACACAGCCACTTTACTGTCAGCATGTTGTGGGCTTAAACCCCACTGTCGGATCGAAGGACACAATCTTACCAACACTTCAGTGCAACACTGAGGGAAAGCTGCATTGCTGGACAGGCCATATGTTGAACGTGATATTTAATCACCTGGTTCAATCTGTCATAAAAAGTATCGTTTGGGATCTTTTATCAGCTATAAAGAAGTTAACTGGTCATTCATCACATTTGTGAGTGGGTCATTACTGTGTAGACATTGGATCTCATGTTTACTTGCATAATTCATGAATGGTGAACGAAGAAATCTGCCTCTTCATGTTCCAAAATGGCTATTCTAGTCACAGGCCACATGCAACCAGCTTTTTTCGTTTTCTACTCGCTCTCACTTTCAACATCCAATCGTATGACTTTCCCCGACTGGTTCCATTTCAGCCAAGGTCATCAAGTAAAGTTGTGACTCTGACCTTCGTGTCTGCAGTCCAGTGAATGCGATAATGCAGCACAGAAACGAAAAGGCTCTTACAATCAAGTCAGTGCATTAATGCCCGTGAGACGCACAAACTGAGCAGTGATCGGATCGGCTGACCTTGCCTCACCAAGCAGGATATATGGTTGATTAAAGGGATTAGCTGCGTATATACCCTTCACATTCTGAGGAAAATGTCATTTAAAGCACACAATACCACAACAATTGCCGCTTTTAAATAGAATTCAGCCTGTTTAGACTACTAGAGAAAACCTGCAGAGCTTACACTGAAATCTGTCACGTCTGCCTAATGCAGCAAATGTGAGAAGCTTTCAAATTTTGTTGATAGATGAAAGCCAGCAGACTCACTGATCCTTCAGTGGAATTTAGAATCTCAGAATCCCTGTAGTGTGGAAACAGGCCCTTCAGTCCAACAAGTCCACACCAACCCTCAGACATCCCACCCAGACCCATCCCCCTCTAACCCACCTAATCTACACATCCCTGAACACTATGGGCAATTTAGCATGGCCAATCCACCTCGTCTGCACATCTTTGGACTGTGGGAGGAAACTGGAGCACCCGGAGGAAACCCATGCAGACACGGGGAGGATGTGCAAACTCCACACAGACAGTTGCTCGAGGGTGGAATAAAACCCGGGTTCCTGGCACTGTGAAGCAGCAATGCTAACCACTGAGCTACCGTGCCTAGGTATTGAGAAACTTTATAGTTGACTATTTGTTTTTATTTCACATCTGATTGAAGATGCAGCCATTTTGCCTTGTTCCTGATTGTTTTTAAGAGAAAGACTTTGCAGAAGATCTATAGAGACAGTAATCCATCAATCCATTTTATCAGAACTGATCTTTATTGGTACAATTCAAAATTAATCACACTACCCCACTCTCACCAGAGAGCCCCTTTTCTTCACTCTGCGTCAAATACATAGCAATGTTTTCCTTAATGTGCAACTGTCTCTGCTCAAGTCAAAATAGCACCAACATTTCAAATCTTTCTCAGTAATTACAGTTTTCCACCCAAGCATCATTCTAGCATTTACTTGATTGTAACAACAAAATTCGATCCATGTCACAATATTCATCATTGGCAGATGGTCTAATTGTTCAAAGGCTTTAGAATTTATATTTCGAAGACGGTCTTAGGTTAACAAAATAATTGAATTAAATGGTAATAATTCGGAAACAGCACTGGCAGAGGCAATGGTGAATAACAATATATAGCCAAATAAATCCCAATGTGCAACACTTGAGGGCACAATCACATCAATTAGAGTGTGAAGTATATCATTAGATGGTCAACCTGTGCTATTCGCTACCAAAGGAGGCTGTAGAAGCCGCATCACTGAGTATATCTGGGAGAGACACTGATAATTTTGTTTTAGACATTAAAGGTATCAAGGCGTATGAACAGAAGGTGGGAATACCCCATTGAGAGAATCAAACATGATCGTACTGAATGGCACTACAGGCTCGAAGGGCGAAAATGGCCTGCTTCTGCTCCTAGTTTCCATACACCACTCCTAGTTTAATACACAACTTATATCAACACCGATAAGGGGTATTGTGGCACAGTGGACAGCATACTGTGCCAAAAGCTCTGGGTTCAAGGCCCACCTCAAGACTTGAAGCCACAGAATGGGGTTTTATAAAGTGGCCAAACAGGTTGATTAGGAATCTGCAATTCCTTGTAATACACCCATGGCAGGTGGTAAATGTGGGAGTGTTTCCCAGTTGGCCAAATTCACGTGGTAGCTGCAGCTCTTCACATTAAAGTCTCCAAAAACAAGTTCTTGCCACAAACAAGCATCTTCTTCATTAGCAGAGACGATCACACATAATAAATCCAGGTATATGTCACAATGAATTAAGTGCTATACCTGCACACAGTGAAATGCGTGGTGTGGTGGGTCTCTTTAGTCAGAATAAAGATTACATTTCCAACTTAAAAAGAAAAACATATTTGCATTTACTTTTCATTTTTCATGAGCTCAGGCCACTCAAACTGCTTTACAACTAATAAAATACAATTGAGTGTAACCACTGCTGAAATTGGAAAAAAGTAGCAGCCAATTTACGTACTCTTGCACCCATCAGAACAATATATGAAAAAAAGTCTAAGTAATGGAAGATTTTCAATTGAAACAGGCAATGAGTCCATTTAGTCTTTCAGTCTACAAATAACAGAACTGACTAGTCAGTCAAGTTCACAGCATGGTGTACATATATTATTTATTGTGAATCAATAAACAGAATGTATTCATATATAGTACATGCAAGTACACCACATAATGAGCTTGACTGACAAGTAGGCTTTGTTCTTTGTAGACGGTAAGAACAGGTACACATACTGCACCAATTTCAACAAAATAGGTGAGAGCCATTCTTTGGTTCATTTCTCAGGGCAGTGCCTTAATTGATCAAAGTCAACCTACCTGGTTAAAAAGTTACACTAAGCTTGGCAGTTAACAGCCAATCATTAACTTGTGCATCCACCAGGGCAACTTCTCTCCTAGTCAGAAGTCACTTAACAACCTATCAGCACTCGCCTCTCACATTACCCTTTTACCCTTTGCTTGGATAATTCTTCCTAACTGTCCCAAAGAGTGCAAAGCTACGCCAAAACATGTCACTTTTCAGCCATACAAATTCCGTACTACCAAGTGACTACTTGTAACACTGTGACATACAACTAAATAGAGGCCAGAAACTTTAATTTACCATAAGGCTTATATTAATGAAAAATGTCAGATAGATGTGAAGAATATGCAGGGCACAAACCCACCACTGTCTTTTACTGGTTTTCAATTTGGAATTTGGAGTCCAAGACTTCAATACAAAATATTTTGCAAAACATGCAAAAGATAAGGCTAGAGTATATTTAACAATATTCAGCTTGAGTTGCCTAGTGGATGATTTATATCAGCCACCTCTAGAGGTTCCCAGCATCTCAGCTGTCAATCTTCAGCTAATTCAATTCACTCCACTGTGATAACAAGCAACAGCTAAAGAAAGTGAAAACATAAGCAGCTTCAGGCTCTAACAGAATTCTGGCAATAGCATTGAGGACTTGTGCTCCAGAAATGTGCCATGCCTTTAGTTAAGCTGTTACGGTACAACTACACTTCTGAGATTTTGGGGTTGGAAGGTGTTGTTGAAAAGATAGAGTAAATTGCTGTAGAGACAGTAAGAACTGCCGATGCTGGAGTCAGACATAACACAGTGTCAGCTGGAGGAACACAGCAAGCCATGCGGAGGATAAGGAAAGCTGATGTTTCGGGTCGGGACCCTTTTTTTATTCTGAAGAAGTGTCCTGACCTGAAACGTCAGCTTTCTGCTCCTCTGATGCTGCCTGGCCTGCTGTGTTCCTCCAGCGCCACACTGTGTAAATTGCTGTAGTGCTTTTTGTAGATGGTGAATTCAGTGAATGTTGAAGGTCTTGGTTGGGGCGCCAGCTAAATGGATGATGGTGTTGCAGTTCATTGATAGCGCAAATATTTTCAAACAATTAAACCCTCTGAAACATTAATTACTTCCTTCACATCTATCTAACATCTTTTAAGTCGACAACAGAATCTACAAAGACATGCAGTAAATGTACATAAAGGAACATGGTAAACATTTTGACAAAGCCAGTGAGAACACTGCAATTTTAAATCTTAACCAATTCATAAATAATTTTGTGACCTTCATTTTACAATATACTGATTTGGTAGTGCCCTCTTGTCTGCACTTCTATTTTGTATGTTTTAAATAGGATTGAAATACGGACACAATTAGAAATTCTAGATCATTTCTCCCTCAATCTGTCCATCAATCACTGATTGCACAGTTTGCTGTGTGGGAGCAAGTAGAAGGTGCCAATGAACACTGCACTGCAGTTGAGTTTGCAACACAATGGTCTATTTGCCCAATACTTCAGCTTGTGTTTTCATAGCTAGTGGTTGGGGGAAGCAAAGCTCAGGCAAGAAATTTGCTTAAATTTGAATTTGACACCTGGGTGGTTCCTATCTTAACTTTGCCACATCTTACCTACGCTTGGAGTCAGTACATTAGTTTAGCTTCTCGTACAGAGTTGGACTGAGAAAACATACAGTGGTGTTATGGAAGGAGATGCTGCCAGTAAGCATCATGGAAACAGAAATTTGAAGAGCTTTTAAAATGTTCAGGAGGCTATTGAACCTAAAAGTAACAAGACTGTGAAGGAAGTGAGGAGGAGAGGAAAATTGACAGGAAAATTGGAGAAAGGAATCCCACGGTTCCTGAATTAACACAGGAATTGCTGGACAAAAACAGACAAACTTGGCCTCTACCATCCTAGTAGTTAAATAACAACCGAGTGGCTGCAAGAGCAGGCCACAGGATGGGAATCCTGTCACGTATAGCTTGGCTTCTGGCTCTCAATTCTGTCCATCTACAAGGCCTAATACAGACCTGAAATGGAATAGTCCCCGCTTCCCTGGAGCAACACTGGAGTTCAATGATATAGAATCAGAGAATTTTACAGTACAGAAGGAAACCATTCGACCCATCTTGTCTGTACTAGCTCACAAAAGAGCTACCTAGCTAGTCCCACTCTCCAGCCCTAACTCCGAGCTATTTAAATTCTTCATCTTCAATATATATTCAGCTCTCTCTTGAAACCTCCGATGCAATCTGCCTCAAACATCTGCCAGGCAGAGTGTTTCAAATCTTAACAATTCTCTAAGAAAAGTAGTTTCTCCTCATCTCATTCCTAGCTCTCTTGCTGGCAATTTTGAAATTGTGAGCATAACTTACTGACGTACCAACTAACGGAAACAAAATGTCCTCCATCACCCTGTCAAAATTGCTCATATTTTTGAACACCTCAGTAAGTTCACTTCTTAATCTTCGCTGCTCCAAGAAGAATAGGACCAATCTCTCTCATTTTTCCTTATCTAAAATTCTTCATTCCTGCCAGAGGAACTAGTGGATACAGGTACGGTTACAATATTTAAAAGACCTTTGGATAAGTGCATGAAGTGGAAAGGTTTGGAGGAATATGGGCCAAACGCGGGCAAGTGGGACTAGTTTGGTTTGGGAACATGGTCAGCATGGACTGGTTGGACCAAAGGGTCTGTTACCATGACTCTCGACTCATTAGACAGTACTTTCTAAACTCACAGCCACTACTTACTGGGAGAACAAGGGCAACAGAAATACGAGAACACCACCCACTGTAATTTCCAACCCCCAGGTCACTTAGCAACATGACTTGGCAATATTCTCAGTTTCTTCACTATCATTTGGTCAAAATCCTGGAGCTACCTCCCTAACAGCACTGCAGGTGTACATGGGCCAAATGGACTACAGTGGTTGAAAAAGGCAGCTCAAGGGAAACTAGCAATAGGTAACAAATGCTGGCCTGCCAGAGCAACCCACATCCCTTAAATGCATAAAATGTTCATTCCGAAGCCTACTAATTTAATAACTGTAACCTGAACTGTAATTTACATTGATTTATAATGCTTTTCTAAGCAGAGTTAAGGTTGAGTGAAATGAAGGGAGGTCAAGTCAGGACATATTACCTGGGGATTACCTGAATGAGCGAGAGATGGAAAAGAAACAGGGAATTCAGAAAACAAATATAGGGGTGCACAAGAGCTCTGATGCTCTTTACATAGCTTACACATCTTATACCAAATCATACAACACAGGAGGCAAGTAAGGCCATTGTGCCTGTTCATCTTCCTTAATACGTGGTCCAATTAATTCCAGTGTTCACAACCCTCCCCCACCCTTGGTATCCCCATGGTCCCATAAATCTTTCTCTTTCAAATACTTATCCAATTAACTTTTAAAGTTATTACCGAATCTACAATATTGTCTTTTGGCAGTAGATTTATCCTGCTTCACTGAGTAAGACCTGTGCTTAATGGTCATTATGATGTATCTGTACAAATATAGAAAAACAGAGCATTTTATAGCAAAGCAATAGTAAAACAGCTGTATACTGAAAACCAATCAAAAGGTTAGTGCAAAAGTTAATCTTATCTAAAGAATATGACATTATACAATTCAATTATATGTTTCAATTCCAGCTTGAAAAACGGAGTCCTGTGGACGTGAGAGAGAAGCAGGATAAAAGCTTGGATAGTTATTAATTGTGCCCACTGGCCCCAATTGGGACCAGTCAATGCAGTAAAGGTTGTGCTTACTGGGATTTCTGGAACAGCCTGTGGTTTACACAAACACCAGGGGTCAGGGACTGAAACACACTTTGCTCTCTCTCTCTGGATGCGTCAGCCCCTTTGTTCCCCCAAGCAGGCCTGCAGTATTAGGAATCACAGCAACTACACTAGAGGGAATAACCTCTTGTTTACACGTAATTTATAACCTTCTCAGAACATTCCACAGTTAATTGTTATTTTTGGAATATGGTTACTATTATTAAGCAATCAACACCCAAGTTGTGCACAGTAAGCTCCCACGAATAGTCAATGATCAAAAAAAAAGAACTGCTCTGTGCTATAAATCAGAAACAAAAACAGAAATTGCTGGAAAAACCCAGCAGGTCTGGCAGTATCTGAGGATAGAAAGCAGAGCTAACATTTCAGTGACCCTTCTTCAGAACAGTCAACAATCACTATTTTTGGCAATGGTGTTCATTGAGGGACAAATGGCCCTTAAAAAGCCAGGAGAAGGGAGATTCAGGAGGTTGGTACGTCCTGAAGTGTTAACTGCTTCTCTCTCCACCTGTTGGAATGGGGTGAGGCATACTTTGGAAATAAAGTTGCTGGTTGGTGCGTCAGTCTTCGAATGCCTCTGTGACACACTGCAATTTTTAAATGGAAGGTTCACATCTCCAATTAAGTTGTTCTTAATCTTACTGATGAGCTTCTTAATGTGAAGAGGGATACAGTAACATTTTTACGATAAGAATGGAACCAGGACCAGTCTGGGGACAATCAGTTAACAACTGGTCAGGGATTCTACGATCTATGAACTGGTAGGTGAGCATGAGGGAATGATAACTGATTATGGCTGCACATTAAAAATCCTTAAGGAAAATGGATAGTCAATTGAGGTGCTCATGTGGAGGCACAATGTTGCCATCATTTAAATCAGAACAACTGAGTGAGGGTTTGGGGTATTATTTGGTTTGTGATGCTGCTTATTCTCTTCTTTGCATTCTGCTCCACTCTGAAAAGCCATGGCTGCTATCATGCCAGTTATTCTTTCAGAATCACCTTCCATAGCAGGTCTTTGCTTCCAGGAAGCATCCAGCACCATACCTGGATTTTAAACTCATCTCTGGCTCAATGAGGACCTTTATTACATCAAAATCATATTGTATCACTGACAAATCACACAATCAAAACACAGAGATGAACAGAGCATGAGGTTCCCAAATTATAACTGAAAATCGAGCTGATGTCTGAATCTCTCAGCATCTCCAGCACTTTGTTTTTATTACTGCAAAACTATCCTGCTCTTCTTCAAAAAACGTCCGACGATTTTTTTTTTTTAGAAAACATCCAAAGGAGGAGGAAACTAGGCCTGGGTTCAATATGTCATTCAAAGAGCAGTTACCTTGACAATGCAGCACAATGAAGGGCTGAACTTTTCCAGCTCTATGCTGACGAGTTTGAAGACAAGGGGATGAGAGAGAGAGAGAATATTAGGAACACTTGGAATAGCTTCCTAATGGGTTCATACTACTAGGGACGGTTATTCGGGGTGGATGGGCAGTGACCTGGATTGGCTGACCACTCCACAGAGAACTGATTTACATACAGCTAACATTATAAGGTTGCCAGCATTTTTTCCGTTGGCAGAATCCACTCAGTGGAGACAGCCTGCCTGGCACAATCCTTATAACCATTGGAGCTGGAGGCTTTATTCATTGGGGAAGGTGCCATGCTAACAAATAACCAAGTGTGGATGTGCCAGTCACAGTGTGGACTTTATCCTTCCACCTGTTAGCACTAAGCTTTTTGGACTGGTTTATTCTTCTGTGGGATGCAGGCATCACGGGCAAGGCCAGCGTTTGTGGCTCACCGCTATCACTCTCAAACTCTTGGATACAGAACTGGCTCAAAGGTAGAAGACAGAAGGTGGTGATGGAGGGTTGCTTTTCAGACTGCAGGCCTGTGACCAGCGGTGTGCCACACGGATCAGTGCTGGGTCCACCGCTTTTCATCATTTATATAAATGGTTCGGGTGTGATCATAGGAGGCATGGTTAGTAAGTGTGTAAACGACACCAAAATTGGAGGTGTAGTGGACAGCGAAGAAAATTACTTCAGAGTACAACGGGACCTTGATCAGGAGTTTAGTTTAGATAAATGTGAGTTGCTGCATTTTGGAAAGGCAGGACTTATACACTTAATGGTAAGGTCCTGGGGAGTGTTTCCTGAACAAAGAGACCTTGGAGTGCAGGTTCATAGTTCCTTGAAGGTGGAGTAACAGGTAGATAGGATAGTGAAAAAGGCATTTTGTATGCTTGCCTTTATTGGTCAGTGCATTCAGTATAGGAGTTGGGAGATCGTGTTGCGGTTTTACAAGACATTGGTTAGGCCGACTTTTGGAATACTGCGTTCAATTCTGGTTTCCTTGCTAATGTGCACCTGTGAGTCGTTTCGCACAAACCATCACTGCCCAAACTTGAAAGGGTTCAGAAAAGATTTGCAAGGGTGTTGCCAGGGTTGGAGGATTTGAGCTATAGGGAAAGGCTGAATAGGCGGAGGCTATTTTCCCTGGTGTATCAGAGGCTGAGGGGTGACCTTAGAGAGGTTTATAAAATCATGAGGGGCATGGATGGGGTAGAGAGACAAGGTCATTTCCTCCAGGGGTGGGGAGTCCAAAACTAGAGGGCGTAATGAGAGAGGGGAAAGATTTAAAAGGGACCTAAAGAGCAACTTTTTCATGCAAAGGGTGGTGCGTGTTTGGAATGAGCTGCCAGGGGAAGTGGTGGAGACTGATACAATTACAACATTTGAAAGGCATCTGGATGGGTATATATGAATAGGAAGTGTTTAGAGGGATATGGGCCAAATGCTGGCAAACGGGACTAGATTTATTTAGGACATCTGGTCAGCATGTACAAGTTGGACCGAAGGATCTGTTTCCATGTTGTACATCTCTATGACTCTATAATTGATTGTCTCTCTACCCCATTTCAAACAGCAGTTAAGAGCCAACAAACTACTGCTGATCTGGAGTTACATGTAGGTCAGACCAGATAAGGACAGCAGATTTATTTCCCTAAAAAGAAATTACCAGTCTAGATATGTTTGTACACTGACGAATTATAACATAAGGTCACAATTATACAAACTAACTTTACATTTCAGATCAGTTAACCAGATTTCATAGAATCCCTACAGTGTGGAAACAGGCCCTTCAGCCCAACAAGTTCACACTGACCCTCAGAGCATCCCAACCAGACCCATCCCCCAACAACCCACCTAATCTACACATCCCTGAACACCACAGGCAATTTAGCATGGCCAATCCAGCTAGCCTGCACATTTTTGGACTGTAGGAGGAAACCAGAGCACCCGGAGGAAACCCACGCAGACACGGGGAGAATTTGCAAACTCCACACAAACAGTCGCCCGAGGGTGGAATTGAACCCGGGTCCCTGGTGCTGTGAGGCAGCAGTGCTAACCAGTGAGCCACCATGCCACCGAATCCTACTAGCTGCTGCAGTGGACTTTGAAATTCAAAACCCCAAAGCATTAGCCTGGATTACTAGTCCAACATATTATTACTGTCTTCATATGTTCCAATTGTAGCTAGCAAGGGAGAACTTATACTCCCTTCTGGCATGGATAGAGGATTGGTTGACTGGCAGAACGTAGATAGTGGGAATAAAGGGACCTTCTTCAGGATGGGAGGCAGTGACTAGGGGAGTTCTGCAGGGGTCAGTGTTGGGACCACAACGATTCACGTTATACATTAACGATCTGAACAAAGGAACTGAGGGCATTATTGCTAAGTTTGTAGATAACAAAGATTGGTGAATGGACAGCTAGCATTGAGGAATAAGGGAGGCTGCAAAACAACCTGGACAGACTAGGACAGTGTGCAAAGAACTGGCAGATAGGATAAAGTGTGGAAAACTATGAGGTTGTGCACTTTGATCAGAATAATAGAGGCACAGACTATTTTTTAAATGGGGAAATATTTTGGAAATCTGAATCACAAAGGGGCTTAGGAGTCCTAGTTGAGGATTCCCTTAAGGTTAACATGCAGGTTCAGGTGGCAGTTAGGAAGACAAATGCAATGTTAGTACTCACTGCAAGTGGGCGAGAATACAAGAGCAAAGCTGGAAAAGGCTCTGGCTAGACCACATTTGGAATATTGTGAGTTCCATATCTAAGGAAGGAGGTGCTAGCATTGAAGAAGGTTTAGAAGAATAATCCCAAGAATGAAGAGCTTGTCATATGAGGAGCAGTTGAGGCCTCTAGGTCTGTATTCGATGGAGTTTGGAAGGATGAAGGGAGAATCTGATTGAAACTCACAGAATACTTAGAGGCTAGATAGAGTGGGTATGGAGAAGATATTTCTGCTAGTAGGAGAGATGAGGACCAAGGGTACAGCCTCAGAGTGAAGGGGTAAAACTAAGATGAGGAGGAATTTCTTCAGCCAGAGGGCAGTGAATCTGTGGAACTCGGCCTCCACAGCCTTCTGCAGCAACAAGTCATTGACTGTACTTAGGACAAAGATAGATTGTAAGGGGATCAAGAGTTTTAGGGAAGAAGGCAGGAGAATAAGGTTGAGAAATATTTCAGCCATGATCGAATGGTGGAGCAGACTTGATTGGCCGAATGGCCTAATTCTGGTCCTATATCTTATGGTCTTACTACCTCACCATCTCGTATTTTTTCCAGTGGAATAGAAGAGGTATTAGAGCCACTGGCTAGCAGTGTCATAAGCCTGCCCATCATCCACAACACAGCAGCAAGTGAGGCCATGTCAAAGTCCCGAAGTCTGTGGGAAAATCCTCCCAAAATGTCAGACTAAGATTGTGTGTACAAGTCTTGAACCTATGACTCAAAGTTGAAAATTTTGCTAACGGAGTCACTTCAGTTATAATAAGTCCATATTTTGCTGCACTTGCAATGTAACCAACCGTTTTCACATGTCACAGGCCAATATTTAGCATGATTTTCAAGCCAAAATTTTTTCTACGTTATCTCTGCTTTATGAGATTGACTGAAGGTTGCTCCAAGTGCTAGCAAAGTCAACAGGGCACAGAGCAGGATAACACCTTCACAAAGAAAGGAAAGGGAAATCCAGTCTTTTTTTAAAACACATCTTTAACCAGCCTGACTTATCGCTAGCATCAGCGGTGCCCAGGCAATAGGTTAACTGCTTGCTTTCTCAGGTGGAGAACAGTATCTGAAACAATGGAGAGAAAGAATCTTAACAGAGTGGCAAAATATGTCTGCAGGAATTGGAGGTGCAGTTAAATTATTTTGCCATCATTCTGTGTTCTTCCCAGGGAAGACTTCCTTACTCCAGTTCTCTTGCCACAATAAGTTTTGTTTCGCCACATTGCATCCATTAATTTGCACATCAAAATTCAATAAGATCCAGGTCTCAGCAATATGAGGTCATATGGAAAGAGACCAATGTCAGGGTTGCAATAAATTGCGCTCATTGAACAGTACGAAGGAGTAGCGGTGTGTGATGCATCTACTTCTGGATTTTTCCAAAATGGTAGGCCAAACAAAGTTAGCAAATGAGAACCAGAAGAACTGCGGATGCTGTAAATCAGGAACAAAAACAAAGTTGCTAGAAAAGCTCAGCAGGTCTGGCAGCATCTGTGAAGAAAAAATCAAGGTTAACATTTTGGGTCCAATGACCTTTTCTCAGTTCTGAGCCAAAACGTTTACTCTGATTTTTTTCTTCACCGATCCTGCCAGATCTGCTGAACTTTTCCAACAACTTTGTTTTTGTTAGCAAATGAGAAGCTGAGAGTAATATTCATTCAGTTACATACCAGGTAATAACTTAAAAGTGTAAGACCAGCTTGTGAGTAGTGTACCTGGAAGCGAAATGAATGTACAGATCCTTAGAGCTCCAACAGTTTATCAATCCTTCAACTGGAGGCAACCTGGGGCTCCAATACCTCCTTCCCTACCACTGATTGAAGTGTTAAGTCTGCTTGGTGTATGTATTATGGGTATTCAGAGAGGCAGAAGTACAAAGGGTGCCCTGGAGTTGAAGCAGACTGCATGAGTATCTATACATTCAGTAGCCCAGCTATGCCGTGACAGGGAGGCAGTGAGCAAGAGGGTGTGATCTAACCTAAAGGCTTTATTTCTACAGGGTTAGGTGGGGAACAAGAGGGGCAACTGTTCTTGAGGTGTCATCAGTGACCATTTCAGAACAGCTTTGGTAATGTAACTGGAAATGGCAGATCAATAAACCCAAAAGCCCTTTAAACAACAGCAACACTGGAATTAGGAACCTTAAGAAAACAGGCGTAAATTACCTGAAGCATAATATGATACAAAACCAGTTTTATGAACTAACCCAGCAAAGCAAGCCTTGATAATTTAATCTACAAGTCATAAAACATTAATGCTACAGTACGTGAATTTGTCTTTGCAGCTGGTTACATTTAAACATCATGGATTAAGTTCCTTTAAGACTTTCTCATAAGAACATGAGTACTGTAGATCATCCAGCCCCTTGAGCCTGTTCTGCAAATCAATTTGATCGTGGTTGATCTGCATACTAATTCCATTTACCTGCTTTGGTTCCATATCCCTTAATAGCCTCACCAAAAAAAATCATAAATTACTTAATTATACAGGGAAAGTCACCTTGCTGAGCAATGTTTGCAATCGGTAATGGAGTTTTTCATAGCAAACAAGAAACGGCCCTTTTCTCAATTTCCTGTAATCACAGAATTGGGAAATTTACATAGTGTATGCTAGCTAGAGAACTGGAGCTGTCTACTCTCACCCAGCTTCCGTAATTCTGTCCATGCCCCTAATCCTTTTCAATCAATGCTCACTTCTATTTAGACTCTGCCTCAACTATATATTTGCTGTGAAACATTCCATATCTGGCTAAATCACCCTTCAGGTGATCCTCAGTCTCTGCTCCCTTGTCACTAACCCACCAACCAGTAGAAATAATCTTTCATTGTTTACCCCTTTAAAACCCTACAATAGGAAAGCTTCCATTTGCTGTTCTAGTTAACCCTTGTGTAGAATGCCCAGAGATCTTAATTTTGCTGGGACAGCCCCTATTAGCATGAAATGTCCCAGCAATCACCTAAAACATAGATCAATCGAAGGGTCTAGGCCCGAAACGTCAGCCTTCCTGCTCCTATGATGCTGCTTGGCCTGCTGTGTTCATCCAGCTCTACACCTTGTTATCTCAATTGTCTCAGTATTTACCTTTTCCATTTTTGTGAAATATTAACAGGGTCAGCAGGGTGGTGAGAGGGAAACTGAGTGAAATTTTGTCTTTCTTCCTGCAAACACCAACCATATTGCATTGTATAGCAATGCATGTAGTAGATCTGTACCTCTTCACCGCTGACTTGACGTCTTCAAGGGAGTTGTCATGATATTTTTGATGGCTCCATTGCTGATGACGATTTACAAATGATCTACAGAATAGCTACGCCAACACAGGCAGGACATTATTTTGGGTAATGTTGTTGCATGACCTCCCACCTTCAAATACCTGCCCAGACTTCTGTCATTCATCATCCAGCATCCCAATTATGCTGAAGCCATGTTTTTACATAGTTTTTCAATGTTTCCTGGCTTTGACTTTTGAAAACCAGGTTACCCTACCCTCATTGCTGTAAAGTGATTCTTCATAGTGCAGAAACAGGCCCTTCGTCCCAACAAATCCACACTAATCGTCAGAACCTCCCACCCCGACCCATCCCCCTATAACCCACCTAATCTACACATCTCTGGACACTATGGGCAATTTAGCTTGGCCAATCCACCTAGCCTGCACATCTTTGGACCGTGGGAGGAAACCGGAGCACCCGGAGGAAACCCACAAAAATAGTGGAGACGTGGCCCTGCTTTGGCAGGGTGGAACCTACTGAATGTCTGATAAGTTTGTACTTTGTTTTAACAACGTGTTCTTCATGGTTGTTACTGGCTCAGTGTCATCTCTTATTTATTGATTATTTACTTGCAAATGCTCTTAATGAAAAAAAAACAGGATATGTATCTCATGTGCCAAATTCTTCAATGCTTCAAGATGCTTCGTGCTTAACAAGACAGCATTACGATTCAAAAACCCTAGATTAAAATTCTGTTTTTAAAACAATTTTCAGGCTTTGTTTTTGTTTTTTTGCCTCCAAACACTCCAAATATATATTGATCACATTTGTACAACTTACAACAAAACAAGGATTGCCATCTTTTGGCAACAAGTCAGTTTGCAGACCAATGAAAAGGGCAACTGAGCTTTAAATCATTTCAGTCATAAGGCCATGGACTCCAATCACAAGGCACAATGGGTAGTAACAATGCAGCTGAAACAACGCCTGCATTCACTTTTCTGGAGCCTGACCCCAAGGGGCCATGAGGGAGGGTGGGGATGCAGTAAAGTTCATTTGGGTTTTGTTTTGAGGTAAACTCTTGCTATTGTGGTGTTTTTTAGGAATTTTAGCTTGTCATTTAAACAAGCAGAGTTCTGACAAAGGGCAAAAGAAGAAAGGTCTTGTATTTGTAGAAGGCCTTTTATGTCCTGAAGGCATCCCTTATCATTGACAACTGATGGATCACTTTTGAAGTGCAGTCACTGACTGTTATAACGTAGGGGAACTTGGCAGTCAAACTTCACAGCACACTAATTTGTTTTAATGATGTTGATAATCAGCCCAAGATACCAGACAGAACTATCAAGCTCTTCTTCAGAATTATGCATTTCATATCCGAAGAGAGCAGGCAAGGCCTCAGTTTAAAATCACATACTTAAGGCAGCACCTCCAATGACGTAGCATACTCTCAGTACTACACAGGAGCGTCAGTTAAGAGTTTGTGCTCCAAGTGGGACTTGAACCGATGATCTTCTAGCTGAGGTGAAAGTGATACTACTCAGCAAAGACTGACAACCTAATACAGTCACTGTTTGTACTCTTGGAAACAGGATGGCCATTGTGTACACGGCACTGTCCTACAAACAACTGTGAGGTAAATTACTATATCGTTTGTATTGCTGATTGAGGGCCACACAGAGGAAAGAACAACTTCCTTTAGTTTTTTTTGCATGTGCGTATCCCAACCACCCTCTCTATATGTGACACAAACTTTAAAGGATTATGTACAACATTCAGAAGCTCGTTTTAGAATTCAGATCAGTTTTGTCTTGAATATTTGGACAAAAGGAGGAGGCTGGTAGGTATATCTATATATATTTTAATAGGTTAATCAGCTATAATGACACATTGGAATTCTATCATACAAATATATAGTATTAACTATTTGAGTGCCTTAGGAATCTCACAGTCTGATTTAAACTCAAGTATTCCTAAACAAGCCTCTGGCATTTTAAAACTAAAACCTAACTTTCACATTGCTTCATGCAGTCTGACTTGACCTGGGGACTGGGAGTGGACAATGAATGTAGTCACACAGGCGGCTTAAACAACGTATACTCTAACTCACCAAGAACATAAAGATACAAAAACATTACATACACACACATTTGATGCATCACAGCCTTCAGAAAACGTCAACCCACATTCACCCTGAACACATTAAACGTTGCATGAAGGGACTTATAATCCAGTGAGGCAGCCACATAAGGAGATATTCAGACAGGTGGTCAAAAGCTTGGTAAGAGAAGTTGGTTTAAGAAACATCTTAAAAGAGCAGCAGTTTGGAGAAGCTTCCACAGCATGGGGCTGAAGCCAGCATCATTCATTATGGAACATTTAAAGCTAGGAATGTACAAGAGACCAGAATTGGAAAAGCACAGACATTTGGTGGGTTGTAGGGCTGGTGACAATAACAGAGATATTAAGGGGCAAAGAGCTGGGAAATTTGAAAACGGCGGTGGGGGGGGGAATTTTTTTACATTTAAGCCATTGGTAAACCAGGAGACAATGCAGGTCAGCGTGACAATCCAAGAGACTTCATCTAAATATGTCACATTTGGTGAAAACAAATCAACAGCGTTCACGGGCAATGTGAAGATAAAGACAGTAGATTTTTCTTTAACTATTACCATTTGAATGAATGGAATGAAAACCAGGCAGGTTTAATAAACTGCAGATGATACACTACGTTTGAATACTTTCCAGACAGCAGAGGTGAAAATTCACTGCAGGATCTCCAGGGATAGAATCTAGGCATTACTCATTCCAATGTCAGTTGACTTGAACCGAAAAGATATGCTGACGTTTCCCACTCACTATGTTCTGTTTTGAATTTCAGCTTCAGTGAAACTTACGAGCCAGTTCATTTTAATCTAAACTACAAGTGAAAGATTCGGGAAACACAAATGCTTTCATTAAATACAGAGTACACAAAGCACATAGCATACCGTTTAGATTGGGAAAAGCGGCAAGGGTTAATGTCACTATGTAATCAGTCATTCATCAGAATTAGAACTGTGATTGTGCAGATAGCTTTAACTAAAGTGTTAGAAAAGATCAGGGCTCACAATCTCAAGTTGCATAAAGCATAAACTATGACAGATATGTGTTCTCCCCCCAGAGAATACTGAAACTGTGGAACAAGCCTTTGGGTAACATTCTGATTCACTTTAAGTTCCTTTAACTGTGAGTGGGACCGATGTCTTGCTGGGATGGAAGTACAATACACAAAGGGTATCACAGAATCCTTACAGCACAGAATGAAGCTAATTGGCCCATCATTCCTACACCAACTCTGTGAAGAAGCAATAGTACCAATCTCCCTATAACTCTGTTCATCCTTCCTTTTCAGATAACAGTCTGATTTTCTTTGGTGCTTCAAATGAACCTGCTTCCATCACACTTTCAGATAGTGAATTCCAGATCATAAATATTCACTGTGAGAAAATAATCTCTCTCAACGCTTGGCTAATTATTTTAAAATCTGGGCCCTCTCATTCTCAATCCTTACACCAATGGGAACAGTTTTCCCCTATCTGTTCCATTCAGACCCCTCATGATTTTGAATACCTCTACCATCAATCCATATTTCTCCAAGGAAATTAATCATACTTCTCCAATCAATTTTTGTAACTGAAGTTCCTCATTGATGGAATCATTATAGGTAGGTTCTGCATGATTTTAGTCAGGATCAGATTGAGCTATTGGACTAAATTTGGTCACCTAAAAATGGCTGAAGAGGAATTTCTCAGACTTTATCCTTCCCTTGCATTTCTTCCTGATGATTACTTTGAGTGGGGTGCAAACTACTAAGCTGACAGTTGTAAGGAACAGGTTGGATGAGGTTGGGGAGGTGGAGGGAGAGGGTTTCCTGTTGGTTATTTATACATAACAACTAAAAGATAAGTTACAAACTTTATAGAACTTCATACATAATTTTGTAGTTAGGTGGGAAGAGTGACAGTAACTAAGCTACATCTGAAGTTAGAAACATTGAATTCTGAAACCATGAGACTTTCAATTTGTTTAACAGCCCATAAAGTGGTTATTTAAAAGGATTAAAAAGACAAGACTACTACAGGGTAATTCACAGAAGTTTGCTTGGACTGATTTCTATGTCATCATTAGGGGTATCATGAGGCAAGGCTGGGCCTATATCCAACAGAGATTAGAATAATGAGAGATGATCTTTTTGAAACGTAAAAGGTTCTGAGGGTGTTTGAAAGCGTAGATGAGGGGCCCCTATGTGGTGTATTGGTAGATTCCCTGCCTCTGGACCGGGAGGCCTGGGTTCAAGTACCACCTGCTCCAAAAGTGTGTAATAACATCTCTGAACAGGTTGACTAGAAAAAAGGTCAAACTTTTTTTTAAAAAAGGGTAGACGCTGAGATGATAGTTCCCCTGATTGGAAAGTCTACATGTAGGAGGCACTGTCTCAAAATAATGGTGGAATTTTCCCCTCCCTGGAAGTGGCGAGAAGAGATGGCACAAAGGGGTAATAATTGGATGTGTTTGCTCTGGAGAGAAACTCGCCCCCTTCTTACCACCTTTAATTAAATGCTGAGCAAAAGTCTTTCAACTCACCAGCGACTAAAACCATGAAGTGGTCAATGTACACCCACTTAAGGACCTTAACCCATCACCTCCCTCGCAGGTGAGGAAAGGTGGCTAGTTTCCTAGCTGGGAAGCAAGGATGACTTAACGGATGCTTTTGTAGGTTTTAGGGGAGACATATGGTCCTTTCATTCCAGGAATCCAATGATCATTCTCTCATCATCCTGCCATTTTCTTCTCTTAAATCCTTTTAAATATCCAGTTCACAGGCTGCTAGACCCCTCCAATGTCTTGTGGTTTCAGAAGTCAATTTTGGCACGAAGTGAATCGCTTATTCGCAGAGCCACTGCAAACACTGACTGGTTTCCTTCTTCACCAACTGTTCCACGTGATTTGAGGACCAGGATATCGAACCTGAGACTAAAGCCATAGACTAAAGCCATTATTTACCAAGAAGAATTGACCCCCCACACACTTGTGTGTTTTGGAGACCTGAACAACCTGCAGCAGGCACCTCACAGCGCTGGAGAAGTAACACCAGTTGGGTTTCCACAAGATCCTCCAAATATGGTAGCAAGAAAGGTGCCCTGCATCAATTCCTGCTAATCGCTCAAAACCAGCTCTGCTGGGCAGGATGTCACTTGTGTTCTTCACACAAGACTCCCAAAGCAATTGCTCTTTGGAATTAGGTCACAGCAGGAGACTCCCAGGAGGATAGAGAACACACCTTAGGCATGTGCTAAAAGAATCCCTGAAGCTGGCAAACATTTCCACCACCTGATGACAGACTCTGGTTTGTGACTGACCAAAATGAAGCTAATGAATTCAGGCTTACACCAAAAATATCGAGATTTTTCTGGAACATGCTGCGGTGCAGTTAAGGCTTCAGGCAGCCAAAACCTCCGAACAACTTGCCGACCTGATCCTTCAAGCACCACATGCCCAAGATGTCACAGAGCTTTTAGACTGCTCTTTGAACTTATCAGCCACACAAAACTCATCAAACCAGAATGAAAGCAAGTCATCCTCGATTCTGAGGTACAGTCTAAGGAGATGATGCTCACTGCACCTACTTGAAACTGAGAGTCAAATTCTATCTTTCAGATGAGACATTCAATCAAGGCTCCATTTGTCCTCATGGGTGCGCATAAAAGATTGCAAGGCACTACTCAAAGAAAAGCATGGGAGTTCTCAGTGTCCAGCCCGATAATTATCTCAAGTACCATCACTAAAACAGATTGCTTGGTAATTGCTGTGCACAAATTGGCTGCCATGTTTCCGAAAGGCTGCATTTATCGATACCAATGCACGTGCACTATGTTTCAGAGATAGTAGGAACTGCAGATGCTGGAGATGCTTTTCTGAAGAAGGGTCTAGGCCCGAAATGTCAGCCTTCCTGCTCCTCTGATGCTGCTTGGCCTACTGTGTTCATCCAGCTCTACACCTTTTTATCTCACGTGCACAATATGTTGCTTTAAATTGTGCTTGTACAGATTTTGTTGCAGGGCGAATGAGACTAGGGTGGGAGAGAGAGATTGGGAGGACCTGGGGAAGGGGGAAAAAATTGGGATCTGGGAGGGAACATGGAAGTGTGCAAAGAGAGCCGGGGAGAGCGCAGAACGAAGACAGAGGGGTAGAGGCCCATCTGGCTGCTGGGGTTCTCCTTGTCACATCATTCTGTCCCTCCCTCCACACTCCCCAACCATTCCCAGGTCTTGGGCTCTACTTGTTACAATCCACCTCCTGACTTCTGGCCCGTCCTCCTTTCTCATTCTGGGGGATTCTGCCATGTCCAGCATCCCTCTCCCCAACATTGAAACCCAGTCAAAACTACACACGTACATGTGCAAATGCACATGATGTCACACAAAGTCTACACTTGGACCGGTGCATCCCCCAATGAGTGCACATGTAATTGCACACAGTTGTAAGCAAGCATTGCCTTTCTGAAATTAGAAGTGACTACACTTCAAAAGAAGCCAACTGGCTGTAAAGAAATTTGATATGTCCTTAGATCACGAAAGGGGTTATATGAAACCAAAACTCTTTTCCAGTACTATATTACAGTCTGTTATAAGCCATGTTTACCTCTAAAAACTGTGCTTGTTATCCTTTCATTCAGAGTCACTAAGACATACAGCACAGAAAAAAGGTCCTTCAGCCCATTGCGTCCATGCCAGTCAAAAATAAACCCCTAATTATTCTAATCCCATTTTTCTAGCACTAGGCCCATAACCAATTATGTTTTGACATCATAAATGTACATAACAATACATCTTAAATGTTATGCAGGTTTCTGCCTCTACTACCCTTACAGCCAGTGAGTTCCAGATTCCCACCACTCTCCTGGGGGAGGAGAGGGAAGCTCTCCTCAAATGTCCTCTAATCATTCTGCCCTTTACCTACTCCTGCTACAGCTCTTGCTAACCAGAGATTATTTTAAATTGGAAAAACGTAGATAGCAGTCTGACTTCAGCTATCAATTTAGTTTGTTTGAATGAATTCCTACAAAAAATACTCAAACAATCAATGCCAGAGAAACCATCAATATCCTCACTAACCCACAGACGTTATCAGTCAGGAAATTCGATCAGTGAGATTCAAGCCGTTGCAAAAGGGGGGGCTTTCTTTAGTGAAAGCCTCCAACCAACTTGATACTCAAAGTAATGTTTAAGTAGCGGCACAGATGTTAATGGGAAAATATACAGAATCAAAAGCTTAGCCCCCTTTGCCTTCTTCCCATCACCAATAAAAATCATGGTGCAAAATCTTGCATCGGAAGGGACAGAATATGATTTGATCGGTGAAAGGCCCTGTGTATAATTGAAAAAGCATAGTTTGTGGCATTCAGTACAGAAAACACCAGGGAGAGAAAATGGAATCTCATGTAATACAAATGGAATTTGATTTATTCACTCACTGAGTCAGTGCCATGACAAGCTGTTTGGAAACTCTTCTGGAAGAACAGAATCCCTAGTATAACTGCTTCAGCACTCCCACTCTGACCTCTGAGCCTTTAGCCTCCTACCATGTTCCAATGAAACACAGTATAAGCTCAAAGAACAAAAACAATTTGCAGAGACAACAAGGTGCAGGGCTGGATGAACACAGCAGGCCAAGCAGCATCATAGGAGCAGAGAGGCTGACATTTCGGGCCTAGACCCTTCACCCTAACCCTAACCCTTCTGATGAAGGGTCTAGGCCCGAAACGTCAGCCTCTCTGCTCCTATGATGCTGCTTGGCCTGCTGTGTTCATCCAGCCCTGCACCTTGTTGTCTCGGATTCTCCAGCATCTGCAGTTCCTACTATCTCTGATTCAAAAACAATTTACATTTCATTTAAATAAAAACTGCCGGCTGGTACAGAACTTAAACATTTCTAAAAGGAGACACGAGACCATAAGACCTGAATTTTTATGTCTTATGTTCATCAGAACTGAAAAGCAAGAAAACCAATTTTAGAAAGGGAACAATCTATTGAGCATGAGAAGAGGATGCTGAGTGCCATTTGATAGTTAACTAAAATTGACAGGTAACAGTTCCTGTTTCATCTCCACGCTAATCACAGTCCAACCAATCAACACTCACCTCTCAGATTGTATAAATTGTTCTTTCCTTGCTAAAGTTGGTTTTCTTCTGTTTCAGTCCTGATGAGTTCAAGATGTAAAATTCTGACTAAATGTGACTTTTTAGAAATTTATATAAAACCTTAAATGTAATTGAGAAATCTCAAAGCACTTCACAGCAGTGTTATAAAACATGGTTGAACACCAAGCCTTTTAATGGATATTAGAGCAAATGAACAAAAGATTGGCCGAAGAGGTCACTATTAAGATTGATCTTAAGGAAGAAAAGAAAGATAGAAAAGTAGAGGGAATTCCAGAGCTTCAGGCCTAGTAGCTGAAGGCCTGGGAAGAACAGTGATTAAAATCTATGTTGCTCAAAAAGACAGAATTAGAGTGCCATTATCTCAGAGGATTACTGAGTTGGAGGAGATTCCAGACACAGGAAGGGTGAAGTCATTAGGGGATTTGAAAACAAAGATGCAAATTTTAAAATTGAGGTTCTGCTTGACCGTGCTTCATGTTTCATTTAGCCAGTCTGTAGACTCCTGCCTCTCTCAGTTCAACAATTTCAGATCATAACTTCTGACCCATTTTTTTCGGTTAGCAACTATTGACAATGATGAGTTTCAGTTTACACTTTCTCCATAGCAATCCTTTGTTTCATTTGTCTCACTCTTATCACTTACCCCATCACTTTTTGCCTTGCACTATCAACGTGCTTATTATTTAATCTTTCATTTGAACAGAAAAATCAAAGCTGACAATCCAGTGCAGAACTGAGGGAGTACTGCACTGTCAGAGGTGCTGTCTTTCAGATGAGACAGTAAAACAAAGTTTCATTGACCTGTTGGGGTACATGTAAAAGATCCCATGGTGGTCTTTTGAAGAATAGCAGAGAAGCTCTCCCTGCCCTCTATCAACAACAGAAAAACAAACTAACTATCTAATCCTTACTACATTGCTGTTTTAGGGAGCTTGCTGGGCACAAATTAGCTGCTGTGCTAAATTATAACAACTCACAAGCACCTTGTTGAAGATAAAGCACTTTAAAGGCATTCCATGGTCATGAAGGCTCTATATAAATGCATATTCTTTCTTATTATCCCACAACTAACATCACTGAGAAAGATTATCTGGTCATTTATAACATTTAAATAAACTTATTACAAACAAACATACTTTGCTGAACATAAATTTGCTGCCACATTTCCCTGTATGACAACTACGCTTCAAAAGAACATCAATACTGTGGAAAACTTTAGGACATCCTGAGATTGAGAGAGTGCTGTTTAAATTCAACTTCTTTATTTACTTGCTTAGTATCATTCAGATTTGCTCCTTTCCATCAATGTCACTATGGGGGCAATCCACAATTACTACCATTCCATTAACAGCCAAATAGTGTCAGATACCACAGACTTGTTTTAATACTTTTCACATTTAGTCCCAAGGCTGCCTTCTCCTTTGGAAAAGTAACTCAAAAAGGCAGCAGCTGTTGGATTTGAAGTAAAGGGATTTCCTTTAAAATTGACTTGTAATATTCCTAATAAGAAATGCTGTGTTTTAATAATCCTTTAAAAGTTTTCAATAGTTCCCTCGTTCTCATAGCCATTATCTCAATTCTTTTCCTCTAGATGATTTCCCCAACAATTAAAACAGTATTATTTTGGATTTGGTGCAATGTAAACTGATCAATGCAGCTACCTTGCTTTCTATATAAATTTCATTCTAATTACTTCATCAAGATAATTCCTAAAATACAGAAAGCCCCAACATACTGGATATATCAGCCAATTTAGCTTTTAAAAAGGAGTCAGCCTTTGTTCAGTTGCAGCCCTCGACCACTCAGACAAAAGGTTGTGTGTTCAAATTCTTCTCCAACACGTAACTTAGTCTGACATCCAGCCTAGTAATAGTGGACTGCAGTACTGTTCTGGATGCTATCTTACTAATGAAATGTTCAGTTAAGGCCCCATCAGTATCCTGAGATGATTTTAAAATGTCGTATCAATATCTTAAGTGCAGAGAACTTAATTTATCAACATTTTCCCTTAATCAACATCACTAGAAAAAAAATGTGGCTGGTGCCTGTTTTTGCTGTACCAAAATTGGTGGATCAATTAGTTACATTCCTGCCTTTCAACCAAGGACTGGAGAGCATCAATGTATCTATTCTGACACTCCTGAGGCAGTGCTCTGAGTGGCCATTGTTTGAGTTGACCAGTTGTAACAAGAGGGTTGCCAAAGGGATCAGGGTTCAGTTCACAGCTATTAACAATTTATATCAATGAATTTGATGCAAGGCCCAGAAGTATGGTAGGTAAATTTGCTCATGATATCAAGAAAGCTAGGAAAGCAAATTATTAAGAGGAGATAGAGAATATACAAGGGATTATAGACAAGCGAAGTGAATGGGCAAAACACTAGCAGTTGGAACCCAAATGTAGGTAAAAGTGTACTTCTCCAATTCAGCAGGATGAAAAGCAGCATACTATTTAAAATGGACAGAGACTGCAGGACTCAGTGTGTGCTGATACAGGAATCTCAAAGTTAATGTGTGCAGATCCAACAAATGACTAGGAAGACAAATCGAACGTTGTTGTTTACCGCAAGGGGAAATGGAATATAAATGTAGGGAAAGGTGTTGGTGCAACTATGTTTAGTGTACTGTGCATAGTTTTGGTGCACTTAACTGCTTTAGAAGGAATTCTGAGAAGTTTTACTTGACTGAATCCTGGGATGAAGATTTTTTTAAAAAACTTATTAAAAAGGTTGTACAGATTAGATCTGATGCTTTGTAGTTCAGAAGAATGAGAAGTGATTTTATTGAAACATTTAAGATCAAATAGGATGGATACATGGAGGATATTCCCTCATGTGGGGAGACTAAAACAAGGGTACATGGTTTAAGAATAAGAGGTCTCCCTTTTAAGGCAGAAAAAGATGATTTTTTTTTCCTCCCTCAGATGGCTATTTGAGTGTGGAATTCTCTTCCCCAGAAAGAAGGTGTTTAAATTTATTCAAGTTAGATTTTTGATAGACAAGGGAGTCAAGGTTATGAGTTTCAAACAGGCAAGCACAGCAGAGACAGACATTATCTTAGTGAATGCTGGAGTTGGCTCGTAAGGCCAATTAACATACTCCTGATCTAAATTCCTATGTTCCTTCAAACGAGACATTAAACCAAGGCCACATCTGCCCTTTCAGATAGGTGTAAATAATCCAATGGCACTATTGTGAAGAGAAGGGGAGTTGTCCCTGATGTGCTTCTTAATATTTACACCTCCATCAGGTTATCTGGCCCTTACACGTTACTGTTTCTGGGAACTTGCTGTATGTTAATTTCCTCCATTATAACAGTGAATTAATTTCACAAAAAAAGTATTTCATTCACTGGAAAAGTGCTTCACTCATTGGAAAGTGATTTGGGGCATCCTGAGATAATGCAATGAGCTTTAAAAGGTCAGGTGACCACTTAGGAGATTTCCTGAATCAAACAATACTCAATGATTTAGTTCAGATATGTTAACCAGTCCCAGGTGGTGCTTAACATGCCGTGTATTTTCAGCACTTTCTCAATATTTTGAATTTCCAAAACTTACAGTTTCTTTCCCCAACTCCTTAACCTCTGTAACATCTAACCACGGTCCCAGGATGGATTGATTTGGGATTTCCAATGTGTAACCTACAGTCTCCTGTTGTAACTTTGACAGTGTTCCTGGGGACTAATGGACTTAAATAACCATATCTTCTAGGTTTCTAGGCAAGGCAACAGTAGGAGAACCAAAGTCGTCCCTGGTAAGCTCTGCCATCCTGTTAATACAGGTCTTGCTTCTGCTCATTGTCCTATCAAATCATGACATTGGAATACCTGGTCTGTGATCTTAAGTCTGGCTGCCAGTTCTTCCCAGTGTCTTTAATCTTCTCTCAATGTTTGTGCAGAGTAAGCAATCTATTAATGCTCAGTAAGCTTATAATATCTAATCACACTGCAGTGAAACCAGACATAAGTGTCACAGATGTGGAATTAAATCTGCAGTTGCATTCTATTTATTAACTTCACCACTGTAAAAAGGTTTAGCTGGGCTCAGCATGTGGAAATCAAATCTATTTTCATTGTTGTGTTTTTTCCCAAACTGATCACTACCTGATTAACATTAAATTTTATTCACTAGTTAACCCTGAGCCAGAAAGGCAACTTCCCTCTCCAATTTGATAGTGCATCAACAGATTCAACATAAGCTTTCATCACAACCAGCCCTTCATTTATGCTGCTGACCGATGAGTTTAAAACGTCACGAACGTCCTAACTTGCTCAACAGCACTGTCACTTCTGAGTCAGAGAGTTGTGGGTTCAACGCTACCCCCAACATGGCAAGAGCGTTAACATAGACAGTCAATTCATTGTAGCAATGGCTGGAGGTGTGCCTTCAGAGGAATTATTGAGATGAAATTTGCTCCGCCTGTTCAGATGGACGCAAAAAAAAAAATGCATGCTGCTACTTAGAGAAACAATATGATTTCCTACTACCTGAGGCAATATTCCTGCTTAGACCAATAGCACCAAAAAGAAACACAGGTGAACAGGGAATAAGGGTCACTGGGCCCAAAATATTGACTCTGCTTTCTCACCTCAGATGCTGCCACATTTCTCCAGCTATCTCTGTTTTTGTTTAAAATTTCCAGCCTCCACAGCTCTTTTTCCTAAATTCTATTTATTGTTTGTGAGATCTTAACGTGTAAATTAGTTGGTATATGACTGCACTACAAATGTGCACATGATCAGCCCTTGGGATGTCTTTTGTATTAAATGAATTCTTATAAACAGATGTTATGATCTGCTGCTGCTGGGGTGCAGCTCAGTTTATTGATCCAAGTCTACAGTTCTAAACACTCTTTACAAAAGAGAACTCCAGGAAATGTTAGTACATTTGCCATTGCTGAGGCAAGTTTGCAGTTAGGCTTGTACTTGTTAATTTCCAACTCAATGAAGGATGAAACCAGCATGAAATGAATACCTTCCTATCTCTTTCTCATTAACTTTTTCTCAGTAGTATAAAATGTGTTGCCCAAGTTGTGACAGAATCAAAGCTTCAACATAGTAACAATAGATTGTTCAGGTCATTATATCATGAAATGCATGCCCATCTTCTATCATAGGGTGATTTTTAACCTCACTAAATCTAAACACTTAAGTAAATACGGGGTGAAACGATTCAATTTCATCACTGTTTGTTCAACCAGGTTGGAAATTGTGATGTACTAATCAGTTCATACTTATTGGTTACAACAAACCCCAATCAATAAAAAATTTTAAGACTGTTTTGCACCTGAAACAAAATGTGATATTTGGGGTCCTACATTCAAAAACAAACAATTAGGAGGAGTAGGCATTTGATATATTCATGTCTGACTTATTGTGACTGCAACGCCGTTTTCCTGTCAATCCCCTACGTCCGACTCCCTTCTTGATCAAATATTGATCTTCCTCATCTTTTAATATATTCAATGACCCAACCCCCACTATTCTCTGGAAAAGAAAATTCCTCAAGCCTGCTGTGGGAGACAAAATATCTCCTTATCTCAGTGTTAAGTGAGACACCTCTCACTTTAAAACTGTTCCAGTCTCTCCCACAAGAGGAGCACAAGGTCCCCTCTCATTCTGCTAAAGCCCAATGGGTATAAGCTGAACATATTCAAAATTTCTAAAGAAAACATTAATTTCAGGAATCAGGCAAGTGAACCTTTTCTTGAATTGCTCTTAATTTAGTTATATCCTTTCTTAAACAACAACACGAAAATTATACTCCAGTACTAAATGTTATGTGCAGTCAAAATAAGGGACTACTCAACTGGAGCAACTTCTATTTATTCAGTCATGGTATCTATCGTCCATCCCTACTTGCCCTTGAGAAAGTACTGTGAAGTTGCTGTAGTCCAGGTGATGTAGGTAGACCCATAATGCAGAGCATTCCAGGATTCTGACCTAACTGAAAGGATGGCATATATTTCCAAGTCAGAATGGTGAATGCCTTGGAGGGGAACTTAAAGGTGAGGTGATCCCATGTATCAGGTGCTCTTGGCCTTCTAGATGGAAGTGGCTGTAGGTGGTGTGGAAGAAAACTTGGTGAATTTCTGTAGTGCGTTTTGCAGACCATATAGTTTACTGCTAATGAATAGTGGTTGCGGAAGAAATCGATGTTTCTGGATATGATGTCAATCAAGCAGACTGCTTTGTCTTGCATGGAGTCAAACTTCTTGAGTGTAGTTGGAGTCACACTCATTCAGGCAAGTGAGGAGCACTGCCATCATATTCCTGACTTGTTCCTTGTAGGTGGTGGACAGGCTTTAGGTAATCAAAAGGTGAGTTACTCACTGAAGGATTCCTAGCCTCTGTCCTGTACTTGTTACTGTTGCATTTACATGGCTTGTCCATCTCAGTTTCTAGAAAATAATAACCCCCAGGATCTTTATAGTTGGGAATTCAGTGATAATAATACCATTTAATGTCTCATTAGAGATGGTCATTGCCTGGCATTCGCATGGCACAAATGTTACTTGCTACTTTTCAGCCCAAGCCTGGATATTGCCCAGGTTTTACTACATTGGATACATACTGCTTCAGTATCTGAGGAGCTGTAAATGGTGATAATATTGTACAACTTTCAGCGAACATCCCTACTTTGACTTTACAATGAAGGGAAGGTTACTGATGAAATAGCTGAAGATGGTTGCGCTGAGGACCCTACTTTGAGTAACTCCTGCAAAGATGTCCTGGAACTGATGAACTACCTTTCTTTGTGGCAGGTATGATTCTAATTAGCAGAGAACTTTCCTCTCCCAGTTCCACTGACTGCAGTTTTGCTGGAACTATTGGCACTAAAACGGCAGTCACTCTCACCTCAGCCCTGGAATTCAGCTCTTCTGTGTTTGAAGCAAGGTTGTCATAAGGTCAGATGCTGCATAGGCCCTAGCAGAACTCAAACGAAGTTTCAATGAGAGCAGGTTATAAACCAGCACTTGCTTGGCAATAGCACTGATGACCACAGCTTCTATCACTTGTTTTATGATCAACATATAGGTGAATGTCTATGGATGCTGTTTACATGTTCTTCCAGCAGGCATGTGATAAATTCCCAAATAAGAAACTGTTAACTAAGGTAGAAAACAACAGAATGGATAGCAAATTATTGACATGACTGGAAAATTGGTTGAGCGGCAGGCAACAAAGTAGACAGAAATAATGGGTAGATACACAAATTGGCAGGAAGCACCCAGTAGTGTTTCACGAGGATTTGTATTAGGGCCTCAATTATTCACATCATTTATTAACAACTTGGACAATGACAAGAAAGTCAGATATCCAAATTTGCTGATTACAAAGTAGCATTGTAGATAGTGAGGATCGTAGTCTAGCAATATCCTTAGTAATTTTACACTAAATGAATGGGCAAAACTATAGCAGATGGATTTCAATGTAAGCACATGTGAAGACCAAAAAGGATAGATCAGAATACAGTGCATACCCAAAGAGACTTAGGAGTTCAGGTGCATGTCGTTCTTTAAAATGCCATGAACTGGAGCAGAAAATAATCAAGAAAGCTAATGGAATGCTGATTTTTATATCTGGAGGACTGGAGTACAAGGATGCAGAAGTTATGCTGCCTTGTACAAAATCCTGGTTAGACCCCACTCAGAGTACTGTGACCAGGCCTAAGCACCGTACCTTAGGAAGGATATATTGGCCTTGGAAAGAATACAATGTAGTTTTACAAGAATGATACCTGGACTTCAGGAGTTAGGTTACGAGGTGAGATTACACAAATTAGGCCTGTTTTCATCAGAATTTAGAAGGTTAAGGGTTGAACTGATCAAAGTCTTCAAGATATTAACAGGAAAAGACAGGGTTTAGATAAGATAATCTATTTCCACTGATTGGGGAAGTGAGGGCATAGTCTGAAGATTAGAGCCAAACCATTTAGGAGAGATGTCAGGAAACATTTCTTTATACAAAGGGTGGTAGATGTTTAGAACTCTGTTCCAAATGTCAGCGGATGCTAGATCAGTTGTTAGATTTAAAATCTGAGGTACACAATGTTTTGTTAAGCAGAGCTATTAAGGGAAATGGGCTAAGGGCAAGTATATGGAATTAGGCCACAGATCAACCATCATCTCATTGAATGGCAGAACAGGTTTGAGGGGCTGAAGTGCCCTATTCCTGTTTCTACAAATGGCTTGGTGTATCACGATACATTGTTCTTTTAAAACAGTGATACATAATACATTATCCTACTTCTAAGGTGAAGCTGTATTCCTCTAAGGCCATGTTATTGCGAAGGTGAGGTCTGTGTTTGATTGCTCATGTCACTTCTGGGCAATACAATACAACCTTCCAACATGCAATGCTCTGGTTCCTGTATCAACAAAATGCCATTTTTGTTTTGATGTGCACCAAATAGTGGAGTGCAACATTTTATGCATGAAGGAGGAGGAGGGAGGAGGGAGGAGGGAGGAGGAGGAACTGCTCACTCAGTATGCCATTTGTTGCACCAAATGCCGGTGTTATGGCGTGACTCATGGTAAGATTTGGAGGCAATGCTGGTTTAAAACAACATGTGATAACAAGTGTGTTTCATGGAGTATTATCAGAACTCCTGAAACTGTGAAATTAAATTATTGCATTTTTATTTGTATTTTCAGGATCAATGTGTGCAATTTCCCTGTGATAATTGTAATATCTGGCTGGTTGAATGCATTATCTGGCAGATACCTGCACTAACTGATGAGAGAGACATCATGAGATTAACATCAATGAAGAAACTCTTGGGTGTGGGGGATGAAGCTGTATCTGGAAGAAATACATTGCATTGCAAGGGTCAGAAGTTTCTTCGTCTATGTTTATCAGGGTCTGGAGACTGGAAAAACCTGGAATTGAATGGAATATATACAGTTGTCTCACTGAAGATTTCTGAAGTTCTGGGAGCACTAAGACTACAGCAGGGAAGAAGACACTATAGTGGTAATTTCACTGGCTAATGCTGGATAGGTTCAGATCTCACGATGACAGCTAATTGCATTTAAAATCTGGACTTTAAATCTACTCTCAACGTTAGCGACCACGTAAGCATCAACTATTGTAAAAACTTTCCTGGTTTCCTGGTTAGGGCAGGAAATCAACCATTCTACCGAGTGCGATCTACATGTGCCTACAGAACTGTACTCTAAAATGACAGTTCAAGTGCAGTTAGAGATGGGCAACTTATGCTGGTCTTAGCAGTAACAGATCCATGCTGTAAAAGAATAAAGAAAGAACAAATGGAATACAGTATCAGGGGATGAATTCAAGGCTGATAGTTAAAGACTCCCTCTCTAGCTAATAAAAAAAAGTTGCTTTATTGCATTAAATCATACAAACAAAGAAATTAGGAGCAACAGACAACCATTCAGCCCCTCAGGCCTGCTTCGCCATCTGATAAGACCGTAGTCAATGTAATTGTGGCCCATAGACCCCTATAATTTTCAACTCTCGTCAGTCAAAAAAAGCTATCAAACTAACCATTAAAAATGTTATAACCTTGTTCTGCTCTCTGGAGAAGGGAATTCCACAGACTGACGACCTTCAGAGGAATAAATTCTCAATGCCCTTTTAAAATAGAAACCTCATAGTCGCTTCGACAAGGGGAAAACATCTTCCCAATCATCCATCCTGCAATAATTGAAACTATTACAAACATTATTTCAAATATTACCACACGGAAGAAGAATAAAAGATGTTCATGCTGTTTCCTTTTTGAGACATATTTAAGCTTTGGAGTATAAAGAAATCAAAAGACTGTGATGCAGAATTACTGGCAACTTCCACATATAGAAATTACCAACTCCATATTGAACATTCATAAATTGATTGCTACCTTCATGGTTCTGTGGTTCTTCGGTTCACTTAGAAGAGGCCCCCACTACATGGGCAATTCATAGTGAAGAATATGGAAGGTTACACCAGGCCAAATAGCTTCCTTCTGTGCTCTAACCGTTCTATGAAGCTAAACAGTTCATAATACACAAATCAGTGCGTAATACATAATTAAATGAAAATAATTAACCTTCACTCAACTTGTATCAAAAATTCATTCAGAATTACAACAAAATTCAGATTCTGAGATAACAAAGCTTCCATCAGGCAGCTCTCAGTGAAATGGACTTCCAGCTCTGGGTCTTAATTCTAGGTTTGACCGATTTGAAGCTTGCTAATGCTTGACTGACATTAGATTCAGCAAGCCCTGCCTCAGAGTCAGCTCAATCTCTTATCGGCTCTCTGAGCAACTGACCCAGCTACAATGAAATTCCATCTCCTGTCCATTTCTGGATATTAACCTTTCAGAAGTGTATCAAGGCTTAGAGAAGATGCAGAGACTATTTCCTAGAATGGTACCAGGGATGTGCAATGTCAGTTGTGTGCAGAGACTGCAGAAGCTGGAATTGGTCTTGAAACAGTTAGTTAACAAGTGGTTCAAAACAATGAGGAGATTTGACATAGTGAATAAAGAGAAATGGTTTACAGTGGCAGCATAGTCAGCAACCACAGAACATGGTCTTAGGGATATTAGCATGAGCAGACCTTTTTCTTTTGGTAAAGAAGAACTGGAGTATTGCTGAATAAAAACATATTTTGGAAAAGCTTTTCATTCTGCACGCGTCAGGGCAATTCACAAGTAATACTAATATGAAGGGCAAATATCATTTACTCTGAGTGGAGTTTTGATTTGTTGGCATGCTGATGCTGAATGGTTAAGACATTGCCATGGTGAATGCACCAATTGCTGACAATCAATGGTTAACTACCAGGATTTTGTTTAAATGTTAAGCTAGGCTGACTGACTCCCTCCAGTTGGTCATGGCATTTCGCTGAGAAATGAACCTTAGAATAGCTGTATTTTGTATAGTTGAAACAGGCGCAGAGCGTGTGAGTGTCTTATTTCTGTATGCAAGTAAATGTGGTTTCCTATATATATGCTAGTGCACAATACTGCAAGCCCCACTGACGAGTCTGCTTATCAGTGCAATTCTTTGCATATCCTGCATTATTTAGCAAATGCTGTCCAATTACAGAATCATATCTAATATCGGATAGTGCATTCTGAGCTTTGCAACAGCAAGCAGCTGGGTACATTTCTACAGGTCGATCCATAATGACTTTCGGGAGGGAGTTCCAGGGTTTTGACCTAGCAACATGAAAAGAATGGCAATAAACTTCCAAGACAGGATAGTGATAGTTTGAAGAGGAACTTGTAGGTGGTGGTATTCTGAAGTACCTGCTGCCTTCATCCTTCTGAATGGTACCAGTTGTGGATTTGTAAGGTGCAGTGGAAGAAACTTTGGTGAATTTCTGCAGTGCACCTTGTAGATAGCACACACTGTTGCAACTGAGTGCCCGTACTGTGTGTGTGTGTGTGTGTGTGTGTGTGTGTGTGTGTGTGTGTGTGTGTGTGTG
>NC_063345.1:66099599-66105405 GCF_021869965.1 Rhincodon typus | reverse complement strand
GTGTGTGTGTGTGTGTGTGTGTGTGTGTGTGTGTGTGTGTGTGTGTGGTACTCGCCTGACTTGTGCCTTGTAAATGGTGGACCAGCTTTGGGGAATCAAGAGGCGACCCCCTTGGTGCAGGATTCAAAGGTCAAACAGCTGAAGATGGTTGGGTCTATGACATCAACAAACACCTGCACAATGTGCTGGAGCTGAGATGACTGCCCTGTAATAGCCACACCATCTTCCTTTGTGCCAGGTCTGACTGCAACCAGCATTATAAAGGTCAGAAGTTGGGATGCTCACTGATGATTTCCAAATTCAGCAAGACAAGGACAAGATCCAAATTTGGGCTGATAGGTGGTAAGTATCACTTATGCTACACAAGTGCCAGGCAATGAACATCTCCATAGAGAGGATCATTACATTGTCCCTTAATATTCAATGGCATTACCATCACTGAATTTTATACCAACAACGTCCCGGGGGTTACCACTGACCAGAAATTGAAATAGACTAGGCATGCAAATTTTGAGGCCACAAGAGCAGATTAAGAATTCTGTGGTGACTAATTCACCTCCTGGGTCCTTGAAGACTGCCCTCATAGATGGTGGAACCAGTCAAGAGCATGATGGAATACTCTCCAGTTGTATGTAGGAGTGTAGCTCCCACTCTCAAGCTCAATACCCTCTAGGACAAAGCACTTGTTTGGTACCCCATACATCACCTCTAATACTCTCTCCCTCCACTGCCAATGCAGTGTGTATACCATTGCACTGTGAGATGTGGATCTATAACATGTTACCATTAAAAATTTGCATTTTTAAGTAGAGGTTAAAATAAGATTTTGGTTTCAGTTCTGTGAAGGTGACTTACTTTTTAACAGAAGTCAGAAAGTCATAATATTGAGCATAGAAGTTGGGATGTCATGTTGCAGTTATACAGGACATTGGTGAGGCCACATTTAGAATATTGCATCTGGTAGTATTCTGGTTGCCTTGTTATAGGAAGGAGGTTGTTAAATTTGAAAGGGTGCAGAAAAGATTTACAAGGATATTGCTGGGACTGGAGATTTTGTGCTATGGGAGAGGCTTAATTGGCTGGGGCTTTTTCCATAGAGCATCGGAGACTGAGGGGTAACCTTATGGAGGTTTAGAAGATCATTAGGGGCATAAATAGGGTGAACTGTCAAGGTCTTTTCCCTAGGGTGGGGGAGTCCAAACCTAGAGGGCATGGGTTTAAGATAAGAAAGGAAAGATTTTAAAAAGACCCAAGTGGTAACTTTTTCATGCAGAGGGTGGTGCGTGTCTGAAACGAGCTGCTGGAGGAAGTGGTGGAGGTGAGTATAATTACAACATTTAAGAGGCATCTGAATGGGTATATGGATAGGGTTTAGAGGGATACGGGCCAAATGCTGGCAAATGGGACTAGGTCAGAATGGAACATCAGTTGGACCAAAGGGTCTGTTTCCGTGCTATAGCCTCTATGACTCTGAAGTTATTTGGAATAGTGAATTAGTGTCAAATTTCCAATAAAGGATGTGATTTAAGCTAAATGCTTAATCACACACCTGGGTAGTTAATTGCAAATCGCTTGAAAAGTGGATTTCACAATGACAGGAATACATGTGATCAGAGGCAAAAATCAGGAATTAGTTCAGAAAGAAAAAAGTTTCATATCAGAAAGTCAAGTTATTTATTGAAGTCTTCAAGCCATTCTTTTGTTAAAAGAACACTGGGCACCTAACGTAATTATTTTCAGTGATTGACCATCATGGTAAACCAAACTTATGACCTCTCAAGCTAGTTTTCACTTTAGGATTGTGCTGTTAATTTGCATTCAAGTGTAGACTTTTTAAATCAACCTGTTCAGATGTGATACAAGTGGTTCTTGTGGCATAGTAGTAGTGTTCCTGCCTTTGGACCAAAAAATCTGGGCTCAAATCCCACAAGTGTATCATAACACATCTGAACAGGGTTTTTGGAAAATATTAGATTTGTTAGGATACACTTCTACAGCTGATGGGACTTGAACCCAGTCCTTCCAGCTCAGAGATTGGGACCTTATCACTGCACTAAAAGAGCCCTCTGCTTTGTCCAGTATGACCATCATCTGAGATCATCAGAACTGCAACAATTTCCCAAGGCTCCTTTGACAGTACCTTCCAAACTCTCTCATTCAAAAAGGATAATGACAGCAAATTTATGGAAACAATGCCACCAGCAAGATCCCTTCCAAGCCTCACACCAGCCTAACTTGGAACTATATTGCTGATCAATGATTGCCACTGGAACAAAATCCTAGAATTCTCTCCCTAACAACATGGCGAAAGTACCTTCTTTGTGTTGTGGATTATCAGATTGTCACAACCTTCATGAACGGCACATCAGGTTCAATGGGCCAAATGACTACCTTCTGCTTCTACATCTTATGGTCTTAAATGCTCCAATACTCCTGAGTCAAGTATGTGAAATGGCAAATGATGACACAGGAAAAGATCTAAAAATATAGTCCTTTAGCTTGCTTCTAACTTGAAGAGAGAAGCCGCAGTCTTTCAAGACTGTACCATGTAGGTAACGTACTACGGTGTTTCTAATTTTATGGAAATGTCTTTACTCTCATACATTACAGGAAACACTTTATTACCTGGCACCTGTGGGAGCACAAGTGTACCAGCTGATTAAGAGTTCGCATGATCAAATGTTAAAAACACACGTTAATTAGTAACACAATGCAGGGGATATACACATCACTGTTATACTTTATTTACAGCATAAATCACAAATAGTAATGCAACTTTGCCTTAAATAAAACTTACTGGCAGAGAGCCTTCTCACTTGCACCCTCCAATGACAACTGACATCGCAGAGATCGCAATAACAAGTAAACTTCCGGTATTTCAAGTATATACTTTTTGCCGGTTTATTGAGTGTGCCGGTTAAACCAAAGTTTGCTGTATATACTAAATATTACAATTGGTAGCAGTATCATCTGTTGCCTGACAAAAACTAAAATTTTGCATACGCTAGAAATCTGAAATAAAAAAGTATTCTGCTTTTGTTTTATTTTTAAGCATTTAATTTGCTGCCACTTCTCTTCCAGGGATGTCCACTTTGTAGGAACATAGGAACAGAAGGTCATTTAGCCAGTCAAATCTGTCTTGTTATCAATCTGTCATGACCGATCATCTTCTCAGTACTATTTACCCAGTGTCTCCATATCACTGTCACCAATCTCCAGAAACCTATCAATTCCTGCTTGAACCTGCTCAATTACTGAGCATCCACAGCCCTCCGGGGTAGGGATTTCCAAAGATTCATCACATTTTAGATGAAGAAATTCATCTTGATCCTTTGATCAAGGATCCTCTCTTACTAATGCACCGATTTCTAGCCTTATTAGGGGTGCTATCCCACCTCCCCTTTTTAATGTGGCCTTTCTAAATGTAGAATATCTTTAGATTTTCCGTTCGCAATATTGGTCATCCTACAGCCACATTTCAGTAATGGCAAATAAATTAAATCCATTTATCTCAATTTGTGCATTCACATCAATTCTGTGAATGCTATGTGGTAGGGTAACTTTTAATTCAGCTTTTTAACATTCTTCATTTTGATTCCATTTGATGCTCACCATTGCTTCATCTGCGTACTACTCTTCAACTGCCTTTTACTAATTTTGCTTCCCTTGAATCACAGCTCTGTCTGAAGTTTCCAACCTCCATCAATCTAATCGGAGAACCTTGAAGAAGCTCTGCCCCTCTCTCTGACAGGATTTCTATTTGTCTCTCTTACCTTCTTCACCTTCACAGATCACTCCTCCTATTTCATACTGTTCTGATCAAAAGTTACCAAGCTGAAACATTAATTCTGTTTCTCTCTCCATACTCCCTGACCTGAGAACTTCCAGCATTTTGTTCTATACTAAAAATTCTTATGAACCTCAAAATTTTGAAATTTTTAATTGACTCCCAGTCTCAGCAGACTCCTTGGACAGACTGTTCCAGATTGTCACTCCTTCATGTGACAAAAGCCCTATACAGCTTAATTCTAGTTTCAATGTCTTCTTGTTCTAAGCTCCTCTGCCAGAGAAAACAATGCAATAGTAGCAAGAGTAAAATCTCTACTTACTTCACATATGCATATGTATGGCACTAATGTAAGACCAGTCGAAGGGAAAAGCATTAAACTACTGTATGTGGCATTCCAGCCACAGCTGTAATCTGACACCTACAGTTAACAAACACAAATTTTGACATTAGGTTCAGTTAAGCTTTGCCAATTAAAACAGGAGGTTCTACATACCAAAGCCACAATGATAGCCTGAAGCCATGTCCTACTAAATAAAGAGAGAAAAAGCAGGCAGTTGTTTGCAAGCTGAGAAAATGTGCAAGGAGGCAGAAGGCACTTGAAGTGCATTTAACAAATGACATCTTTCTACTAATCTGGATTTTTACAAATCACAGCATCCTAGCAGTAAGATAGCAAACAGTAAACAAAGAAGGTATCCATTCTGAGATAGTATGAACTGCAGATGCTGGAGAATCTGAGATAACAAGGTGTAGAGCTGGATGAACACAGCAGGCCAAGCAGCATCAGAGGAGCAGGAAGGCTGACGTTTCGGGCCTAGACCCTTCTTCAGAAATGGGGGAGGGGAAGGGGGTTCTGAAATAAATAGGGAGAGAGGGAGAGGCGGACAGAAGATGGATAGAGGAGAAGATAGCTGGAGAGGAGACAGACCGGTCAAAGAGGCGTAAAGGTGAGTATAGGTGGGAAGGTAGGGAGGAGATAGGTCAGTCCAGGGAGGATGGACAGGTCAAGGGGGCGGGATGAGGTTAGAAGGTAGGAGATGGGGGTGGGGCTTGAGGTGGGAGGAGGGGATAGGTGGGAGGAAGGACAGGTTAGGGAGGCGGGGACGAGCTGGGCTGGTTTTGGGATGCAGTAGGAGGAGGGGAGATTTTGAAGCTTATGAAGTAGATTCTCCAGCATCTGCAGTTCCTATTATCTCTGAAACAATTTTAACCCCACTGCGAAGCCTCTTCTAAGGATGCCTACCCTGAAGTCCACTCCTGTACATCACTGTTGTCCTCGTTTTTCAAGGACCGCAACGTCCCCCCCTCAGTGGTCGAGAACGTCCTCGACCGTGTCTCCCGCATTTCCCACAACTCATCCCTCACACCCCTCCCCGCAATAACAACCAAAACAGAATCCCGCTCGTCCTCACGTACCAGCCCACCAAACTCCGAATCCAACACATCATCCTCCGACACTTCCGCCAGCTGCAATCTGACCCCACCACCACCAAAGATATTTTTCCCTCCCCACCCTTATCTGCCTTCCGGAGGGACCACTCTCTCCGTGACTCCCTTGTCCGCTCCACACTCCCCTCCAGCCCCACCTCACCCGGCACTTTTCCCTGCAACTGCAGGAAGTGCTACACCTGCCCCTACACCTCCCCCCTCACCCCCATGCCAGGCCCCAAGAAGACTTTCCACCTCAAGCAGATGTTCACCTGCACATCCGCTAATGAGGTATACTGCATCCGCTGTTCCCGTTGTGGCCTCCTCTACATCGGGGAAACCAAGCGGAGGCTTGGGGACCGCTTTGCAGAACACCTACACTTGGTTCGCACTAAACAACTGCACCTCCACCTCCCATTCCTCAGACGACATGTCCATCCTGGGCCTCCTGCAGTACCACAACAATGCTACCCGAAGGTTGCAGGAACAGCAACTCATATTCCACTTGGGAACCCTGCAGCCCAATGGTAACAAAGTGGACTTCACAAGCTTCAAAATCTCCCCCCCTCCTACCGCATCCCAAAACCA
>NC_063345.1:66093028-66099499 GCF_021869965.1 Rhincodon typus | reverse complement strand
GTCCTCCCTGGACTGACCTATCTCCTCCCTACCTCCCCACCTACACTCACCTTTACTGGCTCCATCCCCGCCTCTTTGACCAGTCTGTCTCCTCTTCAGCTATCTTCTCCTCTATCAATCTTCTATCCGCCTCCCCCTCTCTCCCTACTTATTTCAGAACCCCCTTCCCCTCCCCCATTTCTGAAGAAGGGTCTAGGCCCAAAACGTCAGCCTTCCTGCTCCTCTGATGCTGCTTGGCCTTCTGTGTTCATCCATCTCTACACCTCGTTATCCAAGGTATCCATTCTGTTCAATATGCCTTGAAATCAGTCAAATCTTTGCATCATTTTCTGCTGCATCTTTGAAATCACTGCAGTATGAATTAATAGCTCCCTCACTACTCCTTCCTCTGTATTAGTTGTTCAGAAATATCTTGGCTATGATGAAGAAGCCATCATTAGTCCACAGATTTTCTTTGACGAGAAATAATTTATTACTTTTTGGGCTTGAAGATACATCTTGGCACCTTTCCAAACAGCATTTTAGTATTTGCAAAAAGTTTCTACTTTCAGCTTTTATTCATTTAATGCAAAGCACCAGTTCCATAAACAAAACTACACTTCCAAAGGAGTCTTTTACTCTTACTCTAGAGTCCCAAAGCATCTTACAACCAATGAAATACTTTGAAGTGCAGGCACTGATTATGGAACAGGGAATGCAGCAGCCAACTTACACACAGCAAGATCCCACAGACAGCAGTGTGGTAAATGGTAAGCGAACTTTCCTCTTAATGAGATACATGAAGGGATTAATATTGGACAAGACTCTGGGGAGATCTACCTGTTCGTATACGAAAGAGTGCCATACATACTTACCTTCACCACAAAGGGCAGATGGGGTCTCAGTTTAACCGCCACATGAAGGTTATATTAGATGATGCCATATTTGTAGAAGGTGCACTTGCTGCCATGGACCATTACACTGCCTATATTAATGACATAGCCCATATACTTTAAATACAGCATGTATTATGCTGGATGTCCAATAATGGTCTTTCTTTTCTCCAGAAGAGTTACTGTGTTTAATACCCATCAACCTATATTCCACAACATGATTAAATACTTTTTAATACTCATTAATATTTTCTACAATATGTTTAAGAATTAAGAATAGAATATAATCAAAATATCCACTACTATTTTTTCCTCTTCAATTCCTTGTGGTTGAGGATTAAAATGTCACAAGAGGCAACACTGCATACTGCTAAAATCTCTTGCCAACTGACTGGTCTCCTGCCGGTCATCAAGAACAAACGAACATCAAACAATGAGCACTTCTGTCAGAGTTCTTTTGACTAAGTCATAAAGGTTTCTGGACTTAAGCTCCATTCATACATTGTAATACCTTTAGTGGATTGGTCTTTACATGCAAGATGCTCAGAAATGTTCCAATGCCAGAATCAAACAATTGTAATAGGGGACTCTCTAGTCTGGGGCACATACAGATGTTTCTATAGTCGACAGCAAGACATCAGGACGGTATGTTGCCTCCCTGGTGCCAGGGTCAAGGATGTCTCAGAGAGGGTGCAGAACATTCTGAAAGGTGAGAATTATGGAAGAATATAGGAAACTGGGCAGGAGGTTAAAAAGTCAGTCCTTGAGGGTAGCAATACCTGTACTATCAGCCGTGCCTCATGCTAGTGAGACCGTGGGAATAGGAGGATACAGCAGATGAACATATGGCTGAGGAGCTGGTGCAGGGGGCAAGGATTCACATTTTTAGACCATTGGGATCTCTTCAGGGGCAGAAATGATGTATGAAAAGGACAGGTTCCACCTGAATTGGATGGTCACCTTGATGAGGAGATTTGATAGTGCTACTTGGAAGGCTTTAAACTAGTGGAGGGGATAGTGATTGTGTTTCACTATCACCGGTAGTGAGAAAAGAGAAAGGGTTGAGCCTAGTACAGTAGATAATGAGAACAAGTCATATAGTCAAGGCAGACAAGAGCTTGGCGGAGAACGAGGCAAGACTGATAAATTAAATTGCATTTACTTCAATGCAAGAGGCCGGAGAGATAAATCAGATAAATCTAGGGCATGGTTGGGAACATGGGACTCTGATATCATAGCTACTACGAAATGTGGCTTAGGGATGGACAGAACTGGCAGTTTAATGTTCCAGGGATAGATGCTCTAGGAAGGATAGCAAAGGAGACAAGAGAGAGGGGGAGTGGTGTTCTTGGTTAGGGATAACATTATGGTTGTATTTCCCAGTAGAGTTCTCAGTGTAAATGAGAAATAAAGGGATAAACACCTTGTTGGGACCCCAATAGTCAGAGGGTAATTGAGGAGCAAAAAGAATAATGTTATAATGGTAGGGGATTTTAACATTGCAAACATAGAATGGGACTGTCAGAGGGTTAAGGGCTTGGATGGGGTGAAATTTGTTAAGCATGTACAAGAAATCTTTCCTATTCGACATGTAGATGTACCTACCAGCGAAGGAGCAATACTTGACCTTCTGTTGAGAAATATGACAGGGCAAGTAACTGAGGTGTCAGTGGGGGAGCACTCTGGGGCAAGTGATCATAATTCTATTAGCTTTAAAAATAGTTATTGGACAGGATAGAACTGATGAAAAAGTTAAATTTCTAAACTGGAGTTAGGCCAATCTTGACAGTATTAGATAAGAACTTTCAAAAAAAAATTGGGGAAGGCTTTTCGCAGGTAAGAGGGACGGCTGGTAAGTGGGAGGCCTTTAGAAATGAGATAGAGAGTTCAGAGACAGTTATGTTCTGATTAATGTTAAGGGCAAAACTGGTACGTGTAGGAAATACTGCATAACTAGAGAAATTGAAGCTCTGGTCAGGAAAGAGGCGGCATAGGTCAGGTCTAGACACCTGGGATCCAGTGAATTCCTACAGGAAAGGACAGTAGCAGTACACGGAGGGAAAGCAGGAGGGCAAAAAGGGGACACAAGATAACTTTGGCAGATAAGGTTATAGAGAATCCAAAAAGATTCTGTAAGTACATTAAGGATAAAGAGTAACTAGGGTCAGAATAGGGCCTCTTATGATCAAAATAAAAACCAAAGCAGATGCTAGAAATCAGATCCTTAAAGATTAACATGGCCATCTATGTGTGAAACCACATGAGATGGATGAGACACTAAACGAATGTGTCATGTTTTTACTGTAGAGAAGGAGATGGAAGATAGGGAATTTGGGGAAATAAATAAATAGTGATGTCTTGAAAAGAGTTCCTATTACAGAAGAGGTGGTGTTGGAGGTCTTAAAACATAGAGGTAGATAAATCTCCAAGACCTGATGAGGTGTTTTCCAGAACTACGTGGAAAGCTAGGGAAGAGATTGCTGGACCCCTTGCTGAGATATTTGTATCATCGAAAGCCACAGGGGAGGTGCTGGAATACTGGAGGGTGGCTAATGTGCCATTATTTAAGAAAGGGTACAAGCAAAAGCGAGGGTACTATAGACCAGTGAGCCTTACATCAGTGGTAAGTTGTTGGAGGGTGATTTGGAAGGACAGGAGTTACGTGCATTTTGAAAGGCAAGGACTGATTAGGGATGGTCAATATGGCTTTGTGCGTGGGAAAACATGTCTCACTAACTTTTTGAAGAGGTGACAAAGAAGACTATGAAGATGAAGTGATGGACTTCAGCAAAGCATTCAACAAGGTTCCTGCATGGTAGACTGGTTAGTAAGGGTAGATCACATGGGATCCGGGGGACCTAGCCAAACAGATACAAAATTGGTTCGACGGTAGGAAACAGAGGGTGGTGGTAGAGGGCTGCTTTTCGAACTGGAGGTCTGTGACCAGTGGTCGGCCATAAGGATCAGTGCTGGGTCCACTGCCTTTTTGTCATTTATAAAATCATGAAGGGCACGGACAGGGTGAACAGCCAAGGTCTTTTTCCTAGTGTGGAGTGCAAAACTAGACGGCATAGGTTTAAGATGAGAGGGGAAAGATAGAAAAAAAACCTGAAGGGTAACCTTTTCTATGCAGAGGGTGGTGGGTGTGTATGGAATGAGCTTCCAGAGGAAATGTACAATTATAACATTTAAAAGGCATTTGGATGGGTATTGGAGTAGGAATAGTTTAGAGGGATATAGACCAAATGCTGGCAAATGGCACTAAGTCAGATTGGGATGTCTGGTCAGTGCAGACGAATTGGATCGAAGGACCTGTTTCCATGCTGTATGACTCTATGTGCTACCCTTTGGATAAGATAAACCAGTGAAACTCCACATTACCTTGATTTTTACTCATTCCCAAGATGTGTGCTTTTGATAAGGACTGCGTATATTGCCCATCCCTAACTGCCTCTCAGATGGGTGATGGTGGTCAGTCTTCCTCTGGAACTTTTACTCTTGTGAAGCAAACAGGTAATACATTCCAGAATATTGACCCAGCCACCAACAAATAAATGGCAAAATCTGGGATGGTGCTCAACTTGGAGGGGAACTGGAGTCAGCAATCTTTTCAAACACCTTTGAGTGTGAGAATTAAGCAATATCCTAGCCAAGCTGCTTGATGTAATGACCATCTCATACTAGTCATTCATCTCACTGACATTTGTGGAATTTTGTATATAAGCAAAGTAGTTCTTGCTTTGCTTACACAACAGTCTGATGAAAAGAAAGCAATTTGGAAGGTTTGATATAAATATGGATCCAGAAATATTTGATGAGGGACAGAAATTACCGATGGTGACGAGATTACAACAAAAGGTGCCAATAGTTCATTGGCTGAAAACACTTGATGACTTAGTAAAACTGGCTGGGAAGTAATTTGGCACAATGATAGCATCAGCAATAATCGTTATTAACTTAAAATGATCTGAAAATAACTTTTTTTCACTAATATATTATGCTGCATGTTTTAATAAAATGCGTCATAGAATACACTTAAAATGCAATGTAGCGTACAGAGAAACAAATAACATAGCATGCACTACAAAATACTGCAGTGTAGACAGATATAAAATCAACAACGCACACACACATTACTAACAAACATACTGAAGCCCAAGTTAATACAGCGGGGAGATACTAGCTACAAAATTAAATCCATATACATCATTCTTAAATCCAAATAGGGCATTATTTTGCCTCAGCCTTAGGAAGTATGCTCAGTACTTCCATTACATATTATAAGGAATGGATTTACATGGCTTTCCATTGTTTAAGCAAATGTTATCATTGCATCAGCTGAATCAGCAAAAGTTCAGGGACTTTTAAACTTGAGGATTTCTGCAAACTTTTACACTGGTTCAATGATCAATTCATGACACCAGGTCCTGGCCCCAAAAGATGCCACAACTCCGAGTCAAGACTGCCAATTATTCAGGAAGGCTCTTTAAAATTTTTGTTTGTTTTCCAATATTCACAGGCGTCATTTGGCATGCCTGTACATTATTTTCATTTAAACAGTATTTAATTCATCAAGAAACCATATAGCATACACCAAACAAGTTTGGGATTCGGTCTAAAAATTACTTTAAACAATTAGTTTTCTTATCTGTGGTGGACTGGGCATTCTAATTAAAATTGCTTCCCTTAGTTGACAGTCTCATTTTCAACTGTATATAAACTAACACCAGTCTATCATTTGAATACATCAAGGAAAAATTATTAATGAAAGGAAATAAAAAGGAAATTATATTCTATTGTGCTATTCAATTACTCTGGTACATTGTATGATCACAAATGTTGAACATTCAAATAGATTTTACGGCAAACTTGAACTGTAACCTAGAAGTGCAGGTGGGTAGGGTGTATTGAGGCCTAGTCAGATTGGATAAGAAGGTTGTCACAAGGTGCAACGTAGCGTAATCAGGTCTTGTCAGGGTTGTAGTCGAGTAGTCATGGGTTAGTAGGGATAATTGGTCAGATTGAAGGAAGTAAATCAGGGGCTTGGAGGAATGTTTGGGAAGTCCAGGGACTTGGGAAGATGGGTGCTCTTCAGTGAGAGTGTGTTGAAGGAAGGCAGCTATTCAGTTATCCACCAGAATTTTTGTGTCCAATATTTCCTGGGTAGCTATTTGGCTAAGTAATGCAGAACTGGCAGAAATCTATGTTAAAGTTGAAGTTGCAGACTTTCGGAGACAGTGCCATTGAGCAGGGGAATTGCCTATCACATTCAAAACTCCCATGAAAGTCAGTGTAATAAGACTTTCATGGGGTTTCAATGTGCATTTTCGATCATTCTGATGTTTCACAGATTTGCACCATTCTGTTATTGCAAATGGGACAAAGATTTTGGAACATCCTAAGTTACATTGAACAATTTTATATAAAAGCAAAATAATACACATGCTGGATATCTGAAATAATGACAGAGAATGCTGGAAATATTCAGTAGACTGGCAGCAATGGACAGAGAAGCAATGTTACTAAACAAGGTGTGGAACTGGAGGAACACAGACGCCAAACAGCATCAGAGGAGCAGGAAAGCTGACGTTTTGGGTCT
>NC_063345.1:66075556-66092628 GCF_021869965.1 Rhincodon typus | reverse complement strand
TCCTGCTCCTCTGATGCTGCCTGGCCCGCTGTGTTCCTCCAGCTCCACACCTGATTATATCAGGCTCCAGCATTGGCAGTTCCTACTATCTCTGAGCAATGTTACTACGTGGGTTGATAATCAGGTTCTGACTAAAAAGACAAAACATCCAACCAGAGGGTGCTGAGACAGAATTTGTTTACATTCTGGGAGTGGACGTCGCAGTCAGCGCAGGTGTGAAGGACGTCGTGGAAGAACCTGGTGTTAAGGAAAAGTCAGCCCCAAACATTACATTACTGCAGTGTTTCCATCCCTCTTTCCTTCTTTAAACAAAATAAGACAGGCAAGGTTCAGAGAAGAGGAGACAGAACATCGTGAGAGAAGGCTGGCAGTGAGAGTTTCAGTAGGTAAAGGAGTGCGGGCCTAAACAGCTTCTGGAAACTGTTTGTTGATGAGGAGAAGGTAAGTTTTGAGAAATTGTTATTGAGTGATTGATTTTTTTGTCACATATCGAAATAGTGAAAAGTCTTGTTTACGGACAGCACAGGCGGATCACAGCAAGCAAAGGATTTACAGATCAAAAAGATTTACAGGCATACAGGTTACATTGCAGGTTACATTATTTGAGGCTAGAGTCCATTCAACAGTCTGATAATGGCCAGAAAGAAGCTGTTCCTGAACCTGCTCGTGAATGCTTTCAGGCTTCTGTATCTACTGCTGATGGAAGAGGTTATAGGAGGTCAATACCAGGGTGCGATTGGTCTTTGATGATGTTGGTCACCTTTCCGCGGCAGCGAGCCATGTAAATAGAGCCCATGGATGGAAGGTTTGCTTCCATGATGATCGGAGCTGTGCACACCACCTTCTGTCGTTTCTTGCTGTTCTGGGCATAGCAGTTGCCATACTAGGTCATTATGCACCCAGACAGTATGCTTTCAATGGTGCATCTGTCGAAGTTGGTGAGGGACTTTATGGACATGCCAAATTTCCTGAGCTGGCTGAGGAAGAAGAGGCATTGTTGTGCCTTCTTGACAGTCGCATTGTACGTGGGAAGTCCAGGACAGGTCGTCAGTTATCGTCACTCCAAGGAAATCTATGCTCTTCACTCTCTCAACCTCTGTTCCATTGATGTAGGTGGTGGCGTGTTCTCCTCCTTTCTTTCTGAAGTCCACAATTAGTTCTTTAGTTTTGCCGACATTGAGAGACAGATTGTTTTCATTGCACCACATCACCAAGCCCTCTATCTCCCTTCTGGATTTTGACTGGTGACCGTTAGTTATCCATCCCACTATGGTGGTGTCTTCAGTGAACTTGTAGACAGCATTCATTTGGAATTTGGCAACACAGTCTTAGGTGTAGATGGAGTACAGTAAGGGGTTGAGGACACATCCTCGGGGGGATCCAGTGTTGAGTACTATTGTGGAGAAGGTGCAGTTACCTATCCTCACTCATTGTGGCCCATGGGTCAGAAAGCGGAGGATCCAGTTACAGCGGGCAGAGCCGAGACCAAGGTCACGCAGTTTTGAGATCAGTCTGGAGGGGATAATGGTGTTGAAGGTGGAGCGGTAGTCAACGAACAGAGTCTGACGTAGGTGCCTTTGTTGTCCAGATGTTCCAGGGATGAGTGCAGGGCTAGGGATATGTATCCTCTGTGGACCTGTTATGTCAGTAGGTAAATTGTAGGGGATTGAGGCAGGTTGGGAGACTGGTGTGGGCCATGACCAGCCTCTGGAAGCACTTCATGATTATTGAAGTCAGAGCTATTGGGCGGTAGTCATTAAGGCACACTGCATGTGTTTTCTTGGGTATGGGGATGATGGTGGTCTTCTTGACACTGGTGGGGACTTCTGCTTGTAGAAGAGAGAGGTTGAAGATGTCTGTGAAAATCTCTGCCAAATTGTTATCGGAGCAGAGACCACCAGCAGCTTCAATTTAGTATTAATTAATCCTTACAATGTCAAATACTTTTAAGTTAAAAGGGGAAAGACATGGTAGGAGAGCTCCAAATCGTAGGCTTGCTCGATTTGGGAAGCCTGGCACATTTCTAGTGCCTGGGAACTGCATGTGTGCAAGAAGTGTCTCCAGCTACAGCTCCTGAAGCCAAAGCTTCAAAGTTGCAGCGACGCCTGGGGACACTACAGCACATTCACAAGGTGGAGAGGTGGTCACACCGCAGACTCAAACTCCACAGGTAGGTACAGAATTGATGACCACGAGGCAGAGCAGGAGGGCTAAGCAGGCAGTGCAATAATCTCCTGTGGCTACTCCCCTGCAAAACAGATATACTGTTTTGGATACTGTTGGGGGGAATGGCTACTCTGGGGATAAAAGCAGCAGCCAAATTCATGGCACCATGGTTGGCTCTGCTGTAGAGGGAGGGGGAATAGGCATAGAAATGATATAGTTATAAGGGATTCAATCACAAGAGGAATAAATAGGTGTTTCTGTGGCTGCGAATGAGTCCAGAATGGTATGTTGCCTCCCTGTTACTACAGTCCTAGATGTCTTGGAGCAGTTGCAGGACATTTCGGAGGGTGAGGGCTAACAGCCAGTGGGCATGGTACATGTTGGTATTAATGACATAGGTCACAAAAAAAGGGATGAGATCCCAAAAGCAGAACATACAGAACCAGGAAGAAAGTTGAAAGGTAGAACCTCAAAAGGTAGTTATATCAGGATTACTGCTAGTGCCACAATCTAGTCAAGAGTAGAAACAACAGGATATGTAGGATGAACACATGGCTGAAAAGATGGTGCAAGGGTGGAGAGTTTAAGATTCATGGAGCATTGGGACCAGTTCTGGGGGAGGTGGGACCTGTACAAAGTGGACAGGGTACACCTGGGCAGGACCTGGTCAGGACTGATGTCGGGATGGTGGGGAGGGCTGTATTTTCTTGCTCTAGTGTGGCAGGGGAATGGGAACCAGAGGAATAGGGCAGAAGAAGCAGGAATTGAGGGAGAGGTAGAGACCAAGCCAAACATGACTAAGAACAAGAAAACGCAGGGAATCAGGTCTGAAATGCATGTGTTTCAATGCGAGAAGTATAATAGGCAAGGTAGATGAACTTAGTTCCAAGTACAACCAATGCTCTGTGATATTATTGCGATTACGGAGACTTGGCTGAAAGAGAGACAGGACTGACAGCTGAATGTCCCAGATGTGATAGAAGGGGATTTAAAAGGGATGGGGGAGTTGCATTACCGGGAAAGGAGTATCTCACAGCTGTACTGAGGGAGGATACATCAGAGGACTCATGCGAACTCAGGAATAGGAAAGGTGAAATCACAATGCTGGGGGCATAACTACAGGCCTCCCAACAGCCAACAGGAGATAGAGGAGAGAACATGTAGACAGATTTTGGAATGATGTAAAAATGATGTAAAAGGTTGTTGTGGTGGGTGATTTTAACTTCCCCAATATTGACTGGGACTTTGTGCTAGGGGCTTGGATGGGCAAGAATTTGTAATGACTGTTCAGGAGGGTTTCTTGATACAGTATGTGAACAATCCAACCAGGAGAGGGGTTATACTGGACCTGGTTTTGGGAAATTAGCTGGACCAGGTGAATGAAATTTCAGTGGTGCATTTCTGGCGTATTGACCATAATACCGTGAGTTTTAAGATTCTCGTGGATAAGGATTACAGCAGTCCTCCGGTGAAGGTGTTAAAGTGAGGGAAGGTGAACTATAACAATATTAGGCAGGAACTGGAGAATTCCAAATGGAGGTGGCTGTTTGAGGGTAAATCCATATCAGAGAAGTGGGAGCATTTCAAATGGCAGTTGATAAGAGTTCAGGAGCGGCATGTTCCTGCAAGAACAAAGGACAGGTATGGCACGTTGTGAACCTTGGATGACCAGGGATGTTATGACCTTGGTCAAAAAGAAAAAGGAAGCATACGCAAGGTTTAGGAGGATGGGAACCAATAAAGCCCTTGAAGTATAAAAGAAAAGCAGGAAAGAACTTAAACAAGGAACAAGATAGGCTAAAAGGGGTCAAGAAAAGTCGTTAGCAAACAGGATCAAGGAGAATCCCAAGGCTTTTTATACATGTTTAAAAAGCAAGAGGGTAACCATGGAAAGGACAAAGGTGAGAATTTGTGTGGAGCCAGAAGAGGTATGCGAGGTCCTAAACAAATACTTGGCATCAGTATTCACCAAAAAGCAGCAAAGGGTGGAGGATGATCTCGGGGACGAGAGTATTGAATTTCTAAGCCAAGTTGCTATTAAAAAGGAAGTAGTATTGTGCATCTTAAAAAGGATTAAATGTAGATAAGTCCCCGGGTCCTGGCGGCATCTATCCCAGAATATTGAGGGAGGCAAGAGAACAACTTGCTGGAGCATAGCCAGTGTTGTCCCATTGTTTAAGGAGGGTAGCAGGGATAATCCATGAAATTACAGGCTGTCAGCCTCAAGCCAGTGGTAGGCAAATTATTGCAAAAGATTCTCAGGGACAAGATCTATACGCATTTAGAAGCAAATGGACCTACCATTAACTGACAGCATGGTTTTGTGTGGGGGAGATCGCGCCTCACTAACTTGGTCAAGTTTTTTTTTGAGGTGGTGACAAAAGGTGATTAATGAGGGAAAAGCGGTTGATATCATCTACATGGACTTCAGTGAAGCCTTTGACAAGGTCCCTCATGGCAGACTGGTACAGAAGTCACATGATATTGGGTGAGCTGGCAAGTTGGATTCAGAACTGGCTTAGTCATAGGAGAAACAGTGTGGCAGTAGAAGGATGTTTCTCAGAATGGAGGTTTGTGACTAGTGGTATTCCACAGGGATCAGTGATGGGACCTCTGCTGTTCGTCGTCTACTTTGATGATTTGGAGGAAAATGTAGCTGGTCTAATTAGTTAAGTTGGGGACGATACAAAGACTGGTGGAGTTGCAGATAGTGACGATGACTGTCAGAGAATACAGCAGGACATAGATCAGTTGGAAGCATGGGCAGAAAAAACAGCAGATGGAGCTTAATCCAGACAAATGTAAGGCGATGCATTTTGGAAGGTCAAATACAGGTGAAAATTATACAGTGAACGACAGAACCTTTTAGGAGTATTGATATGCAGAGGGATCTGGGTGTGCACGTCCACAGGTCACTAAAGGTGGCAGCGCAGGTAGATACGGTAGTAAAAAAGGCTTATGGCATGCTTGCCTTCATTGGAAGGGGCATTGAGTACAAGGATAGGCGAGCTATGCTGTAGCTTTATAGAACTTTAGTTAGTCCACACTTGGAATACTGCGTACAGTTCTGGTCACCACACCGCCAGAAGGATGTGGATGCTTTGGAGAGGGTACAGAAAAGGTTTACCAGGACGTTGCCTGGTATGGGGGATTTTAGCTGTGAAGAAGGGTTGTATAGACTGGGTTTTTTTCCCCACTGGAAGGTCAAGGGGCAACCTCGCAGAAGTTTAAAAGATTGCGAATGATATGGATAGAGTGCAAAGTATGAGGCGTTTTCCCCCAGGGTAGAGGGGTCAATTACCAGGGGACAGAGGTTCAAGGTGTCAGGGCAGGGAGAGTTTAAGAGATGTGTGAGGCAACTTTTTCGCACAAAAGTGGTGAGTGCCTGGAATGCTCTGCCAGAGGATGTGGTGGAAGCAGACACAATAGCAGCATTCAAGAAGCACCTGGACGAATGTATAAATAAGAACAGAATAGAGGGATATGGATCCTGTACGTGAAGACAGTTTTAATATGGAAGAGAAAACTGTGTCAGTGCAAGCATGCAGGGCCAGAAGGCCTGCTCCTGTGCTGTAATGTTCTTTGAATTCAATTTTCCCTGAGTCAGGCCAACTTGGGACAGAGGGGGCATGGCATTAAAAGTGATTGACAGGATGCATTTCCAGGATACAGGTTGCCATTCCCGATTCCTACCTCTTTTCTAGTTGCTAATTTAGACAATGTGCCCCATTGATACCAGTGTAAACAATTTTTCACCAATTAATCTCTCAAAACCTTTCCTTACTTCTAAAACCTCTATTACATCTCCTTCTTAAACTTCTCTGTTCCAGTGAAAACAGTCAAGGTTCTCTTCCTGACTAACCCGAGTGCTGGGATCATTTCAATGAATCACAAACCCCAAACATGGTCTAGAGTGTGCCACAGACTCTTTTATTCATTTAATGGAACTTTACTCTATTTACACTAAATCAGAATGCCAACAATCCCTTGATCATTGAGACAAGATGTTAACCAGAGTCTCACTCTGCCTTCATTGGTGGATACAAATGATCCCACGCAGGAGGAGACAATGGCACATTGATAACATTACTGGACTGGTAGCCCAGAGGCCCATGTTAAAGGTTTACGGTACACTAGTTCAAATCCGACAATGACAGCAGGTAGAACTTAAATTTTATTAATATATATGGATTTGAAAGCTTTTGAAATCGCAACTGATTGTTCTGAAAACCGATCTGATTCACTATGTCCTTCAGGGAAGAAAACGGTCATCCTTACCCAGACATACCTACATGTGTGTCTCCAAATACGCAGCTTTGTGGTTGATTCTAAAGTGCCCTCTGAAATGGCCAGCAGGACACTCAGTTCAAGGACAATTAAGGCTGGGCAATAAACACTGATCTTGCCAGCAGTGTTCACATCCATAAAAGTTGGCCAGGGAAGCAGAAGCTATGCCTGATGACCGATCCAATATTCTTCTCTCAGCCAACATCACAAAAACAGTATGCACAGGTCTGTCTCCAACCAATTTAGAAATCATGTTGTCAGACTTCTGGGTCCCATGCTGGGACCTGGCTGTCCTTTAGCAATTTAACCAACAGTTATTTATCATAGGCAGTGACTGGTTTGAAATTACTGTTGGATCTTAGAATTATAGAACCATAGGTATTAAAAATCTCCATCTGGGCCCTAGCAATCTCCTCCCTCACCTCCATAACAGCCCAAGAAACATCACCTCATCAAGCCCTGAGGATTTATGCACCTTTATGCCCACTAAAGCATTAATACTGCCTTTTTACCTTTTGTGTTATAGAACCTTAACGTCCCAGCTAAAATTCCCATCTACAATGCCTTTCCCCTGTGAATACAGATGAGAAATGTTCTTTGAAGACCTCACTCAAGTCCACACACAAGTTGCCCCTCTAATAGGTCCCGCTTTTTCCCCTGTAATCCTCTTACTCTTAATATATTTGAAAGCCTTGGGATTTTCCTTGATTCCATCTACCAAAAATATTTTATGGTTCCTCTTTAGCCTCCTAATTTTCTTTATTTGCAACCTCCTACACTCTCAATACTTCTGAAAGGCCTCCCCTATTTTTAAAGTGAGGGGCACATGACATATGTTTCCTTTTTCTTTTATCAAACTCCTGATATCCCTTGATATCCTGTCCTTGTCCTTCACTCTTACAGAAACATGCTGGTCTTGAATGCTCACTACTACTTTTAAAAGACTCCCACTTTCCAAATATGGACTTACCTGCAAGTAGCTGCTCCCAATCTATGCTTGCCAGATCCTGTCTAATGATATATGTAATATAATATATTAAATGAATTTTACATCCAACTTGCTAGGTTTACCTTGGATCCCATGAGTTTTTAAACTTTCTTTATCACACTCCATTGCGGGACTTTGTTAAAGTCCTTGCCAAAATCCACACTAACTAAATCAACTGTCCTGTCCTATCCTCATCCAAACACTTGGTCACCTCCTGAAAAAATTCCACCAGACTTTGACAAAACCATGCTTACTCTCCCTGATTAAACCTGCGACACTGAATAGAGATTAATTTTCTCCTTCACTACTTTCCCTACCATTTATGTTAGGCTCACTTCTCTACAGTTCCCGGGTTGGTCTCTACCATCCTTCTTGAAAATTGAAACCACATTAGCCATCCTCCAGCCCTCTGGCATCTCCTCGCGGCCAGAGACAATTTAAAAATTTGGGTCAGGGTCCCTGCAATTTCTTCTCTCATCTCCTACAGCAGCCTGGGATACAACTCCTCTGGATCTGGGGATTTGTCCACTTCTAAATCTGCTAAAACCTCCAATTCCTCCGCTTTTTTCCAAGAGCTTCATTGACCATCTTCTTGAATTCTGAACTTGCATCCTCCTTCCACCGAATCAAGACAAATGTGATGGATTTATTTAACACTATCAATATTTTCTGATTCACATAGATTGCCCCATTGGCTCCTAACAGGGCCTACTCTTTCCCTGGTTATTCTCTTCATCTTGATATAGTTGTTGAATACCTTGCCTAATCTTGTCCCCAGCTTTTTCCTCATACCCCACTCTTTGCTTTCCTAATTGTTTTCTTGAGAATCCCCCATGTACTCCTGTGGGGTATCCATTGCTCCCTTCGTACTTGTTATACATTTATTTTTTATCCAGCTTGAATATTCCTAGACATCCACGGTTCTCTGGTTATATATTCCCACATTTCACCCTAGAAGGGAACATGTTGGGCCTTTATTTCACAACCACCCCCACCAATCCAGTATCTTTTTGAACACTAGAGATTTACCCTTAAGTAACTGTTCCCAGTCTATTTTGGCCAGATCCTGTATTATTTTAATAAAATCTGCCTTACATCAAATAAAAACCCTTTTTGCAGTCCATCTTTCTCCTTTTCCATAACTTAACCAAAGCTAAAATGTACCATGTTGTGGTCATGATCACTGAAATGCTCCCCGACCATCACCATGAACCTCTGTCCAGCTTCATTCCCCAGAATTAGGTCCAGCATTACACAGTTCCCTGTAGGACTATCTACATGTTGACATAAAAAGCATGTATACCTTGAGAACGCTGCCCTCTCTAAACCCCTTATACTATGACTATCCCAATAATGGCTTGGGTGGTTACTTTTTAAATCCTCTAATATAATTTACTCTATTATTGCTGTTACCCGTCTCAGTGAATTGCTGACATATCTGCTCAACTACCTGCTGTCTGTTTAAGAGGCCTACAATACACTCCTAACAGTGCGACTGCCCGCTTTGTATTCCTAAGTTCTACTCTCAAAGCCTCATTTGGTGACCCTTCTAAGACATCATCCTTCCTTACTGCAATAACCAACTCCCTAACTAATAATGCAACACAACCTCCACTTTTGCACATCCCCCTGTCCTGCCTATAGATCCATATCTGGGAATGTTGTTGTCAGTCTTGTCCTCCCTCAAATAACCACATCTCTGTGATGGCAACATCGCAACTGTGTTAATCCAAACCCTTAACACATCTGTCTTACCTATAATACTTCTGGCATTACAGGCCACCCAGTCCTGCCTCACTCTCTGAAGACACAACATGGCTGAAACTTACTCTGCCTTCGTTCCTTTTCCAGATAATGCTATGTTGTTACTGAACTACCACACTGTGTCCCTTACCCTGCTGAACTAGTTTAAACTCCTCCCAACAGCGTTAGCAAACCCTTCCACAAGGATGTTAGTCCCATTCTGGTTCAGGTACAGACCATTTGTAGAGGTCCCACCTTTACAGAAATGGTGCCACTGATCCAGAAATCTATAACCATCTCTCCTGCACCAAATCTTCAACCATGCATTCATCTGGTTTATCCTCCTATTTCCGTGCTCGTGAGCCTGTGGCACTGGAAGTAATCCTGAGATTATAACCTTTGAAGTCCTGCTTTTTAATCTATTGCTTAACTTCCTGAACACTTGATGCAAGACCTCATCCCTCATTCAACCTATGTTGTTGGTTCCAATGTGTAGCACAACCTCTGTCTTATCACCTTCCAGAAGCCCTGCAGCCTCTCAGGTGACATCCCTCACCCTGGCACCAGACAGGCAACTTATCATCCTCGAGTCACGTTTGTGGCCACAGAAGCACCTGTCTGTTCCCCTAATTAATGAAACACCTATCACGATCACACCTACTTTCTTCTTCTTCCCCTCCTGTATAGTCAGGCTGCTTGTGGTGCCAGAAGCCTGGCTCAGACTGCACTCCGTTGAGGTACCAGTGGCCTCAGTTTCCAGAATGCAAAACTAGTTTCAGAGCGGAATCACAGGGAGTCCTGCACTATCTGCATGTTTCACCTCCCTGGTGGTTACCCTTTCCCTTCTTTCCTCCAGTCCCTTCAGCTGCAGTGTGACTACCTCTCTAAACAAGCTATCCATGTAGCTCTCAGTATTGTGCATGTACCCGTATATCCAGCTCCACTCCAGTTCCAAAACCTGGACTTGGGGAGCACTTCCTGCTCACATGGTCAGCCTGGATACTGGTACAGTCCATGACTCCTCAGGTGCCATGTCACTCATTCTATTCGGCTGACCTCACCCACCCAGAATTAAAAATCCTAAGAATTCCTTACTCTTACTAGCTAATTATCCCCAAATAATTTTATACTTTTCTTAAAATAACTGCAATTTAGAATGGGTTCCTCAACCAGCCAATTGCACACTCATGGACATATTTGCACATACACATTTGTTTTTATATATCTAACTCCTAGAAGAGGGTGCACTCGAAACGCTAGATGAAAACACCAAGCAGATTACTTGCAAAGTTGTTCGTGTACACCCAGCAATATGTGCAAATGTTTACTGTCCACAATGGAGCTATCCTTCATATCCTTTTTAAAATCACTGCTCCAACAGAACCTGAGGAAGCATTCCCAATGTGCAAATCCAGATAATTATCTTTAGAGGTTAATTAGAGGCCAATTGTAACTGCTTAACTCTCAAGCTCAGGGTAGAAGAGACCAACAGAAAATGGACAGTTTCCTTTCCCTTCTTTGAAATAATTATAAATACATCCATATCTACATTTGCCACGATTAATACCTCATTAACTACAAACTAGCTACAGGCTTTTGCAACTTGGCGCAAAGATCACATAACCTTTGATCACTGCCCATAGCGAGCAAAAAAGTAAACAAGTAACAAGATCCTTTGTCATGTCAACTTATCCCAAATAACAGGTGCCAACTGCGTTGCAGTAACATTGTTAGCTGTGGCTCAGATAGTAGCACTCCCATCTGAGTCAGCAAGTCATAGGTTCAAGCCCTAATTCAGGAGTCTTGAGACTGTAACCTAGGTTGACATTCCAATGCAATACTGACTGCTTCTCAAATGAGACTCAAACGGAGACCACAGCCACCCGGCTTTGGCAGATTCCATGGACCCATTTCAAAGCTGAGCAGAAGAGTTCACATGGTGTCTTGGGCACTGTTTATCCTAAAACCAAGATCAAAAACAGGTAGCTCAACTGGCTGAACAGCTCGTTTGCAATGCAGTGTGGTGCCAAAAGCATGGGTCCAATTCACACACCTGTTTAGTGACCATGAAGGGTTCTCCTTGTCAACCTCTCCCCTCACTTGAAGCATGCCGAGTCTCAGGTTAAACCATCACGAGTCCTCTCTATCTTTCTCTCTCTCTCATGAGATTGCAGGCCTATAATCTGTTAGGACTATGTGTCCTCCCTAACTTAAATGTGACTTCAATCACTTATCAATGGGGTGGACTCCTAATCTCCGTGTGAATAGGCCCAACAGGCCCTTTGTCATCTCAAAACCATGGTTCAAGGAGGCATTCATATCAGAACTGCAGTTCTGATGAGTTACTGGCCTCAAAATGTTAAATCTGCTTTCTCCTCACAAATACTGACAGAGTTTCCCCAGCAATTGCTATTTTCCTTTCAGCAAAACCTTTGTAGAGCAAGTGAGATAAGCAATAAATGCCCGCATGCAATCAATAACTAAAACAAAAATCATCTGGCAAGCTTGCCCACATAATGACTAACTGCACCTAGGCGCGGTGATTTGACTTTGTTAAATAAAAAGTCTTTTACATTTTGCATACTGAGGAAACAAAGAAATTTAATAGCTAGCTCAGCACTTGGCTGTGCTATAATGGAGGACATTACCTAAGCTTCAGTTTGTTATTGTAAAAAACAACCAAGATGAAAGGGTCTTGCTGAAGCTACTCATTTAGTACTCATTCAATTCCCATCAATGTCATGGTGAGAAAAGGAATTGAATATTTCTTTCGGGTTTAAGCCAGATTTAAAAGTGCAGAAGGCGGTTAGGAGTCAATCCCATTGGTAAGGGATTGAAGTTACATTTAAGTTACAGAGGACAACAGGATTGCTTCCCTAAGGGATAAAAACTGACAATGTCCTTACAAACTATTGCCCTAAAAGATCCAACTGGTACATCAGTGGACGTCAAGGACAGGAACCTGCTACCTGGCTGCCTCGTCTGATCTACATGTTACCTTAGCTGACAAAATGTGGTTTCCTCTTGGGATGGCTAGGAATGGGCAACAAAATACTGCCCATGCCCCTAGAAGGGTTGAAGTGGGACACGGTCTGCAGCATACAAGTCAAGACTCACAAAGACTGAGTCAGTCACATTCTGTTGTTTTTATTTCTCTAGAATTCAATCCAGTGTTTTGGACATCCTCTCTTGCAATTCCATTTACTTTTATTTTTAGAACACTGGTTACCACTGTGATTAAATTAAATTCCAATTTTATGGCATAAGATGTGTAGAGATGCATTCAACAATTCTATTCTCTTTACTTTGAAATCAGCAGATTAAGGACAAGGAATGTCAAAGAAAGGAAGCCATTCAGATCTTTGAGCCAGCTCCACCATTCTAATTGATAATGAGGAATGTGTACCGCAACCCAACACACCTTTGTTTCATATTCTTTAAAAACATTTTAAAAACAGTAAAAATCTAGCCACCTGTCTTGAAAGATCGAGCTATACAACCATCCACAGCCATGAAGGCAGCTAGTTTCAGAAGGTCTTATGGCGCAGTGGATGTATCTATCCCTTTGCCCAGGTTCAAGTTTCACCTGTTCCAGAGGTAAGTAATAACATTTCTGAACAGGTCGATTAGAAAATATAGTTTTGACTCATAACACAAGGTCCCAAAGTCACTTCTCTGGAAACCTGCAGCCAAATATCAGCTGGGAGAACTTAAACTCAATTAATAAAATTTGGTATTGAAAGCTGGTCTCATTAATGGTGACAAAACTACCATCGACAGTTATACAGATCCACATGGTTCATTAGAGAAGGACATCATCAAATCTGGTCTGGCCTACAAGTGACTCCAGATCCACTGAAGGTGACTCTGAACTGCCCTCTGGAATGACCTAGCAAGCCACACAGTTCAAGTGGAATTAAGGATGGGCAAAAATACTGGCCAGGCCAATGACTCCCACATATTACAAAAGAACGGAGGAAACAAGTTTCCAGATTTAAAGAGATTTTTGGCTGTCCGGGCAATTTTTGGGTTGCAGCCCAGTTTACAGCAGCAACACACCTTCCAGGCAAACTGTCTAAAAGTACTCAGTTAAGAAACCATCTCTGGGATCACTGTTCAATTAGGGATGTCAAGCGACTGAGGATAGGCATGAGTTTGAGTCAGATACCGCAAAGATAGTGATCTGCCCTCAAAGTTTGTGTCTGCCAAGGGGAATGCAGCAGGAGCAGGAGGGAGGCAATGGAGATAGCATTAGTCTCAAAGGAACAGCTGCCACAGCATCAACCTGCCCCACCGGTATCAGAGTTATCAAACTTATAGGCCAGACCAGATAGATTTGATGATGTCCTTCTCTAACGAACCATGTGGATCTGTATAACTGTCGATGGTAGTTTTGTCACCATTTATGAGACCAGCTTTCAATTCCAAATTTTATTCATTGCGTTTAAGTTCTCCCAGCTGATATTTGGCTGCAGGTTTCCAGAGAAGTGACTTTGGGACCTTGCGTTATGAGTCAAAACTATTTTCTAATCAACCTGTTCAGAAATGTTATTACTTACCTCTGGAACAGGTGAAACTTGAACCTGGGCAAAGGGATAGATACATCCACTACGCCATAAGACCTTCTGAAACTAGCTGCCTTCATGGCTGTGGATGGTTGTATAGCTCAATCTTTCAAGACAGGTGCCTTACACCATGACAAACCACTGTCAGCAGATGGCACTTTTTGCCCTTAAAGTCTTGAACTCCTCAATCTCACTCTGAACTCTGGCTCCGCAGATAAGTCCTCTAAGCTGTTAAGATGCTGGGAAAATGGCAGTGGTTAGGGAAAAATGCACTGAATTGCCCAATTACCCACTCAGTTGGCTTCCTGCTACTGGCAGGCACATTATTGACATTGGGCTCAGCCTATCCCTGGAAAATGCAGCTAGAGGCAGGAACACATCAGTGAACGAGACTGCTTTTCCTCTAATTTTGATCATGCTCTACATCTGCAACGGAGTGTAAAAAAACCACCTCCAGTGTTTCTATATCTAAACGATCTGTTGTGCAATTTTTTTTTTTTTTAAAAACAGAAAATCTTAATCAGATTACTCTTCAACACTTGTAGAAATATGGAAAAGATGAGGAGGTCATTCTGCCCTTCAACCCTACTGTGCCATTCAACATGACTGTGGCTGATTAACCAGCTTAGTACTCTGATCCTGCTTTCTCCCCATACTCTTTAGTCCTCAGAACTACACCCAACTCCTTAAAACATTCAATATTTTGGTCTCAACTACTTTCTGTGGCAGAGAGAGAGTTTCACAAGCTCACCACTCTCTGGATGAAGAAATTTCTCCTCATCTCAGTCTAAATGGCCGACTTTGTATCTTGAGACTGTGACCCTTGGTCTTGGATTCTCCAGCCATCGGGAACAACCTTCCTGTGTTCAGTCTGTATAAACCAATTAAAATTTTATAGGTTTTTAAATGAGATTTCCACCCCACCCCCCAACTTTTGAACCATCAGTGAATATAGCCTAGCCAATACAATCTCTCTTCACAAACTGTTTCCTGGGATGGTGGAACTAGTCTGCCAAACCTTCATTGCACTCCCTCCATAGCTAAAACTTCCTTTCTCAGGTAAACTAGGGCAGGACTTGTACTGTTAATGGTAGGGCCCTTGGGAGTGTTGCCAAACAAAGAGACCTAGGGGTGCAGGTACATGGATCTTTGAAAGTGGAGTTGCAGGTAGAAAGGGTAGTGAAAGTGGTGTTTGGCATGCTTACCTTCATTGGTCAGCACACTGGAGTAAAAGGAATTGAGACATCATGTTGTGGCTGTACAAGACACTGGCAAGATTATATTTAGAATAATGCGTACAATTCTGGTTGCCCTTTTATTGGAAGGCTGTTGTTAAACTGAAGAGGGTGCAGAGAAGATTTACAAGGATGTTTCCGGCTCTGTAGGGTTTGTCTTATAGAGAGGTGAATAAGCTAGGTGACTTTATAGGAGTTTATAAAATCATGAGGGGCATGGATAGCATGACTAGCCAGGGCCTTTTTCCAAGGGTGGGGGAATCCTAAACTAGAGGGCATAGATTTAATGTGAGAGGGGAAAGATTCAAAAAGACCGAGGGGTAACTTTTCCATGCAGAGGGTATGCATGTACAGAACGAGCTGCCAGAAGAAGTGATGAAAGTGTATAATTAAAACATTTAAAAGGCTATTCATAGATCCATCCAGGAGCAAGGGTTTAGACCACCAATGTCAGACTAGCTGGTCTATAATTCCTCATTTTCTCTCTACTCTCTTTTCTAAATTGTCAGGATACATTAGCTGTCCTACAATCCACAGTACCTTCAGAGTCTATTGAATCTTGAAAAAAAATCACAGATGCATCCATTATTTCTAAGGCTACTTCCTTAACAAATCTGGCCTGTAGGTTATTGAGCTTTGGGAATTTGTTGGTCTTTAATCCCATCAATTCCCCAACATCATTCCCCTGCTAATATTAATTTCCTCCAGTTCCTCCCTCTTACTTGACCCCGTGTTCGCCAATATATTTGGTACTTATTTGTGTCCTCCTTTGTGAAGGCAGAACCAAGGTATATATTAATAGGACAATCATCTCTTTGCTTACCATAATAAAATTCTGTACTTCTGACTGTAGTGGGGAACACAAGCCAGTTTTATCTTATCTGTCCTTATAATTTAACTATTTTAGTGTCAATATCATTCTGGTTAATCCGCGCAGCATCCCTTCCTAACACTACCATGGTTGCACCTACATTAGATGGACTGCAGCAGTTCAAAAAGGCAGTTCACCACCAGCTTCAAAAGGGATGAGTAACAAATCTGGTTTGCCAGCAATACTTACATCCCACAAAACAATTAAAAACCTCTGAGGGCAACATAGCTTTTCTGAAATGCAGTGTCCAGAACTGAACAAAATAATCTAAATAAGGTCCCGTCATCTAAAGCATGTGGCATCACGTGCAAGTATTTCAACAGGTTGGGGATCACTCATAACTTGGGCAGTTTATTGGCATCAGCACTGATAAGGAAATGCAATTGTTTCATTAGCAGCATGGCTATGAGACCTACGTCATCCATCAAAACACCTGATGCTGACCAGAGCACACGGAACAAAAAGTAAATTAGTGGCTAAAGAATCAGAAAAAAACTGAGCTGTCCATTAATTAAATATGTGGAAAGTAAACTGGTGAACTTGGCAGATTCTTCACGATACGACAGACCAGCCTTAAACCATGCCTAACATGAACAAAAAATGAGCAGAAATTTATGCCAAAAAGTGAAGAAATGTAATGTTGGAAGTTTCCTCTGTCACAATACATCATGTTGATATGCAGATTGTTTGGATAGCTGTCGAGCAAGAGGTCAACAGCCAGTATAAATGAATTAGTCACGTCCACCAAAGTCCTACCAACCTTATCTACAAGCCTAATCTATCTCCCTGACAAACACCACAGATTGCACAAAATCTGAATCAATTCGGAGGCAGCAGCAGAAATCTGTGCCATCAGCTGCAAATATATCCACAACCACCCCGAAATGAGGGCTGAGAAACCAGTGAGAGTCAGAATCAGCTTGGTGCAAAGAACTGCTTCATATCTCAGCAGGAATGCTGTAGTGTTAATCCACAAAAACGATACAGAGAGCCATCTTCACCACAACATTCTCATATAGCATCATCTTGCCTTCAGAGACAAACAAATAGAGAACTGGGGACTTGTTCCACATTCTGTATTTTTTTTTCTTTCAGAAAATAGCATTCAAGAATAGACTACGTGATTAATTTAAGATACAACATATGGGGAGTGTGGCAGGCTTGAGAGGAACAGGTGACTTTGAACCTATGGCTTCCAAAACTCTGCAATATCATGG
>NC_063345.1:66049447-66075156 GCF_021869965.1 Rhincodon typus | reverse complement strand
CTGGACCCTGAAGGGTCCAGACCCGAAACATCAGCTTTCTTGCTCCTCAGATGCTGCCTGGCCTGCTGTGTTCATCCTGCTCTACACCTTGTTATCTCTGTTATTTAGCTACTAGGATGGCAGAGGCCAAGTTTGTCTGTTTTTGTCCAGCAATTCCTGTGTTCATTCAGGAACCTTGGGATTCCTTTCTCTATTTTTGCTGTCACTATTTAATCCTCTCCTCCTCACTTCCTTCACAGTCTTGTTACTATTAGACTCGATAGCCTCTTGAACATTTCAAAAACTTTTCAAATTTGTTTCCCTGATGTTCATTTTCAGTGTCTCCTTCCATAACACTACTGTATATTCTCTCAGTCCAATTCTGTACCTTAAAATAATGTACTGACTCCAAGCGTAGTTAAGATGAGGCAAAGTTAAGATAGGAACCACCCAGCTGTCAAATTCAAATTTAAGCAAATTTCTTGCCTGATCTTTGCTTCCCGCAATCATGAGCTATGAAAACACAAGCTAAGGTATTGGGCATACAGACCATTATGTTTTAAAAGTGTGTTGCAAATTCAACTGCAGTGCAGCATTCATTGGCACCTTCTACATCGTCCCACACAACAAACTATGCAATCAGTAATTGATGGACAGATTGTGGGAGAAATTATTTAGAATTCCTAATTGCTTCCATATTCCAACCCCATTTAAAACATACAAAGTAGAAGTGCAGACAGGAGGGCACTACCAAATCAGTATACTGTAAAATGAAGGTCACAAAATTATTTATGATTTGGTTAAGATTTAAAATTGCAATGTTCTTACTGGCTTGGTCAAAATGTTTACCAAGCTCCTTTATGTACACTTGCTGCATATTTATCTAGATTCTGTTGTCAACTTAAAAGGTACTAGATAGATGTGAAGGAACTAATTAACGTTTGACGGTTTAACTGTTTGAAAATATTTGCACTGAGCTGCAACATCACCGTCCAGCAACATCACTGTCCATTTAGCTGGTGCCCAACCAAGACCTTCAACATTCACTGCCTTCACCATTGATGCACAATGGCAGCAGTGTGCACCATCGACAAAAAGCACTCCATCTTTCAACAGCACCTTCCAACCCCACAAACTGAACACCTAAATGGACAAGATGCATGGGAACACCATCACCAACAAGTTCCCTGCCAAGAAACAATCACCATTCTTTCACAGTCACCAAATAAAAATTGTGGAACAATCTCCCTAACAGCATTGTAGATATATCTGTAGCACATGGACTGCCATGATTCAAGAAGACAGCTCACCACCATCTTCTCAAGGGCAATTAGGAATGTGAGATAAGTGCTGGCATTACAAGTGATGCCCACACACCCAGAATATTTTCTTTAAACTTGCTGCGATGTTAGACCATTGGCTTTTACACTATTGTTATTGGCTGGAACCCAAACAAATTTTCATTCCAAGATCCAAGATCCATCAGAGGACTCAAAAACCTAATTTAAACAATGCATTATTCGTCTTTCGTACCTTATGAGCCATCCTTTAAAGATACTGTCTCATTCATAAATTTATATATGTAAAATATTCAAGGCAGCAGCAACAATAACTTGCAAATTTATAGCAACTTTAACATAGGAAAACATCTCAAAGCAATTGTCAGAACCTTATCAAACAATAAAAAAATGCTACTGTCCAAAGGAGGAGACATTAGGATCAAGATGACGAATACATTGGCAAGTTGCACGTTTGAGGGAGCAGCTTAAAGAAAAGAAGTGAAGAGTTAAAAAGGGAATTCCAGATCTACCATATAAATTGCTGAAAGAAAATGCCGAAGAGGCCAGAAATGGAATAATATTGAATTTTTGGAATTTGCAGGTCTGCAGCAGGTTACAAAAGTTAGGGAGGGAAGAAATCACAAACTTAAGGATGAGATTTTTAAATTGAAATGTTGCCAAACTGGGAGCCAACACATTTCACTGACTGCAAGTGTGATGGGTGAATGGGTGAATGGGATTTGATGAGAAATGAACATACAACATGCTGGAAGAACTCAAAAAATGTCTGGTAGCATCTATAGAGAAAAACAGAGTCAATGTTTTGATTCTGTATGACTTCTTCAGGACAGTTCTGAAGAGGTGTCATACCAGAACTGAAATGTAAACACTGTTTCTCTCTCCCCACAGATGTTGTCAGACTTACCAAGTCTTTCCAGCATTTTTGGTGTTTGTTTCAGATTGCCAGCATTCACCATACTTTGCCTTTACTGAAAGGTTTGATGAGAGGTGGGCAGGAAGAGCAGAATTTTGAATGAGCTCAAATTAATGGAGGGAGGATGATGGGAGAACAACCAAAAAGTGAATTAGAACAGACGAGATTGGAGATAACAAAAGCACAAGTGAGGGTTTCAGCTTCAGATAGGGTGGAGGTGAAATGCAAATGGATAATGATTTTGAGAAGTGTAAGTAGTCTGTTCTGGTGGCAGAGAGATATAGGGTCAAAAGCTCAGCTCAAGGTCAAATGAGATGCTAAAGGTTGTGAACAGTCTGCGACAGCATCCAACAGAAGTCAGGGATGGGATGGAGCTGGCAACTTGGGCACAGAATTAGGCAATAGGATCAAAACCAACGATTGTGGACCTCTTAGCATTTAACTGGAAGAAATTTCTACTGGATATCAGGCAAGAAGCGTGACAATACAGGAACAGTGAAGGGATTGAACCAGGTAGTGGTGAGATAGAGCTGTATGTGGTCAGCATCCATGTGAAATCTTACATGTTTTTGGACAATGTTATTGAGGGGCAGCATATAAATGAAGAACAGAAAAGGGATCATGGATGATCCTTGTAGATCTTCAAGGGGAATAGGACAAGATTTGAGTGATAGTCCGTCCTAGTTGATTCTCTGGCTCAACTGAAAAGGTAAGAACAGAACCAAGCATTGGTATTTACGAAGAGACAGTATGGTTTCAAAGGCTGCAGACAAGTTAGCAAGGATAGCTAGGTTTAGTTTTCCATTAACAGTCAAATAAGATATAATTTGTCATTGCAATAAAAGTTAAATTAAGACTTCAGTTCTTTAGCAGGGTTTGAAATCTGATCTGAAAAATTCAAACAGAGGATGGTCACACACTTAAGAGACAGCAACATCGTAAAAAAGGTAAAACAGGAAACAGTAGTCTGTAAAAAAGGAAAAGGCAAGACAATAAAAGGACTGACAGACAAAAAGCAGCAACTAACAAGTAAAGAATGTGAAGATTTCAAATGAAGACTTTTGACCTTCATGCTCCTATTTCATTCCAAGCGGTATTTCATTCTGTGATGTTCCAACATGACTCTATACCAGTTCTCAAACTTATCACATTTCCTATTTTATAAACTATCCATAATGCCCTTTCATTCTTTTTTAAAAAAAAGGACAATATTAAAGGTGGACAGTCTTCAAGAAAAAGCTCTAAGGAATCCCTTTCTGGCCCTAAAAATAAATCAGTTTTCATTTGAGGGCATTGCACGTTGGGACAAAGGAAGATGGAACCATCTCCCGTGAGCTCTTTGTAATTAGAAAAAAAGACAAGGAGATCTGTAAACACTAATTTGTGAAACTGCTCTAGTCACTGTGGTGTTATTGATCCTTCTGCAGACAAAAAAGGAGATTTGTCCCTGGTATCAATGAGTAGGAATGTGAGGAGCCACTTATTAGCTGGGACTCTATAACCTCAAAAAGGCAGTACAGACGAGACAGTCTAGAGATATTCAAAGTAAGTAGCAGGACAGAGAAAGTTAACTTATGGTAATAGGATTAGGTTTACGATGTCAGCCCCTCAAATCTGCTTGCAATTTAACAAGACCATGACCAATCAGAACTTTATTGGTTACCTTTGCTCCATCTACCTCAAAACCCTTAACTTCAACCTTAAAATATTTATCCTACAATAAATACCATTACTAAAAATAGAACAGTTTATAACGTCATCTGATTGATGCTTGTGGAATTTTACTGTGTTCAATTGGCTGCCATGTTTCCTATATTACAATGGAATTACACTTAAAAAAAAAAGATTTCATTGGCTGGGAAGCATTTTAGGATATCTTGAGGTCATGAAAGGCACTGAAAGCTTTCTTTCTCTTTTCCTCACTTAACAACAATTATTTCAGTCTTAAGAGCCCCCATTGTCTCCGCAATCACAGTCTTCTACAGAAGAAGAATATTCCATATTTTCACTACCTTTCATGCGAAAATCTGCTTCAAGTAGATTCAACTCCAAATCTCTGACCTCACCCTGAGGAAATGGTTGGAGTAATCTAATTAGATCACCCTTCAATCATTTAAACTTGAGAGAAGGCAAACTAAGTAATGGATATTCATAATTCAACCCTTTAATTCCCAATGTCATTCCACTGGTGAATCTGCAGTGCACCTTCTCCAGTGTGAATACAGCCTTCCTGAGCTGCACTGCCCAGAGACGGATTGGGTCAGATCAATATTCCAACCAAATGATGTACCACTTTATCATTGAAGCATTCCAGTCCCCTTGGAGTAAAGGGCATGGTTCCAAAGTAAATTTACCAAAGTAACATACCAAAGCAGCAATACAACAGAGGACACTGGGTTAAGGGTTGTTAAGCAAAGGCATCTTTAGACAAAGATTTCTAGCAACTGAATTGGAGTTACTTGAAAGGGTACTGAAAGTTAAAACAAATCATACACTCTGATGCCGAGTTGGTGTTTAGAAAATATGAGATTCAAATGGTCTTTGTCCTCTGACTTCAGCCAATGATCTTATGCAGGCAGAACCCCTTTAAGAATATCCACTGATCACTTCAAAAAGGCTTTTAGCTCAACTATTGAACTCAACTGACCCAAAAACTGTGCATTATGAACAGAATTGTTTGGCATTCAAGAATTCTAAATGCTTACACCATTCTAGCCCACCTTTCCCTCCCCACTGTATTGGGCAAGCATTAAGGAAGGGAAGCCACATAAATGTAATATTAGGAACGAAACTACCTTCAGCAACACTCCAGCTTTTCAAAAACAGAAATATTTTTAAAAATTCAAAATCCACAAGCATGATGTCGGTGATAAAAATGAAATCAACAAATTATTAAAAATATAAACAATTAGGTTTTTACCTTCAGTGAATCAAAGCAGGCAATGACACGACCGTTTTCAACATGGCAGCTTCGCGAAGGATGGGCAAACTTGCATTCCGCGTCAGACCGAGAACAAGTCCCTCTCTGGAATTCTCGACACACTTCTAACGTCAGCCATTTTGTGTCACGGATCATTGAAACATTCACAGCCATATTAGGAAACTGAAAGGATATGTGGGTAACCAAATCCCCCTCACTTTAATTTTTTCTGTCCCAACCCCCAGAACAGTAACAGTTTTAGAAAAAAGTGTATAAAAGTAAGTTAAAATTATAACTTAACAAATAAAGTCGTTCCTTTGGTTAAAAAATATATTTCTTTTCTTCTCAGCACTTAGGTTTTCAGTTAGTCAGATCGTTGTGCAGAAACATGACATCAGTCAAAGAGCCAATCTTAAATTAAAAATAATTCATCACACAAATGGGCGGGCATCAATTAACGGGTTAGCCCCTTTAGATGTGCGTTGGCAGAAAAATAACCGCTTTTTGTGCCAAGTGAAGAAGTTATTCGAAGGTAACAGCAGCCTGTCAATGGAATTCCGTGCTCTCCAGTAACTGGTTTTGATTAATTTTCTCGTAGCATATGTTGCTGTCGGTGCTTCGCTTTACAGTTAAGCTTCACTTCTCTTGGGGAGAGGGAGGTGAAGATCTCGGTCTTTCTCCTATTCCCAAGATCGTGCATTAACTGATCATAAGACAGTGGAAGATGAAGATGGAGTGAAGAGAATAAAAAAAAGGAGTGGGGTAAAATACTTGCTGTTAGACGTTAAAAACAACTGGGAGAAAAAAAAAAATTAGGCGTTCGGCAAAACGAAAAGGATAGATGATTTGTCGTCTCCAAGAGCTGCTTTAAGCAAAGCCAAAAAGGAAAAAAAAAAGCCAGAGACAGAAATCCAAGCAGCAGAATCTTCAGAAAAGGCACTTTTCAGCAACCTGTGGGGAAAGAAAGAAGACGTCAGGGAAAACAGACTGAAAATATACAAGCTCTCCTTCATAACCTTGATTTTCATATGACAGTCCTACCAACATGCCATAAAACGTTCAGACACTAACAGTGCAGCATTTTGCAGTCAGCCATTGGAGATTAAAAAAAAGGGCCATTTCCCTTCATAAAGCCGCACATGGTAAGGAGGAGAGCCAATTGGGACCAGCGTTGCAGTGAGAGCCTGGGCGACTGGCCAATGAGAAGGGCCGTCTCATATTGATCCTTTCTGGCAGACGTTCATTGCTATGCCCACTGCACAGAAAAATGCCTCAGCCTGATGTGCTTGCCTCTGCTGCACTAGAGATATGTACAGTAGGAGGTTTTAAAAGGAACACTGCCTCGTTGGCTGCATGCTTGGAGTCTGTGTTTGCATATTCAGCTGGGTGGCACCAGTCACTTTCAGCCTCCTGTTAGATTGCTTATATCCTTTTGAAAATGGCAGATCACAACAAAATAAAACGCCATACCAGCTGCAGCAGTGAGAGAGTCAGCTCGGCATTGCTCCGTAAAACGCTTGTAATAGTTTATGGCTGCGTGCCACATCCGACTGCAGCCAGACACAGTCTTCAGATGCAAGAGAGAGAAAAAAAAAATCTAGCAGGGTGTGGTGAGCAAACAATGCAGTCCTCACTGCGAGGGGGGAGAGAGACAGAGAAAGAGAGAGAGAGAGAGAGGGGAAAGCCTCGATTAGTCGCCATCCTTATTTGGTTTATAATAAAGCTGTATTATATTCACAGGATTAATGTCGATTTGTGGTTTGAAATACTCCACGCAGGCAAGTACACAACATTCAGCCAACGATGGCTAGGCCAGGAAGATAAAGAAGCCCATATCAAAACAACTTAGCTTTAAAATACACAAGAAAGATTTATTTCAAGTGAAGGAGGCAATACTTTAGAGTGTACACGAGGAAGAAATTTCAATATATCGCCAGGACAGCTAGAGCATGAAAAGCACAGGACACAGAAGGAAAACGCTACATTAGAACGATCACCTCCCACTGCGCAAGGAAAGCAATTTAAAAAAAAAATGGAGCCACACGCAGAGAGCAGGTAATGAATAATGGAGGCCATCTGCAATATTCTTACAAGTGAGCTCATTAAGTTATGAAAATCATTTCTATAATGAAAGTTGTCATAGGCTCACTGTGTTTGTCGATAAAATAACTCATTGCAAAATGGAGCATTTCAGACTCTCAACTGATCAGCAACTTGTACTGCGTTAGCTATACATCTTGCTGCAGCGGGATTAGCAAACTGAACCTCTGGGTTAGGGATGGTAGAGAATGAAACAAGCTATCACCTTCAATCCCTCATCCAGCCAGTGAAGATTGGTCTCCACAAAATGTCACGAACAGATGCAACTCCTAGGTCATTCGTCTTGTGGAGGTTTGTCTCACCACATCACAGACCAAGTCTGGCACATATGTCCCCATGACTCAGCCAACTTAGTACTGAACCACTCCTGATGGAAAGTGAAATCCCCAAGATGGCACTCTGTGCTGTTGTCACCTTCCAATCTCTTTCAAGTAGTAAACAGATGGAGGATTGTTTTTCATCATCTGAAGTAGGTCAGTTGCTGGCAATCAGGTATCTTTCTCCTTATTCGATTTGATACCATGAGACTTCATGTAGATGGAATTCATTGTTAAGAATTCTGACAGCTCACTTCCACTGGACTATACGCTATTTTACCACTCAGATGGTTCTGTTCTGCTGGTATGATAGGACGTACCCGGCAAATTTGGTGGAGGACGTTGGCTGCAAGATATGATTTGACAAGTATGATTTTGTTAGGCCGTCATCTGACAATTCTATGGGATAGTTCTTCCAACTGTAATACAAGACTCCTGATGTAAGATGAGAAAGACTTCAAAATACTGACTGCTCAAGGTACACCACAGCCATTTCACAGCTTAGGCTAATGCTGGATGAAATCTCAGACTTTTGAAATAGTTGCACTGAACCTTTTTATTTTCATTTAATTTGTTCATGAAAATGAGGGTCTCGGTAGCTAGGGTATTGATTATTACCAACCCCTAGTTACCCTGGAGAACTCTTGAACTGCTGTAGTCCTTGAAATATAGGGATATTCAAAGTGCTCCTAGAAAGGCCTTCCAGGATTGTGACCCAGCAACACAGGAGGAATGGCAATATAGTTCAAAGTCAGGGTGGTGTGTGGTATGGAATTGAGTTGCAGGTGATGGATTTGCTGCCTTTGTCCATCTACAGGTTGAGGTCACAGGTTTGGAAGGTACTGTCAGTACAGCTTGTAGATGGTACACATGGCTGCCACAGTGCATTGATAAAAGGTATTAACGATGAAGGTGGATGGATACGTGCCAATCAAGTGGCTGCTTTTCCCCTGGATGGTGTCAAATACCTTTTGTACTGGTGGAGTTGCACTCATCTTGGCAAGCAGAGACTATTCCATCACAATCTGGACTTGTGCCTTGTACATGGTGGATAGGCATTGGGAAGACAGGAGGTGAGTTTACTTGCCACATAATTCAACTCTTTACTTGCCCTTACAGCCAGAGTATTCAAATGGCCAGTTTAGTTCAGTTTCTGGTCAATGGTACCCCACCCCAGGATACTGGTAACGAGGGATTCGACAACGGTAACGCCACTCAACATCAAACAGCAACGATTAGTTTCTCTGTTATTGAGTTAGCAATTGTCTGGCATTCGTGTGGCACAAACGGGACTTGCCTCTTAAATCAACACAAGCCTAAATATTGTTCAAGTCTTAAATGAAACAGTCCATCAGCAAACAGCCCCACTTCTGACCATAATGATGGAAGGAATGTCGCTGATGAGACGATTAAACATGGTTGGGCCTAGGATGCTATCCTGAGGAGTCCTGGACCCGAGATGACCGATTTCCATACAACACCAGCCGAAAGAGAGCGAGAGAGCGAGAGATCCCAACACACATTTCCATCACCCCACTCCCAAAATTCCCACTGACTCCAGTTTGCTGGAGATCCTTGATATACACTCCATCAAATAAAATCACAAAATCACGGACGGTCCCTCTAACCTCACATCTGTGGTTCAGCTCTTGTTCATATTTGGGCAAGAGCACAAATGAGTTCAGGAACTGAGTGGCCTTGGCCAAAGCCAAACTGTGTGCGTCACTGAGTAGGCAATTTCTTCGCAAGTGCTGCTTACCTCTTCCGTCACTTTGTTGACTATGAAGAGAAGGGTGTTGGAAGGTATTTGGCCAGATTGAATTTGCCCAGTTTTTCAATGCACAGGAAATATGTGGGCTATTTTCTACATTAGCGGATAGATTCAAGCATTGTTCCTGATCTGGAACAGCTTGGCTACGGACGCTTAATTCTGGAACACTAATCTTTAATAATATTGTCAAATGTGGTCAGGGTCCATTGCCGTTGCAGTACTCAGTGTCTTTAATTATTTCTTGATATCATATGAAGTGAATCAAATTGGTTGAAGACTTGTATCTATAATGCTGGGGACCTCAGCAGGAAGCAGAGAATGATCATCTACTTGGCACTTCTGGTTGAAGAGGGATGCAAGTATTTCAGTCTCATCTTTGGCACTCATGTACTGAGCTTTTTCATCACTATGGATGGAGATATTTGAGGAGACTCCACCTCCTGCTAGTTATTTAGCTGACCATCATTTACAACTGTATGTGCAAGAACATCAGAGCTTAAATCTAATCTGTTGATTATAGAATCACTTAGCATGCAAACGACAAGGCTACATCAGCTATTTGACATGCAAGTGGAGTAGTGCGGCTGCACCAGATTGATGTTTCTTTTAAAAAAACATGTATGTGCTTCAGGCTACTCTTGGCAGGTCACCCTGCCTCCAAGTTGATTGTACATCTTGATGATCGTGCTAATGGGAGATAATGTGCCAGGCCATGAAGTTTTAGATTGTTGCTGAATATAATTCTGCTGGTCCTGATGGCCCACAGAGCCTCATGGGTGTCTAGTTTTGAGGTTACTAGACCTGTTTGAAGTCTGACCCATGCAGCACAGTAGTACTGCTAGACAACAAGATAGAGGGCATTCTCAATGTGAAGATGGGACTTGAGACTCCAAAAAAGGTCTGTGCAGTCATTACTACCACCAATACTGGAATGAATGGACGTGTCAGTCCTCTCCTGTGATAGGCAGGCAGACAAGGATGAGGTCAAGTAGATTTTCCCTTACATATTCCTTCACCACTCGCATATACTCAGTCTGACAGGTATGTCCTTTAGCACTTAGCCAGCTCAGTGCTACCAGACTACTCATTTAAGTCCCCTGACCGAAATGCATTCTGTGCTCTCACCATTCTCAAGGTGTCCTCCAAGTAGTATTCAACCTGGAAGAGTACTGAATCAACAGCTGAGGAAGTTGTCATAGGTAATCACCAGGAAATTTCCTTACTCATGTTTATCCTGACGCCATAAGAAATCCTGGAGGTCAAGGTGAATGTTGAAGACTCCCAGGGCAACTCCATCCTAACTGTATATTACTGGGCCACTCTGCTGGATCAGTCCTGCCAGTGAGACAGGACAAACCCAGAGACAGTGATGGTCGTGTCTAGGACACTGTCATACTCACTGAATTGTACTTTACAGACAATGTCAGATTATTTCTCTCCCAATTTTGATGCAAGGTTCCAGCTCTTGGTACATCCCTCCTGAAACATCCTGCTCTTTGACCCTACAACTTACCATGGTTTGGATTGTTTGAAGTTGTTGTTGGTGTACAGTCGACCAGCTTTGGGACTTGTGTTATACTACAATCATTTTGGGCATATGATGTCATTCAACAGCTAATTCAACTCAGCAGTATCTTTCCTTCTTGCTTCATCTGTCCTCAAGGTACTTCGCTACTTCAATTAAACATGTTACTGCAACTTTTTCTTCATCTGATGGATACCACATATTGCGCTGAATCATAAACCAATTAGAGCTTCTTTTATTGTGAGGCCATTGATTGGAGAATTTGGTGAAAATTTCCTATGTACTCACCATCATGTTCCCACAGACCACTCAGGGAATCAGCGGTCTTCTCTGCTAGAGAGGGGCGGCACAGTGGCTTAGTCGTTAGCACTGCTGCCAAACAATGCCAAGGACTCGGGTTCAATTCCAGCCTTGGGTGACTGTCTGTGTGGAGTTTGCACATTCTCCGTGTCTGCGTGTTTCCTCCGGATGCTCCGGTTTCCTCCCACAGTCCAAAGATGTGCAGGTTAGGTGGATTGGTCATGCTAAATTGCACATAATGCCAATGGTAAGGGGTGGGTCTAGGTGGGATGCTCTTCATATGGGTCGAATGGCCCGCTTCCACATTGTAAGGACGCTATGATTCTATGATAATTGCTCTGGGCTTCTGATTACTCACAGCAATAGTTATGGTGGTTTCTGAAGCCACATTTAAGAATTTCAATCAAATTACAGCATTATGAATTTCTTCCTGAAGATTGTCTGATCCTGCATAAAATTCCGCATATTGATCTGATGTCTCTGGTTACTTCAGTGCCTTTCCAACTGCTTCATGCCTCTTGCTTTTCCTTCTTATCCTATCGCCCATGCCATCCGACAGTGAGAAATCTACTCCCAAACGTTCCAATACTTCCTGACATTTCCAGATCCTTCTCGGCTGCTGTCACACTCTCCCACCAAGTTACTTGCCATCTCCCACTCCCTCCAAATCTTGAGTATAATCCAATCGTCAAGTCCTCAGATAAGATTGAAGCACATCAGCTGTGGACCTGGCGTACACACGCAAGGAAGGTCTGGCCGGATGAAGTCAAAAATGATCATTTTCACTCTCCCCAAACAAACTCTTCTTGGAAAATTAGACAATATTAGTTCTTTGCTCAACATCTTTTTGCATTTAATGGTGACAGAAGTCTTAGATATCCGTGGAATTGTGGTCAATTCTGTCACTATTGTTCTTTCCTCCCAGCATTTGTACAAGAATGCAAACGTTAGCAGGATTAGCCCATTTAGCGTCTCGAGCCTGCTCTTCCATTCACCAAGACCACGACTAATCTAATTGTGGCCTCAACTTCACTTTCCTAGAGTTCCTCATAACTCGGGGAATCTTTGCAAATCAAAAATCTAACCCAGCCTTGAATATGTCTAATGATCCAGCCTATACTGTACACCAAAAAGAAATTCACGAACGACCCTCCAACTGACAAAAACAAAATCTCCTCATATCAATCTTAAATGACACACACCCAATTTTTAAAATATATCCCATAGTTGTAGTCTCTCCCACAATAGGAAACATACTCCTAGCATTATACTCTCAAGTCCTCTGATGATCTAGTATGTTTCAATAAGCTTATTCTTCTAAACTTCAATGTGTACAGGTCAAACCTCGCCAGCCATTCCTGATAGGATATTCCCCTTGATCCAGGAATCAGTCAACTGAACCCTCTCTGAAGGTCTTCTAGTACAATAATTATTTTAAAACAACCTGTTTGGACATGTTGAGAGACATTTCCAGTACAGGTGGGACTTGATCTTGGGTTTTCTGGCCTAGAGACAGGGACTCTAGCACTTGCCACACGCACTCCCTAATGCGATTATACCTATTTCTCCTAAATCAACCTGTTCAAAGATGTTATTACGTACATCTGGAGCAGACAGGACTTGAACCCAGGCCTCCTGATTCAGGAATAGGGACACTACAACACTGTACCACAACAGGAACCTTCTAATACAATATTTATTTCCCCACCACCACCTTATACCTTTTTCTCATTTAATCTATTTTTCTAATCAACTTGTACTGAGATGTTATGACACATCTCTGTTGCAGGTGGGACTTGAAACTGGGCCTCCTGGTCAAGGGTAGGGACTCTACTGCTGCACCACAAGAGCCCCTTTAGTGAAAGTAAAGCTTCCTCTAATCAACCCAGTTTTCTAATCAACCTGCTCAGTAAAGTAATTGCACACCTCTCGAGCAGGTGACTTGAACCCAGGCCTCCTGGTCCAAGGATAGGAGGAGCCTTCTAATACAATTTTTGTTTTATTTAACCTATTTTCCAAATCAACCTGTTCAGAAATGTTATTACACACCTCAGAAGCAGGTGGGTCTAGAATCTGTGGTCTCTCGGTCCAGGCGTACGGACACTACCACTGTGCCACAAAGGCACATATCTTAAACTTTTTAATTGAGGGCTCACTGCACCCAAGATGGCCCAGCAGTAACGCTTATACTTTCCCCAGCTTACCCGTGGCTGTGTATAAGTTGTTTTATATACAGTGATCTGACCAGGAAAACACCCATGTGGCCAATGCTGTAGGGCAATGTTAAGGGCAATGCTGTAATTAAAATGGGGGTGGGGGGAGCGGAGGAGGCCAGGGAGAGCAGGAAGGGACTAAATCAAAATGGGAGTTGGAGGAGGAAATAAAGCACTCCATCCCCCGCAGTGCCCACCTGCTCTAAAAAGGTGTCAAGAACATTGGTGGACACCGCGTGCTCCCTCTCCAATGATCCCCCAGGCTTGAACGTAACCAGCAAAGAGAGTAGGCATTCAGCAGAGATGAGCCCCTCCGCAGCCCACCACCTGGACCTGTTTATTGCCAGTCTGGCCAGGCCCAGGAGCAGACCTATGAGGAGGTCCCCCGATCTGTCCACACCCCTCCGCACTGGATGCCCAAAGGTAAGGGGTGTGGGGCTGAAGTGCAACCGAAAACACAACAGAAGAGTTTCCAAATAACTAAAATGGGAGTGCAAACACCCACAACCAATATACACATTGTGCATGGACTCCACAGTGCCGCAAAATAAACAATTGGGCTGGGAGTCCATGAACCACCACAATCTGCAGTTATAACGGACTGCGGTGGGCAAAACCCTCCACCATAGGTCCCCAATGGAAACAGGGAGGACTCCCACGTAGACAGCCTTCTACTGGGGATCCCCACCACTCTGCAACAAATACGCATGTCGAGGTGTGTCCAGGCAGTGGACCCAAGAGTCAAGGTGGATTGGTGTATGACGACGACAACAAAAAATTAATACAGGAACTGCTGTTTTGCCTCTCTGAAAGACACACAACACACGTTCAGGAAGTGGCTCAGGTTGTGGGGCGCAGGCACCAGAGGGTAGTATGGGATCCTGGTGCCAATGTGTAATTCCATCTAAGCAGGTGTACAAGCAGATAAGATTCTACTGCACACCTGAGCATCCTCCAACTTGTGCAGGACGTTGGCTCCAGGCACTGCCGTTTTCGGGCAACAGATGGCATTGGGCACATGTAGACGTCTGCTGCCAATTCCCGTAGCAACATCTAGCCCAGGCCTCCACTACCCAAGAAGTCCCCAACTCTGGTCATCGCCATGGCCCTCCCTTCCACCAGCCACTCAAACCTACGATGGTAGAGGTGTGGATTTCTGAGCAACGGCTCTCTGATGATAGCCACTACACCTGACAGCGGGAAGGCCAACGGAAATTGGCCATATTTCAGACATTTATCAGGTCCTGATAAACAACAGGCAGTGTCTGAGGGCGACTTGCAGACCCTTGCGGTCAGTAATCAGCATCTGTATGACCTCCATCAAGGTCACACACCTGGCAGAAGCAATATGTAGCACACCATCCAGGAGGAGGCTCGATGGCATCGCTGCAGGGTCTGAAGGCTGAAAGTTGCCACCTGGGTGCGAAGGTACACTAGTGGCTGACAGCCCTCCTCAATGGGGACACTCAAAACCTCTGCCACGATCCGGTGCATCTTCATGGCCCAGAACAAATGAATCAACATTCTCCATATGTTTGTAACGGGAGTGCGCAGAGAGGTGTTTCTCAAAAGGGACCACAGCAATGAGGCCACCACAGATGGTTACGACCAGCACTCTGAGTCCTGTCCTACGCAAGCTGAGGTTTTGGCTTCTAGCTCCTGCCAATTTGCCAGCCACGATTCCTCAGCCAAGCTAGTTGCAAATATTTTCTAATCCACCTGATCCGAGATGCTGTGACATAGTGCCAGTGCAGGTGGGACTTGAACCCAGGCCTCCAGGTTCAGAGGTAGGGACCCTAATGCTGCACCTTTACTGAAATTAGAGCTTCCTTTAATTAATCTATTCTTCTAATCAACTTGTTCAGCAACATTATTACACAACTCTAGAGCAGGTGACTTGAACCCAGGCCTCCTGGTCCAAGGGTAGGGACACTACTGCTGCACCACAGAGGAGCCCTCTAATATAATTATATGCATTCAACTGAATGATCTTTTATCTGCACCTCAATTCCCAATTCTGAATTTGAGTACCCACCACGTCCATCATCATTTTCTGCATTCTGTTTCATCTCTTGTTCCTTTGATCAACATGCAACTCAATTCTTCATTGTTAAATTCCCTGTCCAGGCTGCCTACTAGGTCACATTCCAGTTTATGGAACTTAACCCGTCTTTCAAAACATCTCTTCTGCACTCTTCACTTTGAAAACATTTTCAAGATAATTTACTTAATCTCTTTAGGTAATCTTAGGGGGAGTGGGTGGGATGCTCTTTGGAAGGTTGGTGTGGACTTGATGAGCTAAATGGCCTGCCTCCACACCGTAGGGATTCTACAATTCAATGTTTTGGACATCATTATCAGGTCTATTCTGGTTAAACATCCACTCTGAAAAGTTAAAACACAAACCCCAGTAGGTGAGTTTGCTCTTTAAAAGGGATCATCAGTATTTGCAGATAACAAGGTGTAGAGCTGGATGAACACAGCAGGTCAAGCAGCATCATAGGAGCAGGAAGTATTTGCAGGTCAGTTACACAATTGTGTTATACTGGCTGCCTTTACACATTTTTGATGTCTTGGAAACTTAGATATGTCCAGGGAAAATTATCCCAAAAGGTGCCCAAAGCATAGTCTGCAGCATAAAACTGCACACAGTTTCTGACCAACAGTATGCTGACAATACAGCGATCAAAAAAAAAGAGCTCGGATTATCCTCCATTTTTTAAAATGGAATTAATAGTTAAATGTAAATGGTGTAGTGCAGTGCAAGGTATGTAAAGATCATTGGAACAATGATGAACCATTTAAAGTTGGAACTTCCTGTTTCACATGAAAAATAGAAATCAAATGAAACTAACTGTGTTCATAGATGGCAATTGAAGAAAATAGAACATTACAGTGAGAACTGGGAGCTTTAATTCTCGTAACTTAAAGTACAGTAGAAAAACATACAGCAAAATAAAAACCTGACTGAAAGGTTAAACACTGATGAAAAGCTGGGGTCTGGTAGGCCATGTTTTGGACTGCAGACACGATAATGGGCTTGCTAATACACTGTGATATACATTATATTGGAAGCAGTCAATTGGTGAAAGCTTTTCTTCACATACTGTGGATCATACCATTGTAGCTCCATCAGAATATTTGCATACTTCCATCACAGAACACTGGCAACAAAAGCACTCAAAACAAAACAAAAACATATTCAGGTTGAACACCACCAACTGATTCAGTCTTGTAAAGCTAGTTGGAATTCGGTGCATGATACGTGTGAAAGACTCAATGAGAGAAGAGGCCAAAACAGCTGTGCTTTCAGTTAGGTCTGTAACAAAACAAAATGATGCCTGAACACTTAACTGCATGATGAGAAATGGCAACTAACTGAGGACATCTTAGCATTTTTCTCCACTTTAAAGTGCGGTGCAACTGACAATTCTGCCAAAGTCAGTTTCAATTTCAAATCTTTATCAAATTCTTCATATGCTTCTCCAAACTCCCCACAGAATCAAAACCCCTTTCGAAAACTCCCTGATTTCAAGGCTGCCGTTCAACACTGTGGAGCTTCGCATTAAACCAAAACAATTCTAGCAAATCTGCACTTATTGCCTCTTTGTTAGATCCACGTCAAATACATATGGTTTCTTTTGTCTGCCATCCAGGTCACTGCTAAATTAAAACTTCTGCAACTGTGATGGGAGAAATAGAAAAACCTGAGTGCTGTAGCCTAACCAAATGTGCCCTAAGACCCAGCGCTGAATACAATGCTAGAAAATGAAAAGCTATAGTAAATTTTTTTAGGCGAAGATTACAGTGAAAAAAGAGACTAAGACAGTGAAAACTAAGTGCAAAAATTAGTCAGGGGGCCTTGTCAAACACTGGAATGCAGTCCATTGCAGTGGTGGAAGATGAATGCACAGCATTTTCCTTGACTTTTAAAACTGTTAGAGTTGCCTGTGCATTTCAGCATTATCTGTGCCTGCAGAACATGTATTGCCCAGCACTGGCCTTACTGCTAAACATCTGCGCAGAAGACGGACACCACAGCACGTAAACACATTGATTTTTAAAAATAAAAACTGGCATGAAAGTTGAAATACAGCATTTATAAACTTGATTCAAATGATTTTTCTTATTTCAGATCACATTATGTTATTGGGCAGTTGTGAGACATTATGTAAAAAGTTTGAAAAATGCCACAGAGGAGTGCTAATACCTTTGCAAAATAAAAGTCAATGGTTAAGGTGGGAGGAAAAAGATTTAAAAAAGACATGAAGGGCAATTTTCTTTTAAAAACAGAGTATGGTTGATATGTGGAATGAACTGCCATAGGAAGTGGTTAATGCAGGCATTGTCACATTTGAAAGACATTTGGATAAATGCATGAATACGAAAAGTTTGGAGGGGTATGGACCAAATGCAGACAAGAGGAACTAGTTTAATTTGGGAACATGATTGGCATGGACTAGTTGGAACAACGGGCCTGTTTCCTTGCTGTACGACTCTGACTCTGCAAGTGTTCTTCTGTACCCCCTACACTCCTCAAGAGCATCAGACAGGAATGGGAGAAGTGAGGAAAGGGAAGGATACAGATTCCTCAATAAATCCCCACAGTTAATGTCAATACAAAACTATTACACAAAAGATGTAAGCTTGAAAGGATAAACAATTCAGGATTGCAATGTCATAACATGTATCAACATTTTTGGGTAGAAACGGGATACTGAGATTGTGTGATCAGTCATGTCGTATTAAATGGTGGTGCAGGTTCATGGGGCTGAATGGCCTACTCAGAAACCTAGAAAATAGGTACAGATGTTTTGGTTTGAAAAGTGTCCTGGGGATTCTATACAAATACATTGAGCAAAATAACTAGGCCCACACATGTATAGCCCACCTTAAAGGGTAACATTCCAGAACCATGTATCCAAAACTCAATGTCATAGGGGGAATAAAACCAGGTCCTGGAGAATTTCTTCAGCAGCAGACTCATTCAATCCAGCAGAACTGGTCAGCTAGCTATTGATGATTTTATCATAGTTCTATTTGCACTAATGCGCAGTCCTTGAGGTATTGTTTGGTAGACAAATGCAATCAGGGTTACACTTCACATTACAACAGCCTGCATTTGTATGGTGTATTTTACACAGAAAAGTGTCTCAAGATATTGCACAGAAATACAAATTAGGCAAAGGCTGACAACAAACCAAAGCAGAAGATACGAGAAAATGTGACTGAAAGCTTGATTAAAGCAGCAAGCTTTAAGAGGGGCTTAGGGGACAAGAGAGAATTTAACTGGCTGTGAAGCATTTGGGTCTTTATAAAGGTGCAAAAGAAACACAAGCTCCTTTTGGACTCTGCTCCTTTACATCACCTTCCTTGATCCCATTTTGTAAAATTGATAGCCAGCCGAATACAGTTGGTGCTAAAGTCTGTCAGCTTTCCTGGTTAATACACACGATAATTTTTGTAGGACTCTGGCAGAATGAATTCAAAACAAACAAGGACCTGGATCTGATGCATCTTCAGCTATGTTGTAAAATAGAGTCTTGCCCACCCATTGCAATGTAATGGGTACATAAGGAATGCCTGCCCTTGCACCCCCTTCACTCACATCAGCCATACCAGCTGTCTGCGCCTAGTATGCACAATCACGTGAAGTATATCAGCCTGCAGAATGATGCAAATATGCCCGGGCCAGAGAAGCAGTTCCCAAAAGTGTGTGTGGGGTGGGGGGAAAAGAGAAGGGCCAACAATTAAAAATGGCATATTATATTATATACGAGTAGTGAAAGGTTTTGTTTGGAAAGAGGGGTGGTCTGGAGAAGATCAAGTGCCTGGGCTATCTCATGGAGATCACATACTTAGAGTTGGTGAGAAACTCAGACCCAAGTGAAAATGCTGAAGTAATAGATTGGGTTTGCCCATACAAACACATTTTATAAACTGGGATTCCAACAGTGAGGAGGCATTATACTGCCAGAGGGGCGGCACGGTAGCTCGGTGATTAGCACTGCTGCCAGGGGCCCAGGCTTGATTCCAGCCTCGGGTGACTGTGTAGAATTTGCACGCGCTCCCGTCTGCGTGGGTTTCCTCCAGATGCTCCAGTTTCCTCCCACAAAATGTGGGGTTTACGTGGATTGGCCATGGTAAATTGCCCCATAATGTCCGAGGATTAACCATGGGAAAAATGCAGGGTTATAGGGATAGGGTAGGGGTGTGGTTGGGATGCTCTTCAGAGAGGCGGTGTGGACTCGATGGGCCAAAATGCCCTGCTTCCACACTGCAGGGATTCTATGATTAATGAAATCTCTCACCGTTTACACAAGAGGATGTCATCAAACTGTCACCCTCAACCAACAAGACCCCAAGCTTTCAGCTTCCTGCTATGCATCAAAATAGCTGCTGCAAATGCTTAGAAAGGAGTCACTACAATTCACAATAATTGATAGTGCAGAAAGAAGGTTGGAGGTATTTCTGAGGGGTGTGATAAATAATACATTGAGGGAGATTTCTAATGTGAAAAGTATAATTGGGTAAGATTTTTAAAACATACTGTCAAACTTGTTGGATTGTGGTCCACTATATCCCTTTGATACCGATAAAGCTGGAACCACAGTATTCTACAGCACTGACATATGTCATTCACTTCACATATTTGTATCGGTTCTCCACTTCTATAACCTACAACTGATGTCACTGCCCTGTACTCTTGCTTAATCTGCTTCATATATTTATGTACCTCTTACAAAAGGGTAAAAATGCAATGATTCCCCACTCCTCATCAGAAAGCATTCCTCACTCTAATTTCTCCCTAAAAAGGAATTTCTCAAAGATCTCGCCATGATAATTTAATGATGATACCTCATCACAGACATACAACCCAAGCAAAGAGTTTTTCCACATCTACCACATCCTTCCATAATCGAAAACAACTTTCGATCTCTTCTTTACCTTCTCTGCTCCACTCAAAGTTATTACATTGTCTAAAGCCTTTCCTCAGAATTATAGTTCCCCATGCCTTGCATTATCCCAATAAATCCACATTATGTGCTCTCAAATGTATTTAAATATCCTTTCTATAGAGGCATAGAGATGGACAGCACTGGTACTGCCCTTTCAATCCAACCATTCCATGCTGACCAAACAATAAACAGATGACTTAACTGCTTGATGCTCCATCTGTAGCCTACATCTGTCTTGCAAAAACTTAAATCAATTTTGCTACATTATGGTCCCAACTGTAAAGTTTAAAAATCTGAATAGGCCTCAATCTCCATGCATCTTCACTTGGACTTTTCAAGAAATTACATATTTGATACCTTTGCTCCTTCTGTGCACCCTCACTTCTTTTTTAATCACCCTCACTTCTTTTTTAATCACGTGCTCTTGACCTGCATCCGCGATCTGTCTACCCATTCACTAATCCATCATTGTCTTTCGAAGCCTGTTCACCGTTGTCAAACCTTTCAGAGTTATGTCATCTCAATACGGCAACTCCAAATATCGGTATATGCTGAGAACAAAAGTGGTCCAGCATTGACTCTTAGTGCACATCGCTTCTAATTTTTTTCCCACACATAAAACAGAATCTTGTTTAAGTAATGGGCATCTCAACTGACTACTGTATAGAGAAACTTTGAGACTGCTGCATGGCTCCTGCTCAAGGGAGGCTTGTCACACCTTACACAGCTGTCACACTTGACAGGCCAGCAATAGGGCTTGGCTGAAATCAAGGACTGGGGAAGTGGTTGTCTGGCCTGAGAGCAGTGACCACTCCGAAGTTGACAGCTTGCTGAATTTGCCTGATTTCTTTATGAGCCCTTTCCATCGTTGCCCAAACCTTTCCATTTGACTGGGGATAATGTGGAGACATATGGTATTGAGTTTCCTAATCCTTTATGAAGCAGCTGAGTTCTTCACTCATGAATGGTGAGCTGTTATCACTCAGCACAATATCTGGTGGTTGTTGATGTCAGTTGGTCTAACTCCAGTACTCAGAACAGGAGTTGACAGTGACAAGATAAATCAATTCCTGCAAGAGTGAGAGGTTTAATGTTTTAGCGAAGATCTGTAGCTTGGATTGTGATTGGTTCACTGAGCTGACCAGTTCTCGTGCAAACACTTTATCTCCTTCTAGGTGACATCTTTGGCGCTGTCTAGCCTCCGCTGAAGTGCTGTTATTCTGCTGCTGCTCACCTAGAAGGGAGACGAAACACTTGCACTTAAACCAGTCAGCTCAGTGCACCAACCAACAACTCCAGAGTGAGGTTTACTCCAAGCTTTATTCATGGTCTGTCTGGCACCTCATGCTTAAGTGGCTACTTAGCCTGGGATTTGTTGAAGGCACTCCAGTAGCTGATGTGGCCCTTAATTTAATTGTTCACATTCGGCCAATAGAGCACTTCTCTTGCTTTCCTCAGATTACACTCAATTTCTTGATGGCTTGTATGGGTGCACTTCAACATCTCTTTAGGAATAATAACTATTTCTTTTTGTACAAGATGCCATCCTGGGCTATCACTTAATCTCAGAATGCTCAATACTCTTACAGTCACGTGTGTCCATGATGTTTTCACGACACCCTTTAAAATCACTACTTCTTGCATCACTTAAACAGCATTTCATTGTATAAACTTACTTGATTGATTTCAACCTCAATGTCTCTGCTGGATTGATGACTTCCAAAACACATTAAGTAGTTGCTTCCTGTTGAATTTGGAATATTTCACACTGTTTTAGCATCCTCAACTCTCTTCATGAGGATTGCTACTCTTGACAGCATGTCAGCAGGGTGCATCTATTTCCATGGCTCTTATATTAGTTCAGATGGTTTCCCTGCACATTAAATAACATTCTTCACAGATGGAAGGCTCAAAGGATCACTGGACTCAAAACATTAACTCTTCTCCTATGCACAGATGCTGTTCAGTTTCGCCAGCACTTTCTGCCTTTGTTTTAAATCACCAGCATTCATAGTTCTGTTTTATTTCTTTACACATGCTTTGGAACAAACAGAAGCAATACAAGAAACGAGGAACAAGAGTAAGCCCACATGGAAACTTGAGATCTGTGTTGAGCAGCTGTCACCTTAATTGTCTGCAGCTAACGAGAACGAAAATACAAATCAATGGAACCACATACACCTACGTACAACTGGAAAGGCTGTGCCTCCGCTGCAGGCAGCTGATCAGGAAGGAGTGATCTCAAAACTAGCAGAATGACAAATCAGACCCAGAGATGCACTGTTTCCGAATAATAGAAATAGATCAGCAATTCCCATGGCAACAGCACTCACCACAGGAATCAGATTCCAGAGGAACAGTCAATGACAGTGTGCTTGTGTACCATTAGGAGACCTGCATGATTGCAAGATCATACATGCAATTAGAGTCAGCATGGAAACAGACTCTTCAGTCCAACTTGCCCATGGTTAACCAGATATCCTAAATTAAGCTATTCCCATTTGCCAGCACTTGGCCCATATCCCTCTAAACCCTTCCCATTCATATACTCATCCAGGTGCCTTTTAAATCTTATAATTGTACCGGCCTCCACTTCCTCTAGCAGTTTATACCATACCACCCTCTGTGTGAGAACAGTGCCCCTTAGGGTCCTTTTAAATCTTTCCCCTCGCATCCTAAACTTACATCCTCTGGTTTTGGACTCCCCCACCCGGAGGAAAAGGCTTTGGCTATTCAGCCTATCCATGTCCGTCATGATTTTATAAACGTCTACAAGGTCACTCCTCAGTCTCCAACACTCTAGGGAAAATAGCCCCAGCCTATTCAGCCTCTCCCTATAGGTCAAACCCAGCAACATCCTGGTCAATCTTTTCTGAACCCTTTGAAGTTTCACAACATCCTTCCTATAGCAGGCAGACCAGAACTGAACAGAGTATTCCAAAAGTGGCCTAACCAATGTCCTGAATAGCTGCAACACGACCTCTCAACTACTATACTCAAAGCACTGACCATTAAAGGCAAGCCTACCAAATGCCTTCTCACTATCCTGTCTACCTGGGACTCCACCTGATGAGGGAGCAGCACTCCGAAAGCTTGTGATCTCAAATAAACTTGCTGGACTATAACCTGGTTTTGAGATTTCTGATTTTGTCCAACCCAGTCCAACACCGGCACCTCCACGTTTGTTCAGCAACACTCACCAGGACCTCACCACTAAGTCTATAAGTCCTGCCCTGATTTGCCTTTCCAAATGCAGCAACTCACATTTATCTAATTTAAACTTCATCTGCCACTCCTTTGGCTCACAGGCCCATCTGATCAAGATCCCGTTATACTTTAAGGTGACCTTCTTCGCTGTCCACTACACCTCCAATTTTGGTGTCACCTGCAAACTTACTAACCATAGCTCCTACATTCACATCCAAATCATTTATATAAAATGACAAAAAAAAAAGCAGTGCACCCAGCAACCATCCTTGGGCCACACTACTGATCACAGGCCTTCGGTCCGAAAATCAACCCTCCACCACCACCCTCTGTCTTCTACCTTTGAGCCAATTCTGCAGCCAAATGGCTAGCTCTCCTTGCATTCCACATGATCTAACCTTGCCAACCAGTCTACCATGAAGAACCTTGTCAAATGCTTTGTTGAAGTCCATATAGGTCACGTCCGCTGCTCTGCCTTTAATCCTCTTCGTTACTTCTTCAAAAATCTCAATCAAGTTAGTGAGACACGATTTCGCAAGCACAAAGCCATGGTGAGAATTCCTAATCAGTCATCGCCTTTCCAAATACACGTAAATCCTGTCCCTCAGGATTCCTTCCAACAACTTGCCCACCACTGATGTCTAGCTCACCGGTCTTTAGTTCCCTAGCCTTTCTTTACCACCTTTCTTAAATACTGGCACCACATTAGCCACCCTCCAGTCTTCTGGAACCTCACCTGTGGCTATCGATGATACCAATATCTCAGCAAAGGGCCCAGCAATCACTTCCCTAGCTTCCCAGAGTTCTAGGGGCCACCTGATCAGGTCCCAGGATTTATTCACCTTTATACATTTTAAGACGTCCAGCATCACCCCTCTGTAATATGGACATTTTTTAAGATGTCGCTATTTCATAGAATCGTAGAATCCCTACGGTGTGACAGCCCGACAAGTCCACACCAACTGTCTGAAGAGCATCCCACCCAGACTCACCCCCACCACCCTATCCCTGCACTTCCCATGGTTAATCCACCTATCCTTCACATCCCTGGACACAATGGGTAATTTAACATGGTCAAATCCACCTAGCCTCCACAGTCCAAAGATGTGTGAGGAAACTGGAGCACCCAGAGGAAACCTGCACAGACCCGAGGAGAATGGCCAAACTCCATACAGTCACCCAAGGCTGGAATTGAACCCAGATCCCTAGCACTGTGAGGCAGCAGTGCTAACCACTGAGCTACCATGCTGCCCAAAGTTCTCTATCTTCCATATCCTTCCCCATAGTAAACAATGATGTAAAATATTTGTTTAGTATCCCCCCCCCTCCTGTGATTCTACACACAAGCAGCTTTGCTGATCTTTAAGGGGCTCTATTCCCTCCCTTGTTACTCTTTTGTCCTTAATGCATTTTTAGAATCCCTTTGGATTCTCCTCAACCCGACTTGTCAAAGTTGTCTCACGTCCCCTTTTTGACTTCGTGATTTCCCTCTTAAGTATACTCCTACTGCCTTTATACACTTCTCAGGATTCACTTGATCTCTGCTGTCTATACCCGACATATGCTTCCTTCTTACTCTTGACCAAAACCTCAATTTCTCTAGTCATCCAGCATTCCTTACACCTACCAGCCTTGCTCTTCACCCTAACAGGAACATACTGTCTCTGAACTCTCGTTATCTCATTTTTGAAGCTTCTCATTTTTCAGCCGTCCCTTTGCCTGCGAATAACCATCCCCAATCAACTTTTGGAAGTTCTTGCCCAATACCGTCAAAATTGGCCTTCCTTCAATTTAGAACCTTAACCTTTTAGATCCCATTTATTCTTTTCCATTCCTGTTTTGAAACTAATAGAATTATGGTCACTGGCCCCAAAGTGCTCCCTCACTGACACCTCAGTCACATGCCTCATTTCCCAAGAGTAGGTCAAGTTTTGCTCCTTCTCTAGTAGTTACATCCACATACTTAAATTCCCCTCCATCCAAGACCTTAACACTATGGCAGTCCAAGTCTGTTTGGAAAGTTAAAACCCCCTAACATATCCAACCTATTTTCTTTTTTAAACAGATAACTGAGATCTCCTTACAAATGTTTCTCAATTTCTGGCATTTTTTTTGGGGCAGTGGGGGTCTACAGTACAATCCCAATAAGCTGATCGTCCCTTTATTATTTCTCAGTTCCATCCAAATAACTTCCATGGACGTAC
>NC_063345.1:66030527-66044447 GCF_021869965.1 Rhincodon typus | reverse complement strand
TCATCCAGCTCTACACCTTGTTATCTCAATTGGATACATAGTTGGCTTAACGGCAGGAGACAGAGTGGTGGTGGAGGGTTGCTTTTCAGACTGGAGGCCTGTGATCAGCAGTGTTCCACAGGGCTCAGTTCTGGGCCCTCTTTTGTTTGTCATTTATATAAGTAATTTGGATGAAGGCATGGTTGGTAAGTTTGAGGATGACACCAAAACTGGTGGCATAGTAGACAGTGAAGAAGGTTTCCTAAGATTACAAAGCCATCTTGATCAAATGGGTCAATGGGCTGAAAAATGGCAGATGGAGTTCAATCTGGACAAGTGTGAGGTAGTGTATTTTGGTACAACAAACAAAGGTAGGGCTTATAAAATTAATGGTAGGGTCTTGGACAGTTTTGTAGAACAGAGGGACCTAGGGGTGCAGGTACATAATTCTTTCAAGTTCTTGTCATACATAGACAGGGTGGTTAAAAAGGCATTTGGCATGTCTGCCTTCATTGCTCAGTCTTGAGTATAGGAGTTGGGAAGTTATGTTGAGGTTGTACAGGACATTGATGAGGCCTCTTCTGGAATATTGTGTCCAGTTCTGGTCACCCAGTTATAGGAAAGATATTACTAAGCTGGAGAGGATTCAGAAGAGATTTACCAGGATGTTGTTGAGTATGGATGGTTTGAGTTATAAAAGAAAGGCTGGGACTTTTTTTTTTCCACTGGAGCATAGGAGGCTGAGAGGTGACCTAATTGAAATTTATAGAATTATGAGAGGTATACACACAGTTAAAGGTAGCTGTCTTTGCCCTAGGATGGGGGATTTCAAGACTAGGGGCACATTTTTAAGGGGAGAGGAGAGAGATTTTAGAAAAAAGTGCTTTTGTTTTAAAACACAGAGGGTGGTTTGCGTGTGGAATAAACTTCCTGAGAGAGTGGTTGATGTGGGTACAATTACAATGTTTAAAAGGTATTTGGATAGTTACATAAATAGGAAAGGTTTGGAGGGATATGGGCCAGGAGCAGGCAGTTGGGACTAGTTTAGTTTGGGATTATTTTTTGCATGGACTGTTTCCACGCTGTATGGCTATCAGCTTATATCACACTAATACTAGAGACATTTCTGCCCTGCCTCTTGTTCTTGTAAGAACCTTTTATTGCCAAATAAAATTCTTCCCTTTCTTGTTAAGCAATAATGTTCAGGATAACAGAATACATGTGGAAAGATCAGCCACATCTATTTGAAAGATAGAATGGACTCGAGGGGGTTGAATGATCACCTTCTGCACCCATTTCCTTTGTTTACAAACTGAAGGTGCTTGCCAAGTACCCAATATCATGGAATAGCTTCTAGACAAGAGTAGAAATGGGATAACAAGGTGTAGAGCTGGATGAACACAGCAGGCCAAGCAGCATCATAGGAGCAGGAAGGCTGACATTTCAGGCCTAGACCCTTCATCAGAAATGGGGGAGGGGAAGAGGGTTCTGAAATCAACAGGGAGAGAGGGGGAGGCAGAAGTGGGTTTGAGTGAGCTCAGGGGAGTGTGTACAGCAGCTGGTTGCATCTCAGTCACAATTCAGTTGCTTTCTTTTCCCATTCTTCTCCATGAAATTCTGGCCATTAGCTCAAAGTGTGTTAACCTATTCATCACAATAACACAATGTTAACAAATTCTCCTTAGCTGGAAACAGCACTTTCAAACATCCCACCAGCACATCCTTTCTTCATCTTGCAGAGATAGGTTGACACACACTGCCTCAAAGTTACAAAGCAGAATGTGTTCTTCAATAATTGTATTTTTTTGATGCTAATCTATAAAAGGGCTTGCATGCCTTTTCAGATAAACGTAAAAAGTCCCCAAGATAGCTTTTTCAAAAAGGAGTTATTCCTGGTGACGGGCACAATATTTAACCCTCAGTACTAAAAAGGTTTATCTAATCATTACCACATTGGTGTGTGGAGAATCTTGGTGTGTGGAGAATCTTGCTGTGTGCAGATTGCAATGTGAGGAAATGCTGGGCCAACAATGATTACAGCTTAGAAATACTTCCCTGGCTGTAAAACTCTCTAGGACATCGAGATCATGCCTCCTATTTATAAAAAAAAAATCACAGGATCGGAATGGCAACAAAGGTGTGGTTCAATTGGACATTGATTGCAGTGGAGGTCAATGAAATGAGCAGTTGATACACCTTTTTCCAGGGAATTCTCTCCTCCTGTATACTACCATCGGACTACACTTCCTACATCGGACACCAAAAGGAACACAGAAACAACAATGGACCAGAGAAGATCACTGTCCACTTAAGCTTGTTAGGGGAACCAAGGCAAAAATGGCACATGTAGAAAATAATCAACCTACACTATGTCTCTCAAGTCAACAGAGTAAACAAAATCGTATTAGTGTAAAATCAGCTGCTACTGTCTAAGACCAATCCAACCACATGTCCCGCAAACCAGAGACTTTCACAAGCATCTATCCAAGTTGTTCTCCACATATCCCCCACCACCAGTCAACTGGCCTTTGATACAAGGAAGGCTTTACTCACGGTCTCAAGTTTCTGTCATGGGTCTTCAGAGTTATAGTGATCTACAGCAAAGAAAAGGCCTTGGCCTATTTTGTTCACGTCAGTCAAAAACAACTACCTAACTATTCTAATCCCATTTTTCTGCACTTGACCCACAGTCTTTAATGCCTTGGCATCACAAGACAACATCTGAATATTTCTTAAATGTCAAGGGATTCTGTTCTTATTGGCAGTGAACTTCAGATTCGCACTACTCTCCAGGCAAGGAGACTTTTCCCTCATCTCTTCTAAATCTTATGTCCTGTACCTCAAATCTATTGATGTGGCTAAACAGGCTGATTCTCAACTTGCAGATCTTTGGACTTGAGGCAGTACGTTCCATGAGATAGCTGGATCTGGAGGGTGATACATGCTTCCTTTCTTTCAGGTCATTCCACTGCCCTGCCTCAAATGTGGGGAATCACAGAGTGATGCAACTTGATGGACATTTCACCATTTTGAAGAATTGTAGCAAGCTCCTCAGAGCCATTAATTTAAACGCTGCCGTGCTTCATGGAAAAGTGTTTTAGCTAGTCATTTGAGAGGGGAGAGAAAAAGACAAAAAAAAAAAATCACACCTGGGAGAGACATTTTTCAACCATGCGGACGCAATTACTGGTGCATCATAACTGGCTTTGCACAAGTTCTGGCTGAATGCATGTGCAGCTAACTTCGAGGAAGACACTAATGTCTGTTAGATGATCTTGCCATTGAATCCAGAATATACAGCAGGGGCATTGATGGTGGAATTTCTCTAGCACTCTTTGCTACTTAGGGGGGAAAAGTGATGTTAGCATGTATGTGCAGGTTGGGGGATGGAGATAAGATTCAAGATGATCTGTAGTAGATAAAATGTTCTGTAAGCAATACAGAGATGCTCAGTGCTAAAAAGGTTTCCTTCTAATAATTTTAGAATAACAATCTGGATGGTTCAGATTGCAAGCTTGATCCAAGGCAAGATCATACTCTGGCTGTATTCTTCCAGTCCTTGACTCCAGTACTAAATTGAGTTGCTTTTGCAGAAAAGTGGAGCATGTATGATGGATGTACTACGGGTCAGAGGTGTCACCCTGCATCATCCCAACATTTCCAACTACAGCGATACCACAGCTCCTGTTTCTGCACTGTGTGCATTGCAAGCTACAAGTCCTCTGTGATAAACTGCTTTGTAAACCTCTCTTCCAAACAGAATCTTCAGGGAAAATGGAGCTTACGTTTAGCAAATTCATTGGGCTACCTATTCGTGCAGTGATTAAGAGATACTGTGCCGACATTTAAAAAATTGCTGTCAATACCCATGTGCCAACCAACTCATCTATGAATCTTAGAATGCCCAAGATCTATAATCTGGAGATGCATCAGTGAAGTAATTAAAGATTATTTTCGACTATTATTTACAGAGGAATTAACATCTTTAGGGAGAGCATCTAAAACAAAGTGCAAGAGAAAGGCAGAGGGATATGGTGACAGAAAGATAGGGCCAATACCAGGAGTCAGTGTACAGAAATCAGCCAAAGACGAAAACAAGTCTTAAAAATAATCCACCCAGTATCACAGGTGTAGCAATTCTGCTGTATTAGCTGAAGTAAGGCTGACATCTGTAGGTCAGGTCTGATTAGCTGCCCTTCACCCTGTCTTTTTGGTATGCAGAGTAAAGAGGATTTCAGGCTAAGTATGTGGATGAGAATATTGATGCTCCCTCAGAAGTGTGCAAGGTACGTCTTCTGCCTTCTAAGTGCTAAGGTATGTCTTCTGCCTTCGAGTGCTGGCTTTCTGCTGAATGACAAAGTCATTTCACTGTTGGCCTTCTAACGCAAACAGAATTGAAATTTTGTTTGGTATTTAGGTCTTACCAATAAATTCAGCTGACCTGTTAAAATAGAAGAATTCAAAAGTATTCAGTAAATCAGAAGCTTTACTAACTCCAATGATTTGATGAGATATTGTATTGATCATGAAAGAACAGAGAGAAAAAGACAAAATTTATACAGCACCTTTCATGACCAGAGAACATCCCAAAGCACTTCATAGCCAATCAAGTGTAGCCATTGTTTTAGCAGCAAGCTCCTACAAGCAGCAAGGTGATAGTAATCCTGATAATCTTATACACGATAAGAGTTGAGAGATGAATATTATCTGTGTCACCAGGAATAACTGCCCTGCTCATTGAAAAGGAATATTTTCCCTCCATCTCAGACAGACCAAAAGATTCAATTTAAAGGATCATCCGAAAAGCCCACATCACTGACAACGCAGCACTCCCTCACTACTGCTCTAGAGCATCAGCCTAAATTATGTGCACAAGTCCCTAGAATCGGACTTCAACGCATGAACTCGGACTTGGAAAAGGGAGGAATTGTGAATGCATTACATGACTATTCCCTATAATACCACAATCTGAATGTGGACTTTTGCATTTCTGCATAGTCTACAATGTGTAGTTTATGTTTCATATTTTAATCCACTATGTTAGGGGACTGTACACAGTCCTATTTTGCAGCTTTTTATTTGAAGGCTATGACTGATCAGCACACGTTGCCAAAGAAACTATCACAATGTCCAAATACCTTTTTTTTTAACTGGAGCTGTTGACCTCAATTATCCATTGCAGCACTATAGTAGAAGCTGGAGTTCTGTCAGCTTTGGCTAAAGTAGATGGCAAACAAAACAACGAAAATTTGCAACTTATGTACTTTAAAAAGGAATATATATTGACTTTTTAATGCTGTATTTTACTCATATATGATTTAAACACACCCTGATTTTTAGTACACCAACTTGAGAACAAGATGAGGCCATTCAACCCCTTGTTTGTTCTAGCATTCAATCAGACCGTAGCTAATCTGTATTTTAAATTCCATTTGTTCACCTTTTCTCCATAATCACTTCCTATCAAAACTCAACCAACCTCAACAGCAACTGATATTTACATATTACTACATTAAAGGCACTATCACCCAAGAGAGTGTTATTAGACATCATATTTTGAGCCGCAGAGAGGCATTACACGAGGTAGCCAGTTTTATTAGAGAGAGAAATTTTAAAAAGAGTAATTTAAAAGAATAGATAAAAGATGGACACATTTTTAGAGCTTACGGCCTTGAGAGCTCAAAGCACAGCTACTAATACTGGATCTCAATCTTGAAACCGTCAATTGGCCTCTACAACCATAGCCTTTTGGGGAAAAGAGTTCAAGATATCCACCACTCTCTGTGTGAAGCAATGCTTCCTCATCTTTCTTTTGAATGATCAGATTCTAAGTTTAAGAAGCTGTCTCCCAGTCTTGGCCTCACTTCTCTCTTTCTATATTCAAGCTGTCTCAAGGTCTGTATCTTCTTGGCCTCATTTCTCCTTCAACCTGCCCAACACACAAGCCCAAGGACATAAATTGCTCACATGACAATTCCAGATCAGACATGCAAAAAGCCAGAGCCATTCTTGGAATGGTGGAGATTCACTTAATGTACTCAAATTCAGTGATTTTTCAATACCAATAATTCAAGAATACACCACAGAATGCAAGAAAAAAAAAATCAGCTTCACATTTAAATTGTAAGTATATCACCATGTGTATTTATTGTTATTTCACATGGAAATGGACTCAAATCCTAACATGGCAGAAGATGAAATTTGAACTCAACAAAATTCCAGAATAAAGTACCATTTAACCACTGCCAGTGTCATTTAAAAACAAAAGACTGTTCTCTATGGAAGGAAACCTGCCATCTTTAACCTGGTCAGGCCTACACGCGCATCCAAATCCATAGTAATGTGGTAGACTCTTAACTACGCTTTTGGCAACCAGTGATGAGCAATGAAAATTGGCCTAGCCAATGACAACCACATCCTATGAACCTTTTTTTAAATTCTGACAGCTGTAGATGTCTTATATGGATAGCAGAAATTGGTAGGCAATAACAAGTAAGGTAATATTGGTAGTTTAAAGATACATGCAGTGACATAGAAACAAAGGAGATCACAGAGCACTAGGGCAAACTGAGGCCATGTTGGTGTTAGTGGGTATGGACACTTTAGCTGCAACTGTCCATCACCAGTAATAAAATTTAAAGTCTGTAAATAGGTCACCTTTATGTTGAAAATCCAAGTTAAGGCATGAATTTCATGTACACAGACCTTCTCTCTTGTCACAAACTTATGGTCATGCTTTTCTGTCAACCTTTACCATTGTAAATTGCTATGTCAACATGACCCATTCAAATACTGCTACAGCAACCGTCTCAATTTAGTTGCAGGTTCTGGCCACCAGGTGCCTTGAAACCAAGGTTCTGAAGTTTTTCTCCCAAATCCACCACCATCTCGCGTTCAAATGAAAACGGAGTTTGGCCAATTTAATGGTCTGTAAGGTTAATGATATTTCTAGATCATGAATGTGACCATAGCATTGCACCAGACATCCAAGAACCTCCAGATCACAGTTCGTATTTTAAATCCACGAGCATTTAATAAGTTGATGCTAAAGACCACCACAGCCTCGTTTGTAATAAACACTTAGAGTGCCAAGCACATTCAAAGCTGGGGGCATTTCTTGATTTTATTTATAAAAAAAAAAGTGTCCTGAATTTTTGTGAAAAAGTTGAGGCAGTTCAGACACTGACAGCTTTATAACCCAATTCAAACTGAGCAGGTGTTAAAAAGGACTGGCTATTGAAGAAAAATATTGCCTCGTGATCTATCCGAGAAGTAAAACGAAGTTACCCCACCACAGCCTCCTGCTGCAATTAGTGCTTTGAGTGACAGAAATATACGCATCTTATAAGAAATTCTCTTTGCACTGCGGCAAAGTTTCTAGGCCGAGTGTAGTCTCATTTGCATGTGTAATACAACTTGCTGTTTAAGCACGAAAATTTGTTGGAAAAAAACGTGCTGCGGAAACTCAGCAGGTTGGCAGCACCGGTGACATGAAAAAGAATTAACAATTCAAGTCCAATACAATTGCTCTTCAGAATGAGAAATGTTGAGGTTTATTAACAGCATTGGCATGGCACACATGCTGCATGTATTATGAATAATGGTTAAAATACTCAGAGGGAAGTTCTGGTTGGACAACATATCTAAACATTAAATGTTTGAAAGATAAAAGATTTCCTTCAGATGCATGGCTAATGACTTCAGTTTGATGGAATTGATGTCTCTTGAATCTGATACTAATATATTTTCTATAAATATTTGCTTGAGGTGTAAAATGACTTGCACTTATACAAGCTCTGTCCTAAAGCATTTTACAGCCAATGAAATACTTTTGAAGTGTGGTTACTATTGCAATGAGAGAAACTGAATTTACTCACAGGTCACAACATTAAAGCATATATTCTTAAACAACATGCTTTTAGGGTAAGATGAATTTACTTTATTAAATAAGCCTTTTTTATGTTGCATACGTTGAACCTAAGTCATTGCATTGCAAGAATCTCTGGGAATATTTGACAGGTCATGAGAAATCTCACTGTGTGGAGACAAGAAGCAAATAAAGAAGGAACTGGAATAATTAACAGTCACTTTTCAAAACAGCATGTTCTGAGAGTCAAATATCAGCCTTCTCTGCCTCTCAGTCATATTTCCATACCACCACTTGCTGTCAATTTAATGTACTATTATTGGAATTAACTAGCATAACAACAAGTGCACCCTTTAGCAGAAGGAGCTGATGCTACACAATACAGTACACCCTGGAACTTGATATTTAATAGTCTGACATGACTTAGATCATTGCCTTCCTCTAATTACAGGATCAGGTCTCAAGTTTATATTGTAATCGCTCCTAAAATGTGTCTCCAGTTCCAAAGTTCTTGATTCAACAAGATAAGGACATGTTGCTTTCCAGGATAAGCACAAATCAAGGTTTGCAACTCACTTAAGTTAGGCACTACATTTAAAAGCTCAATTTCAAATTAGGAGATTTTACTAAATACTTATATACAGTATATAACAAATCTGGAGTCATGAATCATTGGATAGTACTTCTTACTTCTTGGTCTGAAGGCTGTTGGTTGAAGTCTCACCCCTGCAGACCTAAGCACATGGTCTATTCCTGTTATTCCAGAAATAGCTTCTGTGGTGCCTGTGTTTTTATATATATATTTTCTAATCGACCAGTTCAGAGATATTATTACATATCTCGTGAGGCAAGTAGGATTTGAACCACAGCCTAGGCGGACACCAATATGTGTGATTACTGCACTGTCAAAGGTGTGTCTTTTGGATGAGGCATCAGAGGCTCGTATTAAACATTACATGGCACAATCTTAGGGACTTGACCAATATTTTTTCACTCAATTAACAGTCTAATTATAGGGCATCATATGCTGTTCAGAGGTTAGCCACAGCAACTACAACACTAAACTACTTTATTGACTGTTTAGCACTTTTAGTCTGCCAATAAAACGGTGCTATTTAAATGCAAGTTGCTTCTTCCTTTTAACCTTGGTCATTTAATCCTGTTTTGCACTCAGAATAGTTGAATGGTGAGGTAATTTGAATTAAGTAATGTAAAGCACATGAAGCATGTAAAAATGAAAATAAAACGCTGAATTATTAAGTAATCAGAATTAAGCAACTGAGTAGCACATATATAGGTACACTAAATGTGCCATCGCGAATCAATAATCCCAGTCTACACAAAGCCTATTTTTCTTTTCAATTAGAAAACAGAACAAGTGTAAAAATGATTGCTGATACATTACCTCCCGTTGTGCTACAGCCCAGACAAATTTCAAACCCACCATTATTGACCAGTGCAATGTCACCAAACACAGCTCTCAAAAAATTAGATCAAACTAGGTCAACATCATCACATTTCATATAGATTCACCACCCTCAGCAACACATACTCTCTGTCTTCCTCTCTATACCCCATTACCCTCCTCCTCCTCCCCCAACCCCCATTTACACACACCTCTCTTTTTCAGTCTCTCAGTGTGTAAACATTCTGGTTGACAATTTGTTTACTTCCCATCTTAATCTAAATAATTTAGTAAATGCCTTGTTGTTGCTGGCAGGCAAGCTAAGCACAGCTGTGTTGGGGAGTTTCCACCCCAGGCACATACTGTTTACCAGCTTAAAGCAGTCGTCAATACGGCACTCTGTTAATCCTCACTAACAATAAGGACAGTTAACATCAACCACCATTTCATTTCAGACAGCACAGTCTAGGGAGCCAATCTACCTTCAAAACCTCCTTGGCCACAAATATATTACTGATTTTTTTATATAATGTTCTAAAAATGTGGGGATACTAGTTCTTTCTGTGGAAGTGAGGAACTGGAAATATTGAACTGTTTTTGAACAATGTAGTTTTTTTTTAGGAAAGTTTATCATCTACATTTTCCAGTTGTACTCTATGAGAAGTAGTATTAACAAGCACAGTTTGATGCTTCTGAATATTCTCTCTCCTCACCACTGGGCAAAGCTGAGTTAACTGCATTAGCATGCAACTCACTATAGTGGGCAGCAAATTGCAATAACCAATTTACCTATGAGTCACCACTCGACAGTGGAAAAAGCACTGCATCAACTATTTTAAAATAAGTCAATCAGAAGCCAGAGCTGCATTAGTTTTAACATAGTCACCAGTGAACAGTGCTGCAGTAATATTGTAGCCTTCAACTGACCTGTGGTTAGTTAGCTCAACGATGCCGAGTAATGCCAACAGCACAGACTCTACCCCCACACTGTCGGAGGTTACCTCAAAAGATTCCATCATCTCAACCTCACCCCTCACTTGAGGCATGGTAACCTTCAGGTTCAGCTCACCACGAATTGTCTCTCCCTGATAGGAGAGTAGTCCTCTGAGGTTATGGTGACTTAACCTTTACTTTAGTTAATTTAGTTACAGAATACAGATGTTTGCACTGGAAAATCACCAGCATAGTGAAGTGGTCAGTGGTAAAGGTATATCAAATGACAAGTACTGTAACCAAGTACTCAGTGACAGGTCACTGATACATATAATGGTGTATCAACTGCGAGTCACCAGATACGCTTTCAGTGTGCAGTTCAAACTGGCCTTGGGAGCCAAGGTAAACTGAGGCAAGAGCAAGGCCATGTGCTTTGGGAACTGGTCCGACTGATCCTTTATTACCTTCACCGTCAGAACAGATTTGCTAGAGGTGCTGGGAATGTGATTCAGAAGGACCAGGGGTGCACAAAACCATGGTTGGAGCGTATTGCCAAGGTGAGGCAGAAAACTGGACTTTTGGGAGCACCGCTCCCTCTCCAATGCAGGTAAAAACTTGGTCATCAGGTGTGAGGTACTCTCTCTGTTGTAAGTGGCACAGATCTGGTCCATTCCCACAGCCGGCGCTGTTGCAGTCACTCAAGCCATCTTCCACTTCTTCTGGAGGTCTAAGATGGATCGTGTCCACAGGGACACCGTGTGTAAAACTCTGGATGGGGGTGCGGGTGGTAAACGTATCCAACGCTGCCCTCATCCTGAAAACAACAAATGCTGGAGATCACAGCAGGTCAGACAGCATCCATGAAGAGACAGCAAGCTAATGTTTTGAGTCTAGAGGCCTCTTCATCAGAGCTGAGGCCATCTTTGTGTGGCTGCATCAAACTGCGCATCAACCCACAGTACACAAATACCAAGCGTCACTATGTACTGAGGTTCTACCTGTCCCTGGTGTTGCAAAGGAATGGGGCTGGCCTCACTGCCACAGAACGCTCCAAGTATTTGGGCCATTCCGTATCACCTGTTTGCAAATGGAGAAATTTGCAAAGAAAAACACTTTTGATGACAAAGTCATTTGGCAGAATGCCTCATGACCAGATCTTTCCAACAAGCACCAAGACATTGCTTGGTTGATAGCGAGAAGGACACAACCTGTGAAATCCTTCATGTACACCTGGGCTCTCTATGCCACCACACACTGCCCTGAAAGCAGTTGCCATGGTGGTGGTTGGGCTGGGCTGGGTGGGAAACTGTCACACTTCTGCTGGAACGTGTCTATGCAAAGGAAGTAGGGAGAGTCATACCGGCTCTTATCAAGGTTTGTGTCAAACAGCAGCAATATGGGACTCTGTGCTCTACAGTCTGTTTCCCAGGACATACACAGAAGCAAACATCAAGGACCATTAACTTGGTGAAAGACACTCTTTGGTCTGCCCAAAACTTGCTGACCTTCCAGAGCAAGGAGTTGGCCTGGACAGAGTGTTGCAGATTGGCACATTCTAAGGTCCAGGACTACTTGCTGAGGGATGCACTAAAGCTTGGGGCAGCGGGGAAAGACATGATCTCAGGTCCTTCTGCTGAGGTTAAATGGGGGTCAATTCAGTTATTGGACCTCCCCATTCCTCAAATATGCGTAAATACAGTCTTGTACAAGAAAGAAGTGCCTTTGGTTTGTTTTTTAGGTACAGTCAAACTTCAAAGTTGGTTTCTCCACATGCTACTGTAAAGAACCAATAGCTGTGTACATGAAGACAGTTTTATAAGGTGTAATTTTTGAAAATGAAAAAAAAACTGCAAGCCACCACACAAGAACGATAAATTGCATCTTTCCACGTACATTTTGTTTAGCGGCCGTCTGTAATACCTCACGTAAATGTCATGACGCTAGGCTCAGAGATTACGAACAAGCACACGGTAGGAGCCGAGAAAGCAAAACATCTGGCTTAAAGTACTGCCTTTAAAAAACTGAGGGAGAACAGTCCACAACATGGACCTGAACTCGAACCGCATCAAACAGCAATTAACTCCAGTCAGCCTGCACGGCCGGTCGAACCCTGGCTTCGCCAACGGCTCCAGACGTTAAGTTGCTGTCGCTTTCCCGGTTGGCAGCCCCGCGTGGAGAAGAATAACAAACACGGAGCCCTGACCCACCCCCCTCCTTTTCTCCGCCGTCTTAGCAGAAGATTCCGTCCGATCGGCAGCTATCCACCGCCCACCCCATCCCCACCATTTTTGTTTTTTTTTAAAAACTACACACCACGGAAGGGAGCGAAAAGAAACACTCTCACCTCAAGGAGCGAAGAAGAAAAAGAACGCAGGGGGTTTGAGGCCTGAAAGTCCCTTCCTCAGCGCGGCTGGGGGATAACCACCGCCATTTTGAACGCCGACACTGCCGGCCGCGCCTTCCTTCCTCCCTCCGCCTGTCTCTCTCTCTCTCTCTCTCTCTCTCTCCGCCTCTCACGGGCTGAAGTTCATCGCGAGGCCGTGCGAAACCATGTTCAACACGCGAAAAAAAAATTTCCGCTCCGGGAACGGAGAGAGAGAGAGAGAGACAGACAGAGAGGGGAAAAAAAAAGGAAGGGTGGAAGAAAGAAAGAAAGAAAGAAACAAAAATTCCTTGGGGTCCGTGGCACGAGAGGATTTGATTTGATGTGCGCGCGCGCGAGCGAGCGTTGCCCGATAATCCGGTTTTTTTCTTCTTTTTGGTTTTCGCCGACCCTCCCCGGCAAGGGCTGCCCGCTTATTTAACGTTTTTTTTTGCTTAGAATTTCTTCTCAAGGGACAACTTCAGTGCCCTGGGTCATTGCAGCATTAAATTGGTCGGCCGGCTGCATGCTCTTTTCCGTGTGTGTGTGTGTGTGTGTGTGTTTCGTTTTGGGGAGGAACAGGCCGGAGAGTGAAGGCCTAAAGGCCTCGACGCTGCTGGTGCCATGGCAACCCCTCCCGGGCCCCACCCGCTCCATCAGTTACCATCCCCCCACCCCGACAAAAAAAAGCCGTGGGCTGTCCCACGAGTGACATCGCCTCCCTACAGCTCACTCCACACTGGCAGCTAACTGCTTCAAACACCAGCCTCCCCTCTGTCCCATCCACACACACATACCCCCCACTCCCTCCCTCAGAATATAAAATAATTTGCATTCAACTCAGTTCCCTGAAGCGGGGAATTTTAAAATAAAGTTCCTGCCCTTCGAACGAAGGGACTACGACCTCCGTCCGCTCCCCCGAAAAGGAAAATCATTCAAATCCACTCAATTTCTTTACTTCTACCTCCCAACCTCAAGGAAAGGCTTTTTTTTTAAAAAAAGCTTGGAAGATGCCAGGACTTCACTTTGGCCAGTACGGATTATCTACGGCACAGGCAGTGGCCCTTCAGCCCGTCAAGTCTACATGGGCTCTCTGCCCGCTCAATTTGGTGTCAACCTCCTGCCTTTTCTCCTAACCAGTGTTGCCACCATGTTTTGGGGGAAACTTAGACAGTTTTAACCTCGGCAATCCCTAGATATTTATCATTGAATACCTACAGTGCGGAAGGAGGTCCATCGAATCCACACAGTCTCTCTGAAGAGCATCCTACCCAGATCCACCCCACTACCTTACCACTGTAACCCTGAATTCCCCATGGCCAATCCACCCATATTTACATGGTTATATTATTTGACTTGTCCATAATATTACAA
>NC_063345.1:66023719-66030127 GCF_021869965.1 Rhincodon typus | reverse complement strand
TGCTGATTGGCCCGCTGTGTTCCTCTAGATATATACTGTGTTTTCTCTTTTGGAGTTTCTCTCCTTCTTCAGGTGCTCGTGAGAGAGCAAGCAAAAAGACACAGAATTTATTAGTAAAAGATCAAAGGGTCATACACTGAAGCAAATTAAACAGACCTAAGATGCTGTTAAATCATTAATCAGTTAGAAAGGAGATACGTTTCAATTCATTAATATGCAAATCCCAAATTTCTGCCTAGAAATAAGTAAAGGTTTTATCAAAGAACAGGTGACATCTCATGTCAGACAATGCATGTTACTATCTCTGAATGCATGTTAGGTGTGAGGCCCTGTTTTGAATCTGTGTTTCGACTTGCTTTTTGAACAAAGCAGAATGTATCTGCAAATATAAATCTGGAAATGCAAATTGACCTGATAGACTTGTGTGTGTGTGTGTGCACGCGCGCACGTGTATGTGCATATGTCTGTGAGTGTGTGTGAGAGTGTACAGTGTGGTGGGGTCACCTGTAGAGCAGCATGAACCCAAGATCCTGGTTGAGGCCATCCTCATTGGTACCAGACTTGGCTATCAGCCTCTGCTCAGCAACTCAGCTATGTTGTGGATTCTGAAGTCCGTCTCTCACGAGCACCTAAGAAAGAGAGAGAGACTCCGAAAGCTTGTCTTTTCAAATGAACCTGTTGGACTGTAACCTGGTGTCATGTGATTTTTGACCTCGATGAATAAACATACACATTTAAAAACCTAGACTTTGAACAGGATAACTTAGAAACATAGGACCAAAATAAACATAGATTTAAGACTGGCAACACTGTCCATAACTTTTCACATTGTTCCTATTTGAGTCATTATTCCAATACTCTCTTGAATATCTCCATTGAAAAAGACTCCACCATACTATGGGCAGTGCGTTCCAAACTCTGGTCACTTGCTGCACAATTTTGTTTTGTCTTTCCTTCTTTGTCTCCTGCCATTTGCTTCTTTTGCAAAACACTTAAACTGTGCCCTCTCATTCTCAATTCATTTGTGGGCGAGAAGTGTTTCTTCCTCCTCTATCCAGATTCATTGTGATTTTGAATACATCAATCAAATCTCCCTTCAGTCTTCTCTGCTACAAGGAAAATAATCCCAAATTCTCCAAATCTATCTTCATAACTGAAGTTTACAAGCTGAGTCAGACCAGTATGCAAGTTTTATCTTTTTTTTTCCTCTTTGGGTAGGTGTCAAGAAATGCAAGAATATGAAGAATTAGGAGCAGGAATAGGCAATTTAGTCCCCTCAGAACAGCTAACATTCAAATGAGACAGGCATTAAGGAGTTTTTAAATTTTATAAAGCTATCTCAGCCAAACATCCTATATAGATAAAAACTTTTTGCAATTTCTGTAATTTCCAAAATGTTGTGTCCTCTGGCAGCATATATATCTCATGAAATGTGTATCAGTATATAGTAAGACTATTAATAATCATATTGAGTTGAAAATGCTGTAATGAGACAAGCTGAATTATTGCAATTTCTGTAATATTTAAGTCAATGTTTTGTAATGCATTTCTATATTTTTATATATTAAAATGTTATAAATGAAATATTTTTGGACATAAAATAAACATGACTTGTGATTATACCCTTAATGCAACTTCTGCTGTCTGCGCCCCACCTCCCACAACCACTGACTTCCTTGTTGATCAAAAATCTATCTAACGTACACAACTTAGAATGCTTCTATTCTTTAGAGAGGTCTGTCTAGTTCACAACTAGGTTCCAAACTGATTTGAAAAAAATATTAAAAATTATTATAAGTAATAACGATGATTTCTCATCCATTTATTCACCACACAAATAGTGGTGGTGTGATAATGATGCTTTACATAGGAAAGATGTTGTTAAACCTGAAAGGGTTCAGAAAAGATCTACAAGGATGTTGTTGGGGTTGGAGGGTTTGAGCTATAGGGAGAGGCTGAAAAGACTGGCACTTTTTTCCCTGGAACATTGGACACTGAGGGGTGACCTTATAGAGGTTTATAAAATCATGAGGGGCATGGATAGGGTGAATAGCCAAGGTCTTTTTCCCAGGGTAGGGAAGTAGAAAATTAGAGGGCAGAGGTTTAAGGCAAGAGGGGAAAGATTTAAAAGGGATATAAGGGGCAACTTTTTCACGCAGACAGTGGTGCATTTATGGAATGAGCTACCAGAGGAAATGGTGGAAGCTGGTACAATTACAACATTTAAAAGGCATCTGGATGGTTATATGAATAGGAAGGGTTTAGAGTCTGGTTGGCATGGACAAGGTGGACTGAATGGCCTGTTTCCATGCTGTACAGCTTTTGACTCCACAAGTGAATTTATTCCCTGGGAGTAAATAGACCTCAGGTATATTTATGTGGATAATATGAGTCAGAATGTTATGGGTTGCGTACAAAGATTAGAATATGCAATCTTAGTCGGCTCCTTTTTTACTACTCGCTGTATTATCGGAGTCGGTATGATTCAAATGAGATGTTAGCCAGAAGCCTTTGTCTGCCCTCTCAAATGGGTGTGTAGAACCTCAGTACACATACTCAAAGAACAGCAGAGAAAATTTTCTCTGATGTCATTGCATATTCTTCAATCTTAATTGTTGCAATAGATAATTTGATCACATTGGCGTTTGCAGGATCTTGCTGTGTTCAAAGTTATTGCCATAATTCCTCCGACAATGCCCTGTTAGTTGTAAAGTGATTTGGATTATCATGAAAGCCATATCAAGGCAGGTTATTTCTTATAGGAATGATCTTGCTCATGTATGGAACAAAACCATGTAATTGTGGGAAGATTGATGTCAAAAACATGTGGGTTCCAGTTGATGACTCATTCTGAGGACCTCATTTTCATTCCAGGGTTGGATGCACAGAAGTGGGAGAAATTCTAGCTTCACAAACTTGATCTTTGAAAATGGCAACCCACATTTCCAAATTTGAGTCTGGGGAGCAGGGTGGATTGGGCATTAAGCTGGACAAGATATTAGGAAAGGAGCCTGCCATTTCCTGAACGAGGCAGAAACACTGCGCAAGGATTCTGCCACTGTTCAAAGTTAAGAAAAATAAAAATATCCCTCCTGCTCTCATCCCCTCACCATTACTACCTAATGCCCTGTAGTCACCCCTGATAGTCCCTTCGACCTCCATGTTAGCACAACCCTGTACCCACCTCCACAGCCCTTCATAACCTTTGCCAACCTATGACCATCTATAAGATGCACTACAGTAATTTCTTTTTTCAGCACCATCTCCTGCAAGTCCCCCACAAGTCACACATGTTTCTGAATTGGAAATAAAATGATTTCATTGTTGCAATGTCAAAATTTTACAAATCACCTCCTCACAGTACTGTTGATGTACCTAAACCCACTGAAACAGTTCACCATTGAGGGCAACTGGAGCTAGCAATAAATGTTGACCTAGCCAGTGATATGCCCATCCCATGAAAGGATAAAATAAGAGAGTGACTCAAGTATCTACTCAGAGTGAAACTTCTGTAAATATTCTGTTAACATGCCTCTTGATTCCAAAGCCCTGTATCGTCCACTATCACCAGCGTGTATATCAGTCTTGTGAGGTGGCCTCTACACTCGAACCAATAAACCATTGGCTCAGAAGAAAGTATGCTATCACTGAGCCTAATTGACACTGATCAAAGCAGTTTATCAATGGAACTAGACTATATCACAGCATTACACATAGATGTGCTCCTTCAATCTCTCTGAAGGTGAACTAATGTTAGGCAAGGGGCCAATGTGATTCAGAAGCTGTTTCAATCAGTGCCAGTCATGGCTCTGCGATAGCAATCTCACCTCTGCATCAGTTTGTAGGTTCAACTTCCACTCCAGGCTTGGTCATGTAATGGATGACAATTGTCAGCACAGGGTTTGTCTTTCACATCATCACATTGCCTTGAAACAACTAAAACAAATGATCTCCTCAATGCTGTTTGTGGGAAATGCAGTGTTTCCTGCATTACAACCGTGCCTACAATGCAGAAGTATTTCACCACTTGAAGGACAGGAGTATTCAATGTTTTGGGAATTCCCCTTCTTCAGGACTGAATAACTGTTAACTGCTCCTTTCCTCCAGATGCTGCCTAGCCTGTTGCGATTTTTCAGCCTCCTGTCTGTCTACCTTGGATTTCAGGTTTGCAGTTTCCTTGTCTCTATTTCACCTCTTATCAAGCTCTTTGGAACATCCCAGAGTTGTGAAAAAGGCTTTATCCGTGTAAGTTATTTCCTGCATTCTCTCTTAGACAGCTTCCAAAACCTTTAGCTCCTGCCAGGTCTGTGAAAACTGACATTGTTCCTTATGTTTCCAATTACAATGTTCGACATACAAAATAACCTGGATTCTCTTAGTTATGCAGAAGTTGTAAGGATTCTGGGTATGTCATCAGTAAAACTGCTGACGTTTAGGTGGTTCGGATCACCCCACCCACTGATCCCCGGTTCTGACACTGGACTTAATTCAGGAATGTGAAGTGAGGAAGGCAGTAGACAGATGTTTCAGGGCAAAGAATCTCTGCGTTTATTAAACACAAAAATTGAGTATATCACAAGAAATAAAAGGCAAATGTAATAAACAGGGATTTAATACAAAGGTGAATAAATTACAAGAGATAAAAAAAAGGCAAATACAAAACAGTGAAACTGACACTATCAGCTATTAACTTAACACAGGCTAATTACTATTAGAAACTAAACAGTAGTTTTAAACACAGACACTTTAATCAGACTTCCTGACCTTGGGTTGTCCTGCACTGTCACCAAACCACCTTCCCCTCCCTGCTAGCTAGGTTGTATGCATTGGGTCTCGAAGAAATAGGCTCACCACTGGGGACACAAGCATTTTGAATTACAGCTGGCCGTTCCCGCTTGACGTAGCTGGTGCTTCGCTGAAGACTTTCAACAGTGTAGGCCTTCAGTCTGAGTTGAGTATGAGGGTTTACTTACTTTGTGGTGGTTTTCCAAGCCAGTTTTCACCTCAGAATGTGTCTGAGAGCTTGTCGATTGGGTCGGTGGTTTTCGGAGGTCATCGGTTGTCAGATCTGGTGGTGGCGGTCGGTCATTTGCCGTTGGTTTCCCTGATACGGAACAGGCTTGTGTCGGTAGGTTTCAGAAAGATAGCTGTGCAGATGGTTCTCGGGGAGACTAGCTGTCTGGGATCCCTCTTCTGGAGATAGCTGTGAGGATGGCTCTCTCCCTCCAAGATCAGGGTTAGAAGTTGTACAGACTGTGTGCTCTGTTTTCTCCTCCCAAATCTATGTTATCCATTATGTTTCTGTTATCCCCTTTGAGGTGAATTGGCTTCCTGATAGTTTAGAGTAGGTGTAAATGTATTTTGATTCCGTGCAATATCTGGTATTTCTGCGAATGAATATTAATTGAAGTTGAATGTCTTGGTATCCGTAAAGATTCCATAATATCTGGGTTAATTGGTTTCTTAGATCTGGTTAATTGTTTTTTTTCAGAGTTGAGGTGTGAATTGGATTTTCGGACTCGACAATAGTTCCAAGCAGCAATTTCTGCCTGTGCAATTTTCCCAGAGCATAGCCCAGCTGCCTTTCATTAATTATTTTTACAAGTTATTTGCAAAGTCTCGGATTTTGGTCCAGTCCAGTACTTCAGAATATGAGGATTTTTGCTCAATCCTACAAAGTGTCTGGTCGAATTAATCAGATGCAATAAATATACTTGATCAATGCTTAAGGTTTCTGTATGTGTTTTGGTTGAACATCAAGGATGCATGTTATTTGTGTCATGATGATAGATCGTAGACCATGAATTACTTATGGCCATAATGAAATATTGAGAAAGAACATTTAAAAAGAAACGACATACTGTCCAGAGATAATTCAACAGCAGTCTGGAAAATTCCATTGCAGATTAAAGTAGTCCAAGAGAGAGACCACACAATGAAGCACCTAACAGGATGTTAAGGAACTTCTAAGAATTACTTTAAAGGAGGGTCTACGTGCAAAAGACAACTGCACCTCTAATGTCAGAGACAACAAGGTGCAGGGCTGGATGAACACAGCAGGCCAAGCAGCATCATAGGAGCAGAGAGGCTGACGTTTCGGGCCTAGACCCAAGGGTCAGCCTCTCTGCTCCTATGATGCTGCTTGGCCTGCTGTGTTCATCCAGCCCTGCACCTTGTTGTCTCAGACTCTCCAGCATCTGCAGTTCCTACTATCTCTGCACCTCTAATGTACCTGCGTTCATCTCTGCTCCAATGCAGAAGCTTCAGTGCTGCTGTGAGAGTGTGCTGTCCTAGTGCTGGTGCTATGGAATGGATTTTGAAAGATGCTGTTCTAGACCGGTGTTCTCATGCTGCTGTTTTAGTCTGGTGTTCTAATGCTGCTGTGTGAGTATGTTGATATGTTAGCCT
>NC_063345.1:66023374-66023709 GCF_021869965.1 Rhincodon typus | reverse complement strand
AATGCTGCTGTGTGAGTATGTTGATATGTTAGCCTGGTGTTCCCGTGCTGCTGTGTTAGTCTGGTGTTCTAGTGCTACCGTGTCAGTCTGGTGTTCTCGTGCTGCTGTGTTAGTCTGGTGTTATAATGCTGCTTTGTTAACTTGGTGTTCTAGAGCTGCTGTGTGAGTATGTTGATGTGTTCACCTGGTGTTCCCCCCACGCTGCTGTGTAAGTCTGGTGTTCTAGAGCTGCTGTGTTTGTCTGATGTCATATTACTGCAGTGTTACTCTGGTGTTCCAGTGCTGCTCTGTTAGTCTGGTGTTCTCATGCTGCTGTGTTAGTCTGGTGTTTCAAT
>NC_063345.1:65967108-66023364 GCF_021869965.1 Rhincodon typus | reverse complement strand
TGCTGTGTTAGTCTGGTGTTTCAATGCTGCTGTGTTAGTCTGGTGTTATAATTCTGCACTTTTAGTCTGGTCTTCTAGTGCTGGTCTGCTAGTCTGTTGTTATAATGCTGCTGTGGTAGCCTGGTGTTCGAGTGCTGCTCTGTTGGTCTCATGTTCTAATGCTACTTTGTTAGTCTGGTGTGCTAATGCTGCTATGTTTGCCTGGAGTTCTACTGCTGAGTGTTAGTCCAGTGTTCGCAGGTTGCTGTGTTAACCTGGTGTCCTAGTGCTGCTGTGTTAGTCTGGTGTTCCAATGCTGCTCTGTTAGTCTGGTGTTATAATGCCACTGTGTTAGTTTGGTTTTCCAGTGCTGCTGTGTTAGTCTGGTGTTCTAGTGCTGCTGTGTTAGTCTACTGTTCTAGTGCTGCTATATTTGATTTTGATTTTATTGTCACATGTACCGGTATACAGTGAAAAGCTTTGTTTATGAGCTGTAGAGGTAGATCACACAAGCAAAGGATGTACACATCAAAAAGACTGAGAGGCATACAGATTATGTTGGAGGTTACATTATTTGAGGCTAGGGTCCATTCAACAATATGATAACGGTTGGAAAGAAGCTGTGCCTGAACCTGTTCAGGCTTCTGTGTTTTCTGCCTGATGGAAGAGCCTGTAGGAGGTCATTACCAGGGTGAGATGGGTCTTTGATGATGTTGGCCAGCTTTCCGCATCAACGGGCCACGTAAATAGACTCCATGGATGGAAGATTGGCTTTTGTGATGAGCTGGGCTGTGCACACCATCTTCTGTAGTTTCTTATGGTCCTGGGCAGAGCAGTTGCCATACCAGGCTGTTATGCACCCAGACAGTTTGCTTTCAATGGTGCATCTGTAGAAGTCGGTGAGGGATCTTATGGACATGCTAAATTTCCTGAGCCACCCGAGGAAGAAGAGGCATTGTTGTGCCTTCTTGACTGTCGCATTTACGGTGGAAGTCCAGGGCAGGTTGTCGGTTATCGTCACTTCAAGGAACTTGATGCTCTTCACTCTCTCAACCTCAGTTCCATTAATGCAGATGGGAGTGTGTCCTCCCCCTTTCTTCTGAATTCAATCATCAGTTCTTTAGTTTTGCCGACGTTGAGAGACAGATTGCACCACATCACCAAGCTCTGTATATCTCTGGTGTTAAACTGGTGTTCTAGTGTTGCTACGTTAGCCACATGTTCCAGTGCTGCTGTGTTAGTCAGGTATTATAATGCTGCTCTGTTAGTCTGCTGTTCCACTGCTGCTGTGTTCGTCTGGTGTTCTAGTGCTGCAGTGTTAGTCTGGTGATCTAGTACTGTTCTTTTCTTTGGTGTCAAAGTGCTGCTTTGTTAGCCTGGTGATCTAGTGCGCAATGTAAGTCTGGCGTTCTCATGCTGCTTTGTAAGTTTGGCAGTCCGATGCTGCTATGTTAGTCTGGTGGTCTAGTGCTGCTCTGTTACACTGGTTATCTAGTCCTGCTGTGTTAGTCTGCTATTACAGTGTTAGCCTGGCGTTCTAGTGCTTCGTATCAGTCTTGTGTTCTAGTGGTACTGTGTTAGCCTGGTGTTCTGTTGCTGCTGTGTTGGTATGGTGTTCCAGTGCTGCTGTGTTAGTCTGGTGTTCCACTGCTGCTGTGTTAGCCTGGTGTTCTAGTGTTGATTTGCTAGTCTAGTTTTCCCATGCTGCAATGTCAGTCCAGCGTTCCAGTGCTGATGTCTGTTCTGTTGCTGCTGTGTCAGTCTGGTGTTCTAGTGTTGCTATGGTAGCCTGGTGTTCTAGCGCAGCTGTGTTATTCTATGATCTAGTGCTGTTCAGTTTGTCTGGTGTTATAATGCTTCTGTGTTAGCCTGTGTGCTACAGCTGCTCTTTTAGTCTGGTGTTACAGTGCTGCTTTGTAAGTCTGGTGGTCTGGTGCTGCTGTGTTAGTCTGGTGTTCTAGGGCTGCAGTTTTCGATTGGTGTTCTAGCGCTGCTGTGTTATTCTGGTGATCTAGTGCTGTTCAGTTTGTCTGGTGTTATAATGCTGCTGTGTTAGCCTGTGTGCTAATGCTGCTCTTTTAGTCTTGTGTTCTAGTGCTGCTGTGTGAGTCTGGTGATCTAGTGCTGTGCAGTTGGTCTGGTGTTCTAGTGCTGTGCAGTTGGTCTGGTGTTCTAGTGCTGCTGTGTTAGTCTGGTGTTCTAGTGCTGCTGTGTTAGTCTGGTGTTCTAGTGCTGCTGTGTTAGTCTGGTGTTCTAGTGCTGCTGTGTTAGTCTGGTGTTCCTGTGTTAGTCTGGTGTTCCTGTGTTGATGTGTTAGTCTGGTGTTCCTGTGTTGATGTGTTAGTCAGGTGTTCCTGTACTGATGTGTTAGTCAGGTGTTCGAGTGCTGTTGCGTTAGTCTGGTGTTATAATGCTGCTGTGTTAGCCCTGCTTTCTGGAGCTGCTGTGTTATTTTAGTATTCTGGTGCCAGCCGTGTCGGCCTGGTGACCTAGTGCTGCTGTGTTAGCCAGATATTCTAATGCAGCTGTGTTAGTCTAGTGTTCCCGTCCTGCTATGTTTGTCGGTGTTCCAGTGCTGAAGTGGTGTTCTATTGCTGTTGCGTTAGTCAGGTGTTCTAGTGCTGCTGTGTTACTCCGGTGTTCTTGTGAAGCTGTTGTAATCTCGTGTTCCAGTGCTGCAGTGTTAGCCTGCTGATCTACTGCTGCTGTGTTAGTCTCGTGTTTTTAGGCTGCTATGTTAGCCTAGTGTTCTAGTGTTGCTGTGTCAAATGGTAATCTAGTACTGCGGTGGCAGCCAGGTGGTCTCGTGTTGAGGTGTTAGCCTAGTGATCTCGTATTGCTGTGTTAGTCTCATGTTCCATTGCTACTGGGTTGGTCTGGTGCTCAAGTGATGCTGTGTTAACCTGATGTTCTAATGAGGCTGTATTAGTCAGTGTTCCAGTGCTGACGTGTTAATCTGATGTTCCGCTGCTGTTGCGTAAATTAGGTGATCTAGTGCTGTTGTGTTACTCTGATCTTCTTGTGAAGATGTTGTAATCTCGTGTTCCAGTCCTGGTCTCTTTGTCTGATGTTCCAGTGCTGCTATATTAGCCTGATGGTTGAGTCCTGCTGTGTTAGTCAGCTGTCAGCTGTTATTTTGGTCTTCCAGTGGTGCTGTATTAGTCTGGCGTTCCAGTGCTGCTCTCTTTGTCTGATGTTCTTGTGCTACTGTGTTAATCTGGTTTTACAGTGCTGCTGTATTAGTCTGGTGACCTGACACTGCTGTGATGATGGTGTTCTAGTGAAACTGTTGTAGTCTTGTGTTCCGGTGCTGTTCTCTTTGTCTGATGTTCCAGTGCCGCTGTGTTAACCTGATGGTCGAGTCCTGCTGTGTCAGTCAGCTGTCATAATGCTGCTGTGATAGTCTGGCGGTCTCGTGTTGAGGTGTAAGCCTAGTGATCTAGTATTGCTGTGTTAGTCTCATGTTCCATTGCTGCTGGGTTATTCTGGTCTTACAGTGCTGCTGTATTAGCCTGGTGTTCTTGTGAAGCTGTTGTAGTCTCGTGTTCCAGTGCTGCTCTCTTTGTCCGATGTTCTAGTGCTGCTGTAAAATCGTAGAATCCCTACGGTGTGGAAAAAGGCCATTCCGCCCAACAAGTCCACACTGACTCTTTGATGAGCATCCCACCCAGACTCACCCCTCTATCCTATCCCTGCACATCCCATGGTTAATCCACCTAACCTATTCATCCTTGGACACTATGGGTAATTTAGCATGGCCAAATCCACTTAACCTGCACATTTTTGGACTGTGGGAGGAAACCGGAGCACCCGGAGGAAACCCACGCAGACACAGGGAGAATGTGCAAACGCCACACAGTCACCCATGGCTGGAATTGAACCCAGGTCCGTACCACTGTGAGGCAGCAGTGCTAACCACTGAGTGACAGTACCGCCCCAAGTTCCCTATCTTCCCTGTCCTTCCCCATAGTAAACAATGATGTAAAATATTCGTTTAGCATCTCTCCTCCCTCCTGTATTTCCACATACAAGTGGCCTTGTTGATCTTTAAGGGGCTCCATTCCCTTCCTTGTTATTCTTTTGTCCTTAATGCATTTTTAGAATCTTTTTGGATTCTCCTTAATCCTATTTGTCAAAGCTATTTCATGTCCCCTATTTGCCGTCCTGATTTCCCTCTTAAGTATACTCCTACTGCTTTTATACACTTCTTGGGATTCACTAGCTCTCTGCTATCTACACCCGACATATGCTTCCTTCTTATTCTTGGCCAAAACCTCAATTTTTCTAGTCATCCAGCCTTGCCCTTCACCCTAACAGGAATATAATAGCTCTGGACTCTCGTTATCTCATTTTTGAAGCTTCCCATTTTTCAGCCGTCCCTTTGCCTGCGAATAACCATTCCCAATCAACTTTTGAAAGTTCTTGCCTAATACTATCAAAATTGGCTTTCCTTCAATTTAGAACCTTAACCTTTTAGATCCCGTTTATTCTTTTCCATCACTGTTTTGAAACTAATAGAATTATGGTCACTGACCCCAAAGTGCTCCCTCACTGACACCTCAGTCACATGCCTTATTTTCCAAGAGTAGGTCAAGTTTTGCTCCTTCTGTAGTAGGTGCATCCACATACTTAACAAATTCCTCTCCATCCAAGATCTTAACACTATAGCAATCCCAGTTTATGTTTGGAAAGTTAAAATCCCCTAACATAACCACCCGATTATTTTTTACAGATAACTAAGATCTCCTTACAAATTTGTTTCTCAATTTCCTGCTGACTATTTTTTTTTGGGGGGGGTGTCTACAGCACAATCCCAATAAGGTGATCACCCCTTTATTATTTCTCAGTTCCATCCAAATAACTTCCATGGACGTACTCCCAGGAATATCCTCTAAGTATAGCAGTAATGTTATCCCTAATCAAAAATGCCACTCTCCCTCCTGTCTTATCCCCGTTCTATCCTTCCTACAGCATGTATACCCTGAAACATTAAGCTGCCAGTCGTGTCCTTCCCCGAGTCACATCTCTGTAATCGCCAAGATATCCCCTTCCCATGTTCCAATCATGCCCTGAATTCATGTGCTGTGTTAGCCTGATATTCTAGCGTTGATTTGTTAGTCTAGTTTTCTTGTGCTGCTATGTTAGTCCAGTGTTCCACTGCTATTGCATTAGTCAGGTGTTTGAGTGCTGCTGTGTTAGCCTGGTATTACAATGCTGCTTTGTAAGCCCAGTGTTCTGCTGCTGCTATGTAAGTCTCGTGTTCTAGTGCTGCTGTGTTAGTCTGGTGTTCTAGCGCTGCTGTGATAGCCTGGTGTTATAGTGCTGCTGTGTTAACCTGGTGGTCTTGTGCTGCTGTGTTAGTTGGTGATCTAGTGCTGTTGTGTTAGTCTGGTGATCTAGTGCAGCAATGTAAGCCTTTGATCTACTGCTCCTGTGTTACACTGGTTATCTAGTCCTGCTGTGTTAGCCTATTGTTACAGTGCTGCTTTCTCAGTCTGGTGATCGGGTGCTGCTGTGATGGTCTGGTGTTCCAGTAGTACTGTGTTTGTCTGATGTTCTATTGCTGTTGTGTTGCACTGGTTAGCTAGTGCTGCTGTGCTATTCTGGTATTATAGTGCTGCTGTGTTATTTTGGTGTTCTGGTGCTGCTATTTTAGTCCAGCATTCTAATGCTGCTGTGTTCGTCTAGTGTTCTACTTCTGTGGTGCCAGACTGGTGATCTAGCGCTGCCGTGTTAATGATCTGTTATAATGCTGCTGTATTAGCCTGGTTTTCCCGTGCTGCTGTTTTCGTCCAGTGTTCCAGTGCTGCTATGTTAGCCTGGTTATCTGTTCCTGCTGTGTTAGTCTAGTGTTACAATGCTGCTTTGTAAGCCTGGTGTTCTGGTGCTGCTGTGTAAGTCTCACATTCTAGTGCTGTTTTGTTAGTCTGGTGTTCTAGTGCTGCTGTGTCACCTTCATGTTCCAGTGCTGCTGTGTTAGTCTGGTGGTCTGTTGCTGCTGTGTTAGTCAGGTATTATAATTCTGTTGTGTTAGTCTGGTGATCTGGTGTTGCTGTGTTTATCTGGTGATCTAGCGCTGCTGTGTTGGATTGGATTTCTAATGCTGCTCTGTTAGTTTGGTGCTCTAGTGCTGCCGTGTTAGTCTCATGTTCTATTGGCACTGTGTTAGCCTGGTTTCTATTGCTGCTATGTTAGTCTGGTAATGTGGTGCTTTTCTATTAGCCTCGTGATCTAGTGCTGCTGTGTAAGACTGGAGTTCTAATGCTGCTCTGCTGGTCTGGTGATCTAGTGCTGCTGTGTAGCCCTGGAGTTCTAGCACTGCTGTGTTAGTTTGATTATCTACTGCTGCTCTGTTAGTCTGGAGTTCTAATGTTGCTGTGTTAGTTTGGCGTTCTAGTGCTACAGTGTTAGCCTAGAGTTCTAATTCTGCTGTTAGTTTGGTGGTGTCGTGCTGCTGTTTTAGCCTAGTGTTCCTGTGCTGCTGCTTTAGCATAGTGATATAGAGCTGCTGTGTTAGCCTGGTGATCTAGATCTGCTGGTTTTGCCTGGCGTTCTAGTGCTGTGCTCCACTGGTTCGCTAGTGCTGCTGTGTTATTCTGATGTTACAGTGCTGCCATGTTAGTCTAGTGTTCTGGTGCTGCTCTTTTAGCCTGGTGTTCTTGTTCTGCTGTTTTAGCGTGGTGATCTAGAGCTGCTGTGTTAGCCTGGTGATCATAGATCTGCTGGGCTCCTGGTGGCCGACTGCTGCTGTTTCAGCTTGGCATTCTAGTGTTGCTGTGTCAGTCCGGTATTCTGGTGCTGCTGTGTAAGTCTCGTGTTTTGGTGCAGTTGCGTTAGTCTGGTGTTCTAGTGCTGCTGTGTTGCACCGGTTAGCTACTGCTGCTGTGTTGCACTGGTTAGCTAGTGCTGCTGTGTTATTCTGGTGTTACAGTGCTGCCATGTAAGTCTGGTGTTCTGGTACTGCTGTGTTAGTCATCTGTTATAATGCTGCTGTGTTAGTCTGGTGTTACAATGCTGCTTTGTAAGCCAGGTGTTCCGGTGCTGCTGTGTAAGTCTCACGTTTTAGTGCTGTTTTGTTAGTCTGGTGTCCTAGTGCTGCTGTTTTACCCTCGTCTTCCAGTGCTGCTGCGTTAGTCTGGTGGTCTAGAGCTGCTGGGTTTGCCTGGTAGTCTACTGTTGTTGTTTTAGCTTGGCATTCTACTGCTGCTATTTTAGCCTGGTGTTCTCAGGCTGCTATATTAGCCTATTTTTTTTATTGATGCAGCATTTCAAGTTTGAAACTATGCTTTCAGGCGTACAGAATGATGCACAGGCTTCCAGGTTGTGGACACTGGAATAACTCCACTGCAGCCGATGTCCCGTCACCAAGTCACTCTTTATTGACATATGCATAGTCCTCAACTCTGATCCAGTTACTTCAGAGCCAGCTCTTAGAGTGAACAGAACCTCTGACACTCGTGTTTATATCTGCCAGCCAGCGCTCCCTGATTGGACCAGGTTAACAGCCCCAATCAGGGAAATTATATTCTATGAGGTCCATCTGGCTGACCTCATTACAATCACCACAGACATCTGTTGAAGTGGCATTTCAGCAGAGTATTTGCACCTTCCACCATTGTTAGGTAACAGCAGAGGTGGCAACTTCCTGCCTGCACTTACCACACAATGGGCCAGACCCTTTGACAGTGCACAGCCAATTGTGTGGCCCCCATGTGTTTGCATATGGTCAGCCATCCCACCAATCCAGAAGTCCCACCATTGCGACACTCACTACATCAACAAGATTTCATCCCTGCCTGCACCTCATGGAACAGAAATGAAAGCCAGCCGCTTTCCATTCTGAGTAGGTGTATTAGTTTTGCAAGCATCCAATTTCACTTATTTCTGACAAATGTGGACTTCTTCACTTGGATTCTCAATGGCCCAAGGCATTATCTAAATTGAGCAGATTCCCGCTGGAAAAGGGCAGTTTGGCAATTGATATGGTTGCTACTTTTAAAAGATTTTAAAAGAGCTAAATTGTGTTGTCCAGGACAAGATGCTGCACCTTCTCCAGAACAGTAAAATCACTTGACACTACTTGCATGTAAAGTTTGGGAAGATCAGGGTTGGTGGTGGAGGGGGGGTGGGGGGGGGGGGGGGGGGCGGTGGTGGTGGTCGTGGTGGTTGGAGGTCTGGAAATCAGCCAAAAGTTCAAATCTTACCTTAAAGATTTTGCAAAGTGTGCACACTGACACGTCACAAGGCGCTGCCTTTTCAATAAAACATTAAACCAAGGCCCAGTTTACACTCTCACGCAAACAACAAAAAAGAGGTTCCTTTGGAATCCTGTCAACATGAGCAGTGGAATTATCCCCAGTCTCCTGGGAGATCTATATCCTTCAACTAAGTTTGTGCGAACTTGCTGTGTATAAATTGGCAACGGGTTTTCTTCATTACAATAGTGAGCTATACTTCACAAAAAAATCCTCATTAGGCGTCTTGAGTTTTGAAAGTGTTACATATAAATGCAATTTCTTCCTTTCTCTTTCACAAGAAGGACACATTGTCAATCTCAGTGCATAAACAGTCTGTCCCAACATTGAATCAAACAGCATGTTCTTTCCACATCCAGCTCACATTTACAAAACCTAATGCAAACGTTTGATGCAATTCCATAATTGGACAACATATACTAATAGTTACACTAACAACCAATTTATGATCATCAGTTAAGCTTGTAACATAGTTCATTTATTTTTGCTGGAAACAACATGCACTCAACGACAGGGACTTGTCCTCATCAAACAATGTTGCAGTCATGCACACTTTTTGAATAATCTGGGAACTTAGAAGCTGACATTTTCCCATTGCATTCTCCACAACAATGCTTACCCAATTAGCCAACATGACAATCTATCAACGCTCTTCAGTCATAAAAATTATGATCATCTAAAATTTGGGATATCAGATTTGTCCTTGTTAGTACAAGTCAAAAAGTTCTGTTGACGTTTTATATTAGCTTCACCTGTGCACTGTGTACTCAGAGTACACTCCATTTACAGAGTAACCTTATCAATGTGAGGAAACAGATTTTATTCCAGCCATGGTCTGTTGAAAGCTGAACAAGACTCAACACACAGATCCTCATATAACTTGATCTGCAGCGATAACATCACATGCAAGCCTGCCACTGATCAAAAGCTCCAAAACTTGGCTGGAATTGAGCGAGTACAAATCTAATGTAAAGCTTCAACTTGCCTTTCGAATCCCCATATAGTGCTGTTCTCTTAATACTGAAAATAGTTCAGCAATAATACTTACCTAGGCAGCCCTAACCCAGAATTGTAGAAAAAGCTGCCAATAAAATCCCAACTGGAGAGTTAAATTCTCTGCAGTAATGCCCTCATATATACATGCATGAGATCAATACAAAACCTACACTTAACAGTTCATTGCCAGATAGACAGACCTTCAATATTAGACCATTTTACTCTTCTCTCCCCTGCCCAGCGGCACTTCCATTGCTTTATAGATCCAGCAGTTTGTGTTATGGGTTGCTATCATAATTAAAGATCTGTTTTACAAGGACAGGTCATCAGTCGTTTCGCAAACCCCTAACTATGCAGGCACAATGGGTGTTCTAACTGCTGAACAGTTGAGCCATTCTCTATGCCTCAACTGGTCAAAATCCAGTTGTACACTGAAAGGTTGCTGGTTCGAGACCACTTAGGCACATAGCTTCAGTCATTTCAGATCAAATGATTAGAGTGGCCACATACCTACACTTACCCCACAAAAAAATCTGTGACAAGATTGGATTCAAAACAAACCCATCGATGACTCTCCTCCCCAGCTCCCGACGGAGTGAGACAAGGACATGCAGCAGGATAGGGCAGCATGGTGGTTCAGTGGTTAGGACTGCTGTCTCACAGTGCCAGGAACCTGGGTTCGATTCTAACCTCGGGTGACTGTCTGTGTGGAGTTTGCACATTCTACCCATATCTTAGTGGATTTCCTCTGGGTGCTCCGGTTTCTTCCCACAGTCCAAAGATGTGGAGGTCAGGTGGACTGGCCATGCTAAATTGCCTAGGGATGTGCAGGTTAGATGGACTAGCCATGGGAAATGTGGGGTTATAGGGGTGGGTCTGGGTGGGATGTTCTTTGGACGATCAATATGGGCTGAATGACCTGTTACAACACGTAGGGATACTGTGATGATCACTGTGGTCCCACAGGTGGTCAGCTGAGTATTCAGACACTGAAGCTGTCAGCTCCCCTTTAATGAGGCCATTACTAAACTCAGAAAGGAATTTTATACGGGTCTGGACAAGAATTGTCTCAGAATATCATGAGAAGTGTTGGCAAGGCCTATTTCAAAGTTGTGAGCAACTCAGTACATCTTTTACGTACTTGCTGAGCAGTGAGTCGAGATTCTTGTGAATTGCCAATTAAAGATGATTATTTCTTGTTAAACTCCTTATTAATGGCCTGACTCACCTCGTTAATGTTCAGCTTACCAAACTTGCTAACAAGCTGGAAATCAAGAATTCTCAACATGGAAGTCAGAGCAGGCACCTGGTTCAGCTCACCCCTTGTTCTATAGGGTCACCGTTTGAGACTCTGGGCACCAACAGAAAAAGAGAGAAAGATGAACTGTATTGCAGTGAAATATTGCATTGTATTCAGTGTTTCAAGATAGCACCGGAGCATGGCAACACTTTGCTAATAACACATGATAAAACATTTTTCACTGTATTTTTGTATTGTGTGTGACAATAAGTCTAAATCTAAAAAGTCTAAAAACATCAGGGCATCATCCACGGGCACCAGCTATATGCACACCATCCATGGACATTGGCCTTCAACATGTGCCAGTCTCTAAGAACCCACAAAGCATATCTCCCATCCACTGCATTGCTGCACGGGCAACTATCATAGCAATGCCACAAAAAGAACACTGTGTGCTCAGGGACAGCATATGGATTGGATCAGAAAATGTCTTGAAGTTGGTCACTTGCTGTCACAGCATTTTCACAATACAACCTGCCTGGATGCTCATACCTTCCCTGCCCTGACTTTTTGTGCTTTGCCAACTCAGCCAGAGATACCAGGCAAATATTGCTTTCATCTTGTTGTGCCATTTATTGCAGACACAAATCCAGGAAGCATGTCATGTTGTCAGCAGACCTCAGTCAAGTCAAGGGAGATAGCCTTCAGTTGAGGTTCCCAGCAAAGTAGGTCAAGTGCAGTCTCCGATTTCTGTCTAAAGATTTGGGCATGGCCAGTCAGCAGCTCAGCACAGTCAGAGTCAGGATATTCTCCTCGTAAAGAATGAGAAGCCATCATACCCTTCAAGACTTTCTGCACTATTGCGGGCTGCTTTCCTCTTGGAATGGGACAGAGGCAAGTACCAGGGGAGATGTAAGTGGATGTCACAGCTGTTACCTGGAGGTCTGCCAAGTGAATGAGTAGGCAGCGCACAGGGCATGCAGGGTTAGTGGTATCAGGGTTTGGAGTGAGTAAGAGAGACGGAGAAAGATGGTGCAGATAATAACGAGAGCAGTTCAGCATGAGCCTTGATGGGAATTGTGTGCAGTTGCATAGATAGAATGAGTGTGAGGTTTTCGAGAGAAGATGGTGTCACTTATCCTGCTGGAGTAGAGAAGGTCATTGACGTTCTTCCTACAACACTGTGCATTCCTTCATATAGCTGAGACTGCACTGACCAGGATGCTAACCTCAGATCAGGCTGGAATGGTCCAGGAGAGACAGGAAGTTCCATGTCTACAACCCACCTTCCAGCAGGAACACAAGATCCCTGCCAACAAAGCAGGGCACAGATTTCCCTTGTCTGCCATATCTGTGGCAAATGTTAGGCACTAAGCATGGCAGTTCTGACTAACAGACTGCCTTGCTGCAGTGCTCCAGCGCAGCTCCATGCAAGCTGGAAGAATTGCACCTCATTTTCCGCTTGAGAACTCTACAGCCTTCTGAACTCAATATTGAGTTCAACAATTTTAGGGCTCAAGGCAGCTTCTGCCATCCGCTTACCCAAAACCCCCACACATCAGGCCTTGTTATCACATGGCCTGCTATTACACACAACCCATTGTTAGCCACTAATTGTCCGTAGTTCTGAAGAAGGGTCATGGGACCTGAAATATTAACTCTTGATTTCTCTCCACAGATGCTGCCAGACCTGCTGAGCATTTCCACCAATTTCTGTTTTTGTCTCTGACTGACAGTGTTTGTCCGGGCATTGAAAGATGGCACAGGCGCAAGGGATATCAGACTTTTGGCAAATATCCAGTGAATGGTGAACTGATCTGGGATTAATGTGTGGTAAGATGTGACTAGAATTGGACATGAGGGACACTGTAGGTGCTGAGGTGGGTGGTTAATAAGGCAAGTTTGGCTTGATGCAGTGAGAAATCTTGCTAGGCCTTAAGTGGAAAACCCTCCAAAAAACTTAATGCAACTAGTACTAAAGATTCAGGATTTGGAAATCAACTCTTCATTTTTTGAACTAATTAAATTGTTCTGATCAAGTCCAAACAATATTAAATTTACAATGTATATCATCATTATGCATTACCATTCTGTGTCAAACAGTCATACAATTAAGATTGAAAAGTTCCAGTGGCTAAAGATCTGTAAAATGATCGCAGAAATAGAAACAAAGCAAAATAAACTTTGTGGCTTATCATTAGAACCAGGATCAAAGGCAAATAAATGGTGGGATAGATTTAAAGGATTGTGTGGCCCGTTCTCCTATGTTCCTGTCCCCTAGCCAACATTCCTCCTTCAATCAACACAACTAAAAAAGAATGAACTAATCATCCAGGATGTGGGAGGTTGCTGTGTACAATATGACCTGCCATGTTTTCAGCCTGACAGCAGAGACTGTGCTTCAAAGTCATGTTTTCGATGCAGACCACGTTGTGACACCATGAGGACGTAATAAAGGTGCAAATCCCCTTGTTACATAAGGATTGCATTTTCTCCACTTTATAATAAGTGTTAGCTTCAAAGAGAGAACAAGAATTTTATACTTCCCTATATTATATCTTGCTATAACGTGTTTTGGGAAATCCTGAACAGCACCTACACTATTGTAAGTCTGTCTTTTGTTTTGTTTACTGAACACGAAGTTGACGAATATTTATAAGAGTACAGGAAATATATAATGTTATTATTACATCAACAAATGGATGGTTTGACTGGTAAAGCCAGTATCTAACAGAGACACACTGTGCATTCTGAATCTGTACTGTGCTACAATGTACCTCAACTAAACCCCCTCAAGGGCAGATTGAAGGTTTTACAAACAATCTTCGTTCAGACTCCCAATTTCCATCACAACTCTTGTTGGGGAGTGCGGCAGAATGAGTGTAAAGTGAGGACTGGGCTCAGCTGTGTTACCCCCACATTTACATAAGTTGCCTCCCATAAGAACTAGCAGCTCAACTCTGAACTAAGCAATGCCAATGGCCCAGACAACAACAAAGAGTAAGTGCCTTCTTATAATCCTCACAGTCTGGAAGCAGGCCATTCAACCTAACGAGTCACCACTGACCCTCCAAACAGCACCCCCTCCAGACCTACCCACTTACCCTACCCCCATATCCCTACATTTCCCATGGTTAACCCACTCGTCCCTCTACTCTATGGGACAATTTAGCATGGCTAATCCACCTAACTTGCACTTCTTTGGACTGTGGGAGGAAACCGGAGCACCAGGAGGAAACCCACACAGACACCGGGAGAATGTGCAAACTCCACACAGACAGTCGCCCGACGCTGGAATCAAACCCAGGTCCCTGGCGCTGTGAAGCAGCGGTGCTAACTGCTAAGCCACTGTGCTGCTCCACTTTATAATAAGTGTTAGATGGAGGAGCAAGAAGTGGAGTTACTGTATTACAAAATGCAACCATTTTTTTAAAAGTTGACTCCTGAGATGTGGGCATCACTGGCTGGGCCAGCATTTATTGCCTGTTCCTAGTTGCCTTTGAAAAGAGGTGGTGAGCTGCCATCTTGAACCCCTGCAGCCCATGTGCTGCAGGTTGACCCAGAATTCCCAAGGGACGGAATTCCAGATTTTGACCTAGCGACACTGAAGAAACAGTGATATATTTCCAATTCAGGATGGTAAGTGTCTTGCAGGGGAACTTTCAGGTAGTGGTGTTCCCTTGTTTAGTTGGTTGACTCGCCGAGCTGGCTCGTTGTTACACAGATGTTTCGTTATCATGCTGGGTAACATCATCAGTGCAGCCTCCGATGAATTGCAGTTGTGTTTTCCCGCCTGTTATTTAAACTCTGGAGTCCGTTGAGCTGGATTACCTCACTTCCAGTTTTCCTTCACAGCGGAGTGTATATGGGGTCAAACTCTATGTGTTTGTTGATGGCTTTCTTCGTGGAGTACCAGGCTTCTAGGAACTCCCATGCTTGTCTCTGCTTTGTTTGTCCCAGGATCTTGGTGTTGTCCCAGTCAAATTGGTGGTTCTCCTTATCCACGTGGATAGAGATGAATGAGTATTGGTTGTACATTTTAGCTTCATAGGTCCAGTTGCTTCAGAATGTTGTCTGTGGAGATGGTGTCACTGGGGTCTTGTTCTTGTTTTAGTAGTGCTGTCAGCCCAAGAGTTCCTTAAATACCATCAAGGATATAAGAATAGATGACGATGAGACCATGGCATCATTCGATGTTACTGCCCTATTCACATCAATATCCATACCACTAGCAAGAGAAACAATGGCAGCACTACTAAAACAAGAACAAGACCCTAAGGACATCATCTCCACAGACAACATGCTGAAGCTACTGGACTTATGCCTCACCATCCACTTCACCTTTAATGGCCAAATATATGAACAGATCAACAGAACACCCATGGAATCACCTATCTCCGGACTAATAGCTGAAGCAGTGATGCAGAGACTGGAAAGTATGGCCCCTCCGCTAATCCAAACAAAACTATGGATACGCTACATGGATGACACCTTTTCATCATTAAACAAACCAAACTGGAGGAGACACATGAACTAATAAACAACATCCTCACCGGAATCAGATTCACCAGAGAAGAGGAGAAGAACAAACAGCTCCTATTCCTGGACATCATGGTAGAGTGCAGGACAAATGGAGAATTCCCAGTAAGGGTACACAGGAAAACCACACACACTGACCAAGTACTGAGTTTCAACAGCAACCACCCTAACACACACAAAGCTGCATGAGAACATTATTTAAACGGGCAACAACACACTGCAGCAACACAGAACTATGCTGAGAAGAACAGTACCTCTTCCAGGTACTCAGAGACAATGGATACCCGAAAAACTGGGTCAGAAGATGCCTATTACACGAACGACACCAGGAAGATACTACACGCCACGACACACTCATCACGCTACCTTACATCAGGAACACATCGGGACTGACCACAAGACTCCTACAACTACTAGACATCAGAGTAGCACACAAACCCACATCAACTCTACGACAACTGCTCACCCGAACCAAAGACCCACTACCCGTATGGACAGGACCAATGTCATATACAACGTTCCCTGCAGGAACTGTGACAAACACTACATCAGACAAACAGGAAGGAAATTAACAACAATGGTACATGAACATCAATTGGCTACAAAAAGACACAATCAATACTCACTTATCTCTATCCACGTGGATAAGGAGAACCACCAGTTCGACTGGGACAACACCAAGGTCCTGGGACAAGCAAAGCAGAGACAAGCACGGGAATTCCCTAGAAGCGTGGTACTCCATGAAGAAAGCCATCAACAAACACAGAGCTCGAGCCCATATACACTCCACTGCGACGGAAAACGGGAAGTGAGGTAATCCAACTCAACAGACTCCAGAGATAACAAGGTGTAGAGCTAGATGAACACAGCAGGCCAAGCAGCATCAGAGGAGCAGGAAGGCTGACGTTTCGGGCCTAGCCAGCATCTGCAGTTCCTACTATAACAGACTCCAGAGTTTAAATATCAAGCGGCAAAACACAACAGCGCTTCATCGGAGGCCGTACTGATGACATTACCCAGCATGATAACGAAATGTCTGCGAAAAAACAATGAACCAGTTCGGCAAGCCAACCAACTACAACATCCACAACCCGAGCTACAAATCCACTCGAAAATCTTAGGTGTTCCCTTGTATCTGCTGCCCTTGTTCTTCTCAATGGAAGTGGTCATGGGTGTGGAAGGTGCTGTCTAAGGAGCCTTGGTGAATTTCTGCAGTGCATCTTGTAGATGGTACACACTGCTGCCTCCGAGCATTGATGGTGGAGAGAGTGGATGTTTGTGGATATAGTGCCAATCAAGTGGGCTGCTTTGTCCTGAATGTTGTCAAGCTTCCTCAGTGTTTTGGAGCTGTTCCCATCCCCGCAAGTGGGGAGTATTCCATTACATGCCTGACAGGTGACTTGTAGATGATGGACAGCCTTTGGGGAGTCACGAGGTAAATTACTTGCTGCAGAATTCCTAGCCTCTGACCTGGTCTTGTAGCCAATGTGTTTATGCGGCAAGTCCAGTTGAGTTGCTTGTTAAAGGTAACCCCAACGATATTGACAGTGGGAGATTCAGTGATAGTATTACTATTAAATGTCAAGGGGCGATGGTTAGATAGTCTGTTATTGAAGATGGTCCTTGCCTGGCATTTGTAGGGTGTGAACATTATTTGCCACCTCTCAGCACAAGCCTGGATATTGTCTGAAGAGTCGCGAATGGTGCTGAACATTCCACAATCATCAGCAAATATCCCCACTTCTGACCTTATGATGGAGCAAAGGTCTCTGATGAAGCAGCTGAAGATGGTTGCACCTAGGACACTACCCTGAGGAACTCCTGCAGAGATGTCCTGGAGCTGAGATGTCTGAACTCCAATAGCCACAACCATCTTCCTACGTGCCAGGTATGACTCCAATCAGCAGAGATTTTGCTCCCTGATATCCATTAATTCTCATTTTGCTAGGGCTCCTTGATGCCAGATTTGGTCGACTGTGAACTTGATATCAAGGGCTGTCACTCTCACCTCACCTCTGGAATTTAGCTCTTTTGTCCATGTTTGAACCAAGGCTGTAATGAGGTCAGGAGCTGAGTGGCCCTGGCAGAACCCAAACTGGGCATCACTCAGCAGGTTATTGCTGAGCAGGTGATGCTTGATAGCACTGTTACTGACACCTTCCATTACTTTACTGATGATCGAGCGTAGACTGATGGGGTGGTAATTCACCGGGTTGGATTTGTCCTGCTTTGTGTACAGGACTTAACTGGGCAATGTTCCACATTGTCGGGTAGATGCTAGTGTTGTAACTGTATTGAAAGAGCTTGGCTATGGAGGCAGCAAGTTCTGAAGCACCAGTCTTTGGTACTATTGCCGGAATGTGGTCAGGGGCCGTAGCCTTTGCAGTACCGAATGTCTCCAACCATTTCTTGATATCACGTGGAGTGAATTGAATTGGCTGAAGACTGGCATCTGTGATGCTAGGGACCACTGGAGGAGGCCGAGATGGGTCATCCACTCAGCACTTCAGGCTAAAGATTGCTAGAACTTCTTCAGCTTTATCTTTGGCACTGATGTGCTGCGCTCTTCCATCATTGAGGATGGGGATATTTTTGGAACCTTCTCTTCCTCCAGTGAGTAGTTTAATTGTCCACCACCATTCACAACAGAATGTGGGAGGATGACAGAGTTTAGCTCTGATTCATTGGTTGTGGGATCACTTAGCTCTGTCTATCTCTCGCTGCTTATGCTGTTTGGCATACAAACAGCCTTGTTTGGTAGGTTCACCAGGTTGACACCTCATTTGTAGGTATGCCTGGTGCTGCTCCTGGCATGCTGTCCTGAACTCTCCATTGAACCAGGAATGATCCCCTGGCTTGATGGTAATGGTTGAGTGGGGGATATGCCGGGCCATGAAGTTACAGATTGTGCTGGAGTATAATTCTGTTGCTGTTGATGACCCATAGCGCCTCATGGATGCCCAACCTTGTGTTGCTAAATCTGTTTGAAGTCTGTCACATTTAGCATGATGGTAGTACCACATAATACGACGGAGAATTTTCTCAATATGAAGACAGGACTTTGTCTCCAAAAGGTCTGTGCGGTGGTCACTCTTCCTGATGTGTCACGGGCAGATGCATTTCCAGCCAGCAGACTGGTAAAGATGAGGTCAAGTATGCATTTTCCCTCTTGTTGGTTCCCTCACCACCTGCAGCAGGCCCAGCCTAGCTGCTATGTGCTTTTGGAACCGACCAGCTCGATCTGTAGTGCTGCTGCTGAGCCACTCTTGATTGGGGACATTGAAATCCCCCACTCAGGGGACATTTTGAGCCCTTGCCATCCTCAGTGCTTCCTCTAAGTGTTGTTCAACATGGAGGAGCCCTGATTCATCAGCTGAGGAAGGACAGTATGTGGTGATCAGCAGGAGGTTTCCTTGCCCATGTTTAACCTGATGCCTCAAGACTTCATGGGGTCTGGAGTCAATGATGAGGAATTCCAGGGCAACTCCCTCCTGACTGTATACCATTATGCTGCCACCTCTGCTGGGTCTGTCCTGCCGGTGGGACAGGACGTATCTAGGGATGGCGACGGTGATGTCTTTACATTGTTTGTAAGGTATGATTCCGTGAGTATGTCCATATGTCAGGCTGTTGCTTGACTAGTTTGTGAGACAGCTCGCCCATTTTTGGCACTAGCACCCAGATGTTAGTGAGGAGGACTTTGCAGGATCGATAGGGCTGTTTCAGCCATTTTTCCAGTGTCTAGATTGATGCCAGTGGTCCATCCAGTTTCATATTAGAAAGTCAACTAAATCAACTGAACCTGATTCGCCTTCTTGTCTTGATAGGGGCTTTAAAACCTCAGTGAGAAACATTTGTTTTTCTAAATAAACTGTTCCTCCTTGACCTTAGATTTTTGTTAGTTGAGTCAGATTCGATGCTTCTCTGCGTTCTGTGAATAACACTCCGATCTGCTCACCATGTAACCCTATTGTGCAGGCCAGTGACGGCTCACATATTCATGACTGCTTGATGTGCCAAGAGGATCTGGCACAGGACACCACAGCCTCAGAACCGGACCCTGCTGACAGGAGACTGAATCAAGTAATTCAGGAGAAACCACTTTTGCTCAGAGTGATTAGAATGTGGAACTCACTCCCATATGAGGAATAGCTGCAGTGAAAGTCTACATATATTTGTGGGACTATATATTTGAAAGAAAAAGGAACAGAGAGGATATATTGATGGAGTTGGATAAAAATGGAAAATAAGGTTCTTGTGGACAGCACAAATACCAGTACAAACTGATTCATCCAAATTGCCTCATTCTATGTAATCCTATCCCAAAGAGATAAATCCATTAAAAAAAAACAGGAATATTTGGAAATGGATGTACTGGACATATTGGAGCTCCATTTTGAGGTGTGCAAGATCAGTTGGACCATTCCCACATAAAATATATTACAGAAGCAAGAATTTTCTCACATGCCAATTGACAAAATCTGAACACATACGAAAAAAGACATCAAAGACCATCCATGCAGCCTCTTCAATACAGCAGTTGTGGACCAAGATGTTTTGGACAATGGAGTTACCCAGCTTTCCACCCAGAAAGTCAGTGGAGAATGTACAGCTGCTGATACTAACTGTCCCATAGCCATTCAACACCAGCTTTCATTGGTTGGAGATGGACCTTCCACCTCCTCAGGAACAGGTCCAGGGACAGAAATCGAGGGTCCCCGGGTACTGCTCCTGGCCTGGGTGCGCAGCTCTGCCTTCAACTGAAGCTCAGAGGCCCTCTTAATGTTCCTGCCTGCCCCTTAGAATGGCCGTCCTGCCTCAGTGAGTTACTGTCCAAGCAGCTCTGTAGTGGCGCCAGTACCCGCAGTGGACAGGACTGGTACTGAAGCAGTCTCCAGTTACAGTCCAGAGGGCTCGGATCAGGAAAGGGGCTTCAGGCCCGGTGTTGTGTGGGGAGGAGGGGATTGAGAGTATAGGCCACACTCATAAGGGAGAGACTGACCTGGGGTGGGGGTGCTACCCCCACTTCACTCCCAGCCAGAGGCCTGAGCAAGTCCAGGCTTCTTCACTTTTCCTGAACTCCTTCCTGCAACCTGATAAGAGCTAGAAGACCCATCAAGTCTGCTCTGCCATTCAATGAGATTATGGATGATGTGATAATTCTCAATTCCACTTTCCTGTCTTTTCCCCATGACCCTTGATTCCCTTACTGATTAAAAACCTGTCTAGCTCAGCCTTGAAGATACTTTACAACCCAACATGGACAGTCCTCTACGGTAAAGAATTCCACAGATTCACTAACCTCAGAGAAAAAAATTCCTCATATCTGTTTTAAATGGACGGCCCCTTATTCTGAGGTTATGTCCCACTGGTCCTAGGTTCTTCTAGAAGAGGGAACAAGCGTTTCACACCTACTGTGTCAATTTCCCCAAGAATCTTGTAAACTTCAAAAAGAGCATTTCTTATTCTTCTAAACTCCAATGAGCACATATTTGAGACTAGCTGGGAAAAAGCTCTTAATTAGTTGAGCATTATTTTGCCAACTTAAGGCTGTCACCTGGGGCAAGGCTGATCCTGCCTCAGTCTAAGCCATCCTTGTCCCACTGTAAATTTATGGAAGGGTCAGAGCAGATGGGAGAAGGCCACCTGAGGAATTTGACAGACCTCTTACACCACACTGTAAAATACTGTGCATGATACCTTGTGTATCACAATATATAAACTCCCTAAAAGGAAGGAGGAACCAGATTTAAAAAGCCCAGAGCAGTAACTGAGGGAGAAAATCTGGAAAACCATTCTCTAAAGCCTTTTTGCAATCAAAACAAGCCTGTGTGACTCCTTTGGATTAGTCAACAAATAGTGTAAAATAAAGTACACTAATTGAATATCAGAGCTGAACAAAGGCCTGTGAGAAGTGCCACTGTTCAAGGAGACTGAGTGGTTTTATTAAATTAAGTTTCAGGATTTCAATTTCTACTTCAGGATCACATTCTTTTACATCTATCTGAGAAGGCAATTTAATGTCTCATCTGAAAGATGCTACCTCTGATGGTGCAGCACTCTCTCAGCCCCACAGGCTAGATTTTCTGTTCAAATGTCTGGATTGGGATTTGAACTCACAAACCTCTGACACCGAGCTGACAGCACCAGCAGTAAGAGAGAATGGGGTGTAGTGGGTTAACGAGGGAGGCAAGCTATTTTTATAAAATGGACTGCAACTAGAGGTCCCAGTAATCACCCCAACACTGAATGAAACTGCATTCACTGGAAAGGCCTTGTAGTAACTCCAGAAGCCCAACTGGAAAGGAACATCATTTATTGTTAAACACCAACATAGTCCGAGTCCAGGACAGATAGTCACAAAATAGCACAGTTTGTGCATCAGCCCAGTGGATTATGACAATTGAAAGAGTTCACCCTGAGGAATTGTTGGTGTTAAGTCTGATCTACAATCCTTGTGTGTTGGAGTATTTGGAAATGTGCATCCTTTTAAAGCCTCTAAACTTTCTCCAACTTTTCCCTACAGTCTCAACTTTGGCTTCTAATTCTTGATTGAAAAGTACAGTTCAGTTCCTATGTTAGTTGCCAACACCCAATACTTCGAATGATTGGTCTCCACTTCATTTTAGTTTGTTCAGCTGGGGAACAAGAAACAAATTTGGAATGAGCCACAAAAAAACTAGACTGTGCCCAAAGCAGGGAGGCTGTAAAGGATAATGATGCATATTGGATTCATTTTATAGGATTGTAAAAGGCAGTTCTTTTTAAAGGAAAAGCCCTCAACTTGATAATTTAATAGTGTAGGGATTTGAGTCATTTATTGCTGCAGACACATTATTGGAATAGGCTGCATTTTACAACAGATTAGTCAACAAACCGTTGTCTTCTGTAGTCTCTTCCATTTGTGTTGATCAGGTTAGGGAGTGAGGTGGGATGAGGGGTGGGGAAAGGGGGTGACGGTGTTCACAATCTTCCCCATTTCATCTCGTGTGAATATCAGAGTTTCCTTTGTGCCTCATTGACTGGAAGGGTACTCAAGATGTGATAAAACTAGAGCACTCTCATGCCTTCCTAGGACATCTGCCCAACTGCTTTGAGCATGAAGTTCAACGTTCTGGTGACTTTGTAGATTACTGTTCTGCATTCATTGGAAATATGAAACCACAAGTCTACCAGAAATGCAGAATACAATTTAAATTTACTGTCATTCTATGATGAAGAGCTATTATTTCCATTTCATAGAATCATAGAATTCCTACAGTGTGGAAACAGGTCATTTGGCCTATCAAGTCCACAATATCCCTCAGAAGAGCATTCCCCCTTACTATATCGCCCTAACCTTGCAATTCCCATGGCTAATCCACCTAGCCTACACAACCTTGGACACTGTGGGCAATTTAAGCATGGCCAATCAACCAAGGAAGGTTCTGAGGAACGGTCACCAGACCCGAAGCGTTAATTCTGATTTTTCTTCACAGGTGCTGCCAGACCTGCTGAGCATTTCCAGCAACTTCTGCTTTTGCACATCTTTGGATTGTGGGAGAAAACTAGAGCACCCAGAAGAAACCCATGCAGGCACAGGGAGAATGTGCAAACTCCACACAGACAGTCTAGAATCACTGGCACTGTGAGGCAGCAGTGTTAACCACTGAGCCACCATGTCACCCATTTGACAGAAAAGTTCAATGAAATGGTAACCACATTCCTCAAAATGGTTACCTGCAGCATTTTCCATAAATATCAAAAGTGAACACAATAAATGTTATATTGCCCTTCAGCTCAGAGACCTTCTAGGGCATCCTGTTTTGATCCATCAGTCAACCAGGCTTTGACTATCAATTAAAATGAACTTGTGGGCCAAGTGAAAGTGAGAGTTCATTTTAATCTTCCCATGAGGCACTGTTGCTTAGCAAATTTCCCAGCTTCTGGTGTTCTTCTTATGCTTTAGACATAAAAATAGACAACCACCATTGTGAATAGGTCATTTTCAAAACTGCTGCCTCGCCCCTGTCTATCCTGAAGACTTCCTCCCTTGATTCCATCCTCCCCTTACACTGTTTCCTGATCTCAAACATCTCTTTCAGCTCCAAAGTATTAATGCCTGGGTAAAGAATTCCCATTTTTCTTGTAACCTTGGATTTGAATAATCCAGTTGTATTTTCCTTCCTTCCCTGGCACTGAATCCCCCTCTTGATCAAAGCCTGCAGCGTGCATTTCCCTTTCTCATGCTCTCAATAGCCCTTAGCATTATATACCACAGCATCCTTCTCCATTGTTCAGTAAAACAGCCTTCACTAGTTCCAACCTTAACCGTCCAACTAGAAATCATAACATCTCTGTCACAGCTACGGATCCTGCCCTGCCCTGTTGCCTCTGGAGATGACCCAAGTTCACATGGCAGCCTTTGGTCATCATTAAAGACAGAAGCAACATCCAAACCCATGTTGATGACACCCAACTCTGCACCTCCACCACCCATTATCCCAATCTCTCCATTGCTGGTGTGTTGTTATACTGCTTGTTTAACCTGCTGTCTTGAGTGCGGCAAAGCTATTGACTTATGGCATGCCCTTAGTAACGATTTGAGCTCCCTCCACGGACACAGTCATGGTAAACCTGATTCCTTTAAACTTCAGTGTCCCATATGACCACAAGCTGAGCTTTCAACCTCATATCATCTCCATTAGGAAGGCCATCCACATTCACCTCACTTTCCTTCATTGTCCTCCACTCCATCTGCTGGCAAAATCTCATTCATTTCCTCATCTGCTTTTAGGCTTCATTATGGCAATGTTCTCTTGTCCTGTTTATCCCATCCTCTAGCCTTAACACTACATCCAAAGCTTCCATTTTATGCCCTCATTAAATGACTGTCTCAAAGTTAAATTTAATTATCCTTAACTCAATAACATCAATTTGTATGATTTTGGCACCTTGAACATAATGAAGTGTACCAAGGTACTCCACAGGAGCATCAAAAAACATTTGACACTGACTCACGTTGGGAGATAATAGGACAAATGAACAAAATTTTGGTCAAATCAGTAGGATTTATGGAGCATCTTAAATTGATTGATTTATTGATTGATTTATTTGTTGTTACATGTACCAAAATACAGTGAAAATCTTTATTTACGATTGGTACAGGCAGATCATAGTAAGCAAAGGATGTACAGATCGAAAAAGACTTAGAGGCACACAGGTTACATTGCACAGGGCGTGTGCCAGGCGGGATCAACATTAGCAAGATCAGTGCTTTTTGTGGCAATAGAGTCCGTTCATCAGTCTGATTACGGCTGAGAAGAAGCTGTTCCTGAACCTGCTCAAGAAGAAAGACAGGGAGATAGAGGTGGAGACCTTTCAGGAGAAGATTAGGAAGTAGAGAGAGGAGGCAATAAGGATTGCAGATGCTGGAAGCCAGAGTCTATAGGTGTGAGGCTGGAAATGCACAGCAGATCACACAGCATGCCAGGAGCAGGCAAGTCAACATTTCGGGCTGAAACCCTTCGTCAGGACTGGGGAGGGGAAGGGGAGCCCAGAAACAAATTTAGGGATTGGGGTGGAGCTGTGGGAAGGGTAGGAGAGATGCTGATAGGTGGATGCAGGTACAGGTTATTGTGATTGGTCCGTGGGAACGGTGGAGCGGAAAGGTGAGTAGGAAGATGGACAGGTTAGACCAGGTCAGGAGTGAGTGGGCTTTCCATTCCACCCCTCCCACGGACCAATCACAATAACCTCCTACCTGCATCCTCCTATCACCATCTCTCCTACGCTTCTCCGAGACCCATTGTCCTCCCTCTATTTATTTCTGGGCTCCCCTCCCCAGTCCTGAGGAAACGTTGACTTACCTATTCCCCGGATGCTGTCTGACTTGCTGTACTTTTCCAGCCTCGCACCTGTAGACCATGGATTAGGAAGAAGTTTGAAAAAAATGATGAAAATTTCAAAATCAAGGCTTTGCCAGGACCCAGTGAGCAGAGGAATAATGAGTGAGCAGGACAAAGTGTGTATAAGGACAGATTTGGAGGGGTTCAGGTTTATGGGGAGTGCAATGTGGGAGGCCAGCCAGCAGTGTATTGGAACTGCCAAGTGCAGAGGTAACAGGACACGAATGAACAACAGATGAACTGAGGTTTTCCCCTCTCACTCTGTAACCCTCTCCAGACCTGCATTCTGCCTGTTTACATTTGTGTGCCTGCCTACCCTTTGCCCAATGATGACTGTACCTCCAACCATCTCATTGTAATGCTTTGGAACTTGTTTTATAATACAAACATCAAAATATATGATTTATGAGCAGATTATTTGACCCATTGAGCATACTCTGCCAATCGATAAGGTTAATCTCAGAAGGCGACTCTATTTTCCAGTCTACCCCATTATTCTTTGACTCCCTTTTTAGTTAAGAATCCATCTAGCTTGGCTTAAAAATATTCAAAGATGCTGCCTCCATCAATCTCTAGTGAAGAACAATCTACAGATTCATGACCCTCAGAGGGAATGTTTCTCATCGGTGTTAAATAAGAGACCCATTATTGTTAAACTGTGTCCCTTGTCTCTTCACCTCTCTATACTCCTTTATTAATCTCTTTAGACACCATCTCCTTTCCCAAGATGGCAGATATCAATTCTATTCCTTTGGCTTAGCATACATTTTTGGCTGGTCACACAGATATAGGACACCGGAGGACATTTCCAAGAAGAAGGTTCTCGATAAGTGCTTTTATTTTTTGGATGTGCAGGCTGTTATTTCGCGTACATAAGACCATAAGAAATAGGAACAGGAGTAGGCTGTTTCGCCCCTCGAGCATGCTCCACCATTCAACAGGATCATGTCTGATCCAACCCTTCTCAAGTCCACTTTCACGCTCTTTCCCCAGAACCCTTGATTTCCACCCCGATCAAGAATCCATCTATCTCAGCCTTAAATATACGCAAGGCCTCTGGCCCTACTGCTCACTATGGCAAGGAGTTCCAAAGACTCACAACCCTCTGACGGAAGAAATTCCTCCTCTTCTCATCTGAAATTGGCACCTCTTTATTCTGAAACTATGCCCTCTAGTCCTAGACTCTCCCATGAGGAGAATCATCCTCTCAGCATTTACCCTGTCAAGCTCCTGAAGAATTCTAAATGTCTCAATGTGACAACTTGTCATTCTTCTAAACTCCAATGAGTAAAGTACCAACATATTTAACCTTAGATCATAAGACAATTAACATTATGTTATTGGACATATTGATACTGCAGTGTAAATATTATTTCTTAATCTGTCATTGCACAAGATACCATTTAGGTTGCTGTATCCCAGTCTGCTCTCTACAACAAAAAAATCCCTCAAGTCCCATCTCCTTATCTGCTTCTTCTAACCCTGCAAACCTTTCTCTGCAGATGATTATCATACAAACTTTCAAAAGCTTCAATTGAATCTGCTTCTGTCACACTCTCACGTTTGAGATCCTAAACATTCAATGCATTAAGTACATTTTCCTCTAATGTTGCTTATTTCTGTGGTTCTCAATCCTTCTGCCAGTTTCTTCCTGCCTACTCTGTCAGAGCCAACAATGATTTGAAAACATTAATGTATAACTTGATCTATTTCATTTGCGTGTATGTGATGACACAGATGTGTTTTAAAGATTTCATCATTGGCTTACAATCTGTGAGTGGCACCTTCAGTAAGATGGTTGGTGCCACAGCCTTAGTGTTCATCATCCACTGATCTACTGCCAGGTGTTCTCATGCTGTATTGAGTTGGCTAGCAGTAAGGTGTCATGAAACCAGAATTTCCACAAGCACAACCAATTCTCAGCTCTTGCTTTCTCCTCAGTCAATACACTGGATGTTGTCTTGAGATCTGATTTCCAGGTCTGCTCCTATGCAGGACCATGTGGGGCAAAACAGCTTACAAAATCCAAAGGATGCTGGACTAGCCATATAGACACTACAGCTACAAGATTAGGTCATAGGCTAGGAATCCTGTAAAGACTATCTCATGTCCTGTCTCCACACTGCCTATCCACCATCTACAAGGCACAAGTCAAGAGTGTAAGGGAATATTCTTTATGTGCAGCTCAAACTATGCTCAAGAAGCTTGAGACCATCAAAGACAAAGCAGCCTACATGATACGACGCAAGTGGCAGCAGTGCATGTATCATTTACAAGATGTACTGCAGCAACTTATTAAAGCTCCCGCAATAGCCCCCGTTAAATCTGTAACCTCTACCACTTAGGAGAACAAGGTAATAGATGCATGGGAGCACCATCATTTGTAAGTCCTCCTTCAAGCCAGGTAGTATTCTCACCTGGAACTATATCGCCATTCCACTGTTGCTGGATTAAAACTGTAGAATTCCTTTCATAACAGCAGTGATACATCCTTGTGGATTGCAGCACCTCAAGACAGCAGCTCTCCACCACAGTCTGAAGAGCCATTGGACCATCCTTCATTATTCATCTCTAATCAGCGATGTCCACATCCCATGAATGAATAAAAACAAATATTGGTCAAGGACATTTCAGCATTAGGCAAGGATCTGGGCAACTTGCCTCGAACCACAGGAGGGTGGAAAAGGAAGAATAAAGATTTGTGGTTCTACAGCGTATGCACATAGAAATCTTAAATATCATTAGCATGTTGACCATCTGTTTTCTGTTTGAGCCAGATAATCATTTGATGTGCCAAGTATCAGTATGATTTATATATATATATAATGAAAACTATTCTAAAAGCTATATTTTCAAAGACTGAAAGTCAAGTTTTGGCTTCAGATGCCAACACAGACATTTTGTGAATTCAAAAAGTCTCTTATCTGGTTGAGAGTACAAATGGGGCATTTTTTCCAGTGTGACTCAGTGTGGTTCATGCCAAATGTGGATGAGGCCCATTGATACCTTTTTTCTAATATGTTAGTTTGCCCTTAAATCTAGGCCTGAAACTATAGGGAATGAGAAGCCACATCCCAGAATGCTTATTGGATTACCACAGCACCTTACAGTCATACAGCATCTACAGGACAGAAGGCGGCCCTTTGGCCCATCGCATCCATGCCAGTCAAAAGTGACCTAACCATTTGATTCCCATTTTCTAGCACTTGGCCCATAACCTTAAATGCATTGGCATTGCAAATGCACATTTATGTACATCATTGTAGAAAGAGGCCATTCAGCCGATCAAGTTCACACCAACTCTCTGAAGAGCATCCATCTAGATCCAACGCCTCCATCCTAACCCCGTAACCCCACATTTCCAATGGCTAACCCACCTAGCCTGCATATCCCTAGACATTACAGGCAATTTACTATGGCCAATCCACTTAACCTGCACATCTTTTGACTTCTTAAATGTGATGAGGGTTTCTACCTCTACCACCCTCACAGGGAGTGAGGTCCAGATTCCCAACACCCTCTGGGTGAAAAAGATTTTTCTTCACATCTCCTCTAAACCTTTTGTCCTTTATCTTATATCTAGGTCCCGTTGTCACTGATTCCTCCATCAAGGGGTAAAGTTTCTTCCTGTCTACCTGTGTGTGTGTGTGTGTGTGTGTGTGTGTGTGTGTGTGTGTTCTGTGTCTGTGAGTGAGTGAGAGAAAGAGAGAATGGCAGAGGTGGGAACATTGGTTCTCAGTAAATTGAGGGCATTTCAGGAAGCAAATTGCATTGTCAATGATGTCTCTCTATTACAGCCACCTCTTCATCCTCATTATCTTTCTCCTTCTCAAAAATATCTGTTGAGATTTTTTTTTTCTGTGCCTTGCTTCTGCTGCAGGCCCAAACTTGTGTGCTGTGCAATACAGAGTTCAGCACGCCACAACCACAACCATTCCGGCAGATGCTGGCTTGTAGGTGCTGAAGGGAACACCCAGATCTGCCTACAGATGTGAAGCTTTTCTTGAACGTGCCAATGCTAATTTGCTGAAACATCTGGGAATCAAGTGGCATTCATTGTATGATTCTTGGGCTTCATCTGTTGGTTTGTTAAGATCTCAAAAGCTACATTTTGAGTGGGTCCCTCATCTCCAAGCGTCCAGCCAGTAGTTCTGCTTCCAGGTACAAGGAGACCTTGGGAAATGGACCATGCAGGTCAAAACAGCTTGGAGGTTATCCAGGGATTGTGTGCATAAAGAGTTCTTTACCATCAGCTGCACTTTGGTGCATGGAAGGCCATGGAAGGTGGTTGGTGAACACTCCTGCTGATTGTTCTACCAATGATCATCTTCGTATTCATCTGAGATCCAACATAACACAGCGTATGAGGCACCCACACAGATCTGATGAATCTAAGCATGGAAGTGCACATCAGGTCTCCAAAATTTTCAAAGTATAGATGACAGTCTCAAAAGTGAGTAAAGTCACCTCTGAGCAAAAAGAACACTATGAACAAGCTTTTTTACACAAGTAAGGATGAAAACAGTATTTATGGGCATTTTCCCATTATGGCTTTAACGCCTTCAGATGTTCTTTATTTCCAACTTTTGCTGGCCAAGGCCTGGAAGCCTGAGAAGCATTTGGACTCAAAGTTAAATGGGAAATCCCACATCATCATTGCTGTTAACCCAAATCAATTGTTAACCGCTTCTCTTGGAGGGAGCTATTTTCTAACAGCCTAATGCGTTAACTTTAAACACAAGGTTGAGAAATGACTTAGTGAGGCACTTACGTTTTCTTGCCCCAACTTCATCTCATGCTCATAATCAAACCCACACTCTCACCAGTGTTATGACAGATGTCAGGCTGTTGCTCGATGGATCTGTTGGCGAGCTCTCCCAATTTTGACACAAACCTCACCCCACCCCAGATGTTAATTACATTGGAAGCAGGTCAGAGAATGTTCACTTGACTCTTTGTTTTCTTTTGTAGAGAGATAAAGCTAAGGAACACAGTTTCAGAATATTAAGAATTCCTTTTTAAGACAGATGAAGTGAATTTTAATTTCTCAGGGAGTTGGTAATATATGGAACTCCCCTCCCCAGAAATCAGTGGAGGCAGGGTCATTGACTTTCTTCAAGATAGATTTTTGATAGACAAGGAAGTCAAGAATTTTGGGAAAACAGATAGAAAAGTGAAGTGACGACAACAACCAGATTGACCATTGTCTTACTGAAAGGTGGGAATCACTGATAGGCCAAATTGTCTATTCTTAAGCCCCAGTGTTAACATCTCCCTTGTCCAGTATTTCAGATATTAATCCTTCAATATTTTGATGTGTTTTTTTTAACACTCAAAACAAAATTGGCATTAACACTAAAAACTGCCCACCCTCTGGCGTTTCAGATTCCAACACTTTCTATTCTTACTTCAGATTTTGGCATTCACAATTGCATTTTGCTTTCTACCCTCTTGTCTAAATCTCGCTCAGGGAAACTTAGGCTAAACCCAAGAACTCCTATTTTCAAGCTAGATCTTTGGTATTATGTTAGACCCAAGGCCTAAGTGTCTGCACTGCTCTGACATTTCTGAATGGATTAAGTGGCTGGTTGTTTTCTACTTCACATTTGTTTCAACATAAACAGGAATAACACAAACCAGAAAAGTAGATGACCTTCCTGTCATATACCATGTATTGCATCATTCCAGAATTTCTTCGAAATAGGAACCTCGAGCTAAAACTACTGATACTGGAAGCATTTTTGAACTATTTGCATTAATTATGCATCTCAGATCTTAAAGCCATTTAAAATCCTTTATCGGTAAGTTTGGGAAAAGCCTTCCAGCTGTGACATTGATACCTGCAGAATCTGTACTATGCTGATTGTGGATTTAAGACTAAGGATTTTACTGGGTCACAGTAAGATGCTGTTCAGATCTTGTCAGGTTCTGACAGATATAATTAGGCAAACGGAATGCAGTTCACAAGTTGAAACACAAAGGGTTCAAACAAAACAACATCAAGACTCACCCATGTAATTTCAGCTATCCATGCCTCACCACATATAAAGATTGCACTGGTTTGTCTTTTGGCTTGAATGAATAAAGAACAAAAGCAGCAAGCCTGCTGCAGAATCCTTACCCAGTGACCTAAGTGAGCGTGCCCAGTAATTGGCTGCAGATTATTTCATGAGAAACCTGGAATGGTGTCGATCGTTAATCCTCAGGTATAAATGTCAGGTGACAGCAAGGATATGAAGCCCAGTTGCAGATTCCAGCAGCACTGAAATTGACAAAGGTTTGAGGAGAACTCTCTCGCAAACTGAGGCTATCTAGCTGCAGTTATATCAGAATGCTGAAGATTTCCTATTTGTCACAGTAAAGGATTGCTTGAAACTTTGGATGTAGAACTGATGGCAGTGAATTTTGTCTGTTATAGTCCCCACTCAATGTTTCTACCCATTGAAGGCAGCAGGAAGTGAAAATCATTCAGTGCTTTTAACAAGAAAACTACTTGCGGTGTCACATTCCCAGAATTAAAATCTCAATTAATGCTATGATTATAACTTCCGAACACAATTGCATGTTTGAGGTGATGTCTGGCCTGTGACAATAACACCCGCTTCCATCACTTTTGATCAACAGTGGCTGCTATTCAGTCCTTTGGCCAGTAGGAGCACTGTGGTGCAAGTCATACACCATTTTGTCTTTTATAGCTAACCTTTCTGTATTTGCATAGATTCCAGATCAAATGGCATTGTACCTTTTGGATAATTACATGATTTACACAAATGATGTCCTAGTGTAAAAAGATGTCTATCTTGTCTTCCAGCACTCTTTTTCTATCATAGAACCCCTACAGTATAGAAGCAGGCCATTCAGCCCATGGAGTCCACACTGACACTCGGAAGAACATTCCACCCAGACCCAATCCCCCTATCTATCCCTGTAACCCTGCATTTCCCATGACTAATCTACCCAGCCTGCACATCTTTGGCGAAAACAACAAATGCTGGAGATCACAGGGGGTCAGACAGCATGCATGGAGAAAGAGTAAGCTAACGTTTCGAGTCTAGATAATTCATCATCAGAGCTAAAGTAAAGTGTGGAGTGGGCAGTATTTATGCTATTGTTGGGGGTGGGGTTGAGCAATAGTTGGGGGAAGTGGGGTTTGTGCTATAGTTTGGGGGAGGGTGGGGCACTAAAACCCCTACGCCCCCAGCCCACCCCAACTATAGCATAAATGCTGCCCCTCCACACTTCACCAGCTGTGATAAAGAGTCAACTAGATTCGAAATGATAGCTTGCTCTCTCTGTATGGATGCTGTTTGACCTGCTGTGATCTCCAGCATTTGTTGCTTTCAGTACAGATTCCAGCATCTGCTGTAATTTGCTCCTGTACATCTTCGGACTGTGGGAAGAAACTGGAGCACACACAGGAAACCCATGCAGACATGGGGAGAATGTGCAAACTCCATACAGACAGTTGCCCGAGGCAGGAATCGAACCTGGAGCCGTGCTTACCACTGAGCCACTATGCTACCCCTCTTTTTATGTAATGGAGTCAGTGTCGTGTGCTCAGTTATATGCATGAAATATACAGTAATATAAGTAAACGCTGAACCCACACTATGTACAAATTTGTGACATTATAGCAATGTAAATATTTAGTGCCATTAATAAACTTCAAGACATCTATCTCAACAAGAACCTGATCTTTGTGGCACATGTTACGTGAGGTGACGTACAGGATAGGATTTCAACAGTATGGTGCCAGCAGGAGCGACTGACCCAAAAGACCATATCATGGAAGCACATCTCATCAAAGGATGCCACTTCTTCTGACAGACCAAGAGCAAGGCAATGGGAAGTCTGCATAAAAAATCCACTGCAGCACACATTTACTGCAAATGATATGCAAATATTCCTTAATACTGACTTGGTAAAGCCCCGGGGGTGACCAATACTATGGGAGAAATATAAGGGATGCTTTACTGCTGGGAGTTTGTGGTGCACATATTGGCTGCTATACTTCATAACTAACCACTGCAAAAATGGCTTCATTTGCTGACAAGCCCTTTGGAACATCCTGAGCTACTGAAAGATATTATCTGAAAGGATGTTTTAGTGATATCAGGACAAGTCCTGGATTTGACAGAGCTCAGCATTACACATCTACTCTCTAAAAATGTGTCATAGAGTCATACAGCACAGATACAGACCATCAGTCCAACCAGTCCATGCCTACCAGAATCTCAGACTAAACTAGTCCCACCTGCCTGCTCTTGACCCATATCCCTCTGAACATTTCCTATTCATGTACTTCTCGAGAGATAGTAGGAACTGCCAATGCTAGAGTCTGAGATAACAAGGTGTAGACCTGGATGAACACAGCAGGCCAGGCAGCATCAGAGGAGCAGGAAAGCTGACATTTCGGGTCTGGACCCTTCTGACCTGCTGTGTTCATCCACCTCTACACCTTGTTATTTCACGTACTTACCTAAATGTCTTTTAAACATTATAATTGTACCCGCATCTACCACTTGTTCTGGAAGTTCATTCCACATATGAACCACTCTGTGTAAAAAAAGTTGCCCTCTGCTCCTCATGTCTTTTTAAAATCTTTCTGCCTTAGCTTTAAAAATATGCCCCCTAGTCTTGAAATCCCCCAGCCTGAGGAAAATACACCTGTCATTCACCTTATCTATACGTTTCGTGATTTTATAAACCTCTATAAAGGTCACTTCTCAACCTCCTATGCTTCAGTGAAAAATGTCCTAGCCTATCCAGCCTCCCCTTATAACTCAAACCCTCCATTCCCGGCAACATCCTGGTAAATCTTTTCTGAACCTTCTCCAGCTTAATAATACCCTTCCTAAAACAGGGAGATCAGACATTGGAAACTCTGCAACTCGTGTTCCCATTGACTCATGTTAAGTCCAAATGCACTTCAGCCCTGTGCTCACTGACCTATACTCTCTCCCAGTCAAGGAATGCCTCAGTTTTAAAATCCTCATTCTGTTTTCAAATCCCTCCTTGTCCTCTCCAGCTCTCTATCTCTGTAATCTTTTCCATTACCACAATTCTCCTGGCTATTTGTGCTCACCTAGTGCTGATCACTCAGCATCCTTGATATTAATTGCACTATTGGTGAACCTGCCCTCAGCTGCCTGGCTCTCAGCTCTGGAATTTGCTTCCTACTTCACTATCCTTTTTTCACAACGCTCCTTAAAACCTACCTATTTTAGCAAACTTTTAGTCATCAGCCCTAATATTGCTTTTTCTGTCTCAGTGTAACATGTTGTTTTGTAATGCTCCTGTGAAGCATCTTGGGAACATTTAATTATGTTGGAAGTGCTATATAAATAAAAGTTATGCCAGGCTTCAGCAGCGATAATCGTGTTTTAATTCGCTTTGTGAACTACTCCAGGGGCATTAGGTACCAAACACATGAGCTGTGCTCACAGCTGTAGTACCATCAGGAGGAGCTGAGGAATTAATGCTTCCTAGACATCAAGCTCACCCTTGGCCTGGTTGTGTCACCTTGGTGCCAGGACAGAAATAATTCCTTGAGTACTGCTATCTTGGAACAAAGGAAGCCTTTGCACTCAACGTGCCTGTACCTGCTGTTTGAAAGTGCTATCTGATTCATCACACTTCTGCAATATTTTTCTTTTCAAGAATTTATCAAAGTCCCTTATGCAATTTACGATTGAATCTGCTCTTGTCATCCTTCCAGACTCTGAATTTTGGATCATAAATTTCAACATAAGTCCTTTCCTTTTATCTCAATCCTTTCTCAACTGTCATTTACCTGATGCTGTGTCCTCTAGTTATCAACAATTCTGTCACTGGAAACAATTTCTCCCCATTTATTTTCCTTCTCTGTATTGTTCCAATTTTAGTATATGTGCTGCCAACGCAAGCAAAATATTCTATTCAAAAGTATTCATGATTTTGAAGGCCTCAATTAAAGCTTTAATTCGTTTTCTCTGCTATAAGGAGAGCAACCCCAGGTTCCCCAGTGTCTCCAAATAACATAAAATCATATCCCTTTCTGGTAAAAAGTCCTCTGCAACGAGTCTAATGGCAAAGCATTTTCTGGAAGTTGTAGCTTTGCAAGTTGGACACAATACTGTAACTGAGGCTAAAGCAATCATAGAATCTCAACAGTGCAGAAACAGGCCATTCGGCCATTGAGTCTGCACTGATCCTCCAAAGAGCATCCCCCCCAGACCCGCTCCCCAACCCTATCCCTGTAGCCCTGTATTTCCCATGGCCAATCCACCTAACCTTTGGACTTTGGGAGGAAACTGGAGCAACCGGAGGAAACACATACAGACAAGGGGAGAACATGCAAACTCCACACAGACAGTTGCCACAGGGTGGAATCAAACCCAGATCAGTGGCACTGTGAGACAACAGCTCTAGCCACTGAGCCACCATGCCGCACCATACCAATGACAATGAAGATTCTACATAGTTTCCATGCTTTTGTACCCTTTGCCCCTGATTATACAGCCAAGAATCTCACATGCCATTTAACAGCCTTCTCAATTTCAGAGATTGTATATGTAAAGCCTGAGCGGGAGAATGAAATGCTCTAAACACCAGTGCAAGAACTGGATTAATCCTTTAATCTCAAATGATAAAGACAGGAACAAAAGTATGATACAATTTTCTCCTAGGAAAACTTGAATGAGTCCTGTAATCCCTCATGGTAAAAAACAGAATTTGACGAAGTCCCTGTTTTTTTTTGGGGAGGAGGGGACGCAGGGAAGAACAGTTGTTCTGATCAGAAATCTGGTGAGTAATTATTATCACCCACTGCTAGCTATGAATATTCTCAAATACATGGAACGGGATTTTAACTGCCCACTCCCAAATGGGCAGAAAAAGCCTGTTAAAATGGAACAAGAGATTTACCCACTGGCCTCCCAGCCAATCCTGTCAATTGCAATTTCAAGGTAAGTGGGACTCAATGGCCTCCCTCTGCTCTGCAAGGACATCTGATCGTATTCATTCTCCCATGTGTAGTATGATCAAGCTTTTAATGGACTCCAAACAATTGTTCACCATTTTACAAAGTGATGTAATGGCTTGATAACAACCAATGGTTGGGGTTGAGTGCTGTCAACAATTCTTCTTCCTTTGCTAGCTTAAGAGGTTGTTCAGTACTCTATGGTGGAGGATGGACCACAAATAAGTCTTAGCAGAATAGACTCTTGTCTTAGTTAGCATGATGTAGTTTATTACATTGCAGTAAACATATACAGGTTGCATTAATTCTTAGGCATATTAACTTTTTCTGACAAGAGGTGAAGCAGACACCCATGCCTCCAACAGGAGACCATGCTAATCTCCATATGTTTCTCCACCCAGAGGCTATGTGACATCATCACAGAATCCCTAAGGTGTGGAAGCAGGCCATTCAGCCTGTTAAGTCCACACCAACCCTCCAAAGAGCATCCCACCCAGACCCACCCCCCTACCCTACGCCCATAACCCTGTATTTCCTGTGGATAATCCACATAACCTACACATCTCTGGACACTATGGTGCAATTTACCATGCACATTGTTGGACTTGGGAGGAAACCCATGCAGACAGGGGGAGAATGTGCAAACTCCACACAGACAATTGCCGAAGGATGGAATTGAACCAGGGTCCCTGGCACTGTGAGGGAGCTGTGCTAACCACTGAGCCACCATGCCACCCAGAGTGGGCAGAGGTCAGAGTTAATGTTTGAGCTATGCCAAGAAACATTACCTTATGCAACACCATGTACTGGAGCTCTTGACACTCTAGCAATGCAAGCAGTGGGGGAAGAGAGTAAGACTCCTTTTACATAGTTTCTCATCAAGCTATTCAGAATGTTACAACGCACCTCTCTGTGTGCAGATGGGACTTGAACTCAGGCCTCCAACCTCTGAGGTAGTGTCACTACCACTCCAGTACTAAGAGTCACCCTGGAACTCTCTGCATACTCATTGCAATGTGGGAAGTAATTAACATTACAGAAGAGTACAGATTAAATCACATTAAAGGTACTACTTAACATCCTTAATCCATTCCAATTAGACAAGCACTGAGAACCTTTTGCTCAGAGGATGAGGTGTAGTGAGAAATGGTGAGCTCATTACTGTACAAATGGTCAGTTCTCAGCCCTTGTGTTCATTGCCTCTTCCATTACTGGGAATACTCTCAGTAGTAGAGTCATTTGTAATGAGGACAAGCACAAGTTTTACATTTATAGTTAGCATGGAAAAAAGACAGAGCAGAATTGAAAGAGAAATTCACTCTTGGTCACTAGAACTAAAATTCTGAAAATGCCTGCATATGTCTTGTGATATTCCTTATAGAGTGCAGTTATGTTACAATGCTGGAAAATCACGCGATGATCCATGTATAACTCTGATGTTAACCTGGAACTGTGTGCTGGATTATTCCCCAGCCCTGGAGATGGTGTCCTGCCAGGGGGCTGGCAGTGTCTGTAGAACACAAATGGTGTCATTCCCACCCACTTTCTGCCCACCCCTGTGCCAGCACAATTATCAATTGCAGGCAAGTGATCAATCAGGTGATGTGTCCGCACACAGGCTACCTTGAGATGCCAATTAATGGCATTAAATCCAACCTCATATTTAAGCTGAACTTTTACCATCCATTCCACAAGATTGGGTCAAAGTACACTTAAGAAATTGCATTCAAATTTGGCTTATGTGGTTCATTGTCTATTTGAAAAGGACCTTGAGATAGTTAAAGAGGTATTTAAATATATGTTGTACAACATTAGTCGGGTAAGAGTGTTTTCTTAGAGCAGTGTTAGACATTGGGACCTATATCCTGGTGGGGAGATTTGCTAGCGTTACTCGGGAGGTCGTAAACTCATCTGGCAGAGGGGTGGGACCCTCAGCAGTAGTGAGACAACAGAGAAGGCTCAGGCTAATATAGAAGTTAAAGAGAGAAAGTTAAATAGATTGGGTAGGCAACAGCAGGGCAGGGGACGAGGGAGGACTGTTAATTAAACTGCATTTATTTCAATACAAGAGGGCTGATGGGTAAGGCAGATGAACTCAGGGCATGGATGGGAACATGGGGCTGCAATACCATAGCAATTGCAGAAACTTGACTGAGGGAGGACAGCACTGGCAACTTAATGTTCCAGGGTACAGACGCTACAGGAAGGATAGAAAGGGAGGCAAGAGATGAAGTGGAGGGGGGGGGGGGTGCGGGGTGGTGGCATTTTTGATTAGGGAAAATATTACGGACAGTACCTAGAGAGGATATTCCTGGGGGATCGACCAGTGAGGCTACATAGGTGGAGCAGAGAAATAAGAAGAGGGTGATCACTCTGATGGGATTGTTGGCCGCCAGTAATCAGTGGGAAATTGAGGACGAAATATGTAGGGAGATCGCAGGTAGCTGTCAGAATAATAGAGTTGTAATCGTAGGAGATTTTAATTTTCCAAACAAAGACTGGCACTGCCATAGTGTCAAGGGCTTGGATGGGGACGAAATTGTCAACCGTGCCGGGGCGGCATGGTGGCTCAGTGGTTAGCACTGCTGCCTCACAGCGCCAGGGACCTGGGTCCACCCTTGGGCAACTGTCTGTGTGGAGTTTGCACATTCTTCCTGTGTCTGCATGGGTTTCTTCCGGGTGATCCGGTTTCCTTCCACAGTCCAAAGATGTGCAGGTTAGGTGGATTGGCCATGCTAAATTGCCCGTAGTGTTTAGGGATGTGTAGATTAGATGGGTTATAGGGGGATTGGTCTGGGTGGGGTGCTCTGAGGGTCGGTGTGGACTTGTTGGGCCAAAGGGCCTGTTTCCACACTGTGGGGATTCTATGATCTTCTATGATGTTCAAGAAAACATTCTCAATCAATACGTAGATGGCCCTATTAGGGAAGGGGTAAAACTTAACCTCCTCTTGGGAAATAAGACAGGGCAAGTGACAGAGGTGTTAGTGGGGGAGCACTTTAGGACCAATGACCATAATTTTATTAGTTCTAAAATAGTTATGGATAAGGATAGGTCTGGTCCCCAAGTCAAAGTTCTAACTAACAAATTTGATGTTATTAGACAGGAACTTTCAAACATTGATTGGGAGAGGCTGTTTGCAGATAATGGATGTCTGTCAAGTGGGAGGCTTTCAAAAGCATTCAAGAGTTCAGGGACAGCACGTTCTTGTTAGTGTGAAGGGCATGGCTGGCAAGTGTAGAGAACACTGGATAACTAGAGATATTGAGGCTCTGGTCACGAAAAAGAAGGAGGCATATGTCAAATAGAGACAGCTGGGATCAAGTGAATTCCTTTAGGAGTACAGAGGGTGTAGAAGAACACTTATTAGAGTCATATAACATGAAACAGACCTTTTAGTCTAACTTGTCCATATTCTCAAACTGAAGTAGTCCCACTTGCCTGCATTTGGCCCATATCCCTCCAAACCTTTCCTTATTCAAATGTCTTTTAAACGTTGTAACTGTACCTGCATCCACCACTTTCTCTAGCAGTTCATTTCATACATGAACCACCCTTTGTGTAAAAACATTGTCTCTAATGTCTTGTTTAAACCTTACTCCGGTTGCTATTCATCTTATCCATGCCCCTCATGATTTTATAAACCTTTATAAGGTCACCCTTCAACCTCCTGTGTTACAGTGAAAGAAGTCCCAGCCTACGTTTATGACTCAAACCCTCCACTCCCAGCAATACCCTCGTAAATCTCTTCTGAACCCTCTTCACTTTAATAATATCCTTCCTAAAGCAGGGTGACCAGAACTGCACACAGTACTCCAGAAGAAGCCTCACCAACATCTTTTACATTCTGAAAATGACGTCCCAACCTTTGTACTCAAACGTCTGAGCAATGAAGGCAAATGTGCTAAACACCTTCTTAACCATCCTGTCTAACCTTGACACAAATTTCAAAGAATTATGTACCTGAACCCCTAAGTCTCTCTGTTCTACAACACTACCCAGGGCCCTACCATTAATTGTATAAGTCCTGTCTTTGTTTATTTTAGCGAATTTCAATGCCTCACATTTATCCAAATTAAACTCCATCTGCCACTCCTTATTGATCAAATTGATCAAGATCTCTTTTTAATCTCAGATAACGTTCTTCAGTGTCCACTATATCACCAATTTTGGTGTAATCTGCAAATTTACTAGCTATACCTCCCGTATTCTCATCCAAATTGCTTATATATATGACAAACAAATGTGGACTCAGTACCGATCCTTGTGGAACATTGCTGGTCACAGGCCTCCAATCCAAAAAATAACAATCTCTCCACCATCACCCTCTGTCTCATACTGTCAAGCCAATTTTGTATCTAATTGGCAAGTTCATCCTGAATCTCATGTGATCTAACTTTACTAATTAGTCCACCACATGGAACCTTGTCAAAGGCTTCACTAAAGGCCATGTATCTGTCGATGATACAAATATCTCTGCCAGGTACCCTGCAGTTCCCTGCCTGGCTTCTCACAATGTCATGGGATGCACCTGTTCAGGTCCTGGGGATTTACTTACCCTTATGCATTTTAAGATCTCCAGCAAATACTCTTCTGTCATATGGACTCTTTTCAAAACATCACAGTTTATTTCCCTGAGATCCCCACCTTCCATGTCTTTTACCACAGTAAATACTGACGCGAAATATTCATTTAGGGTCTCACTCATCTCCTGTGGTTCCACACATAGATGACCTCATTGATCTTTAAGGGGTTCTATTCTCTCCCAGTTACTCTTTTGCTCTTAATATATTTGTAGAATCTCTTTGGATTCTCCTGCCAAAGTTATATCATGTCCCCTTTTTGCCCTCCTGATGTCCCTCTTAGTCGTCTTAAGTGTTGAACCTCAGGTGATGGCAAAGATATTAAATGAATATCTTGGGTCAGTTTTTACTCTGGAAGAAGAGAAGGAGGTGAGAGAACTCAGGAAAATAAATATTGATGTTTTGAAAACAGTTCACATTACAGAAGAGGAAGTGCTGGAAGTCTTTAAAAACACAAAGGTGGATAAATCTCCAAGATCTAATCAAGTATATCCCAGGATGCTGTATGAAGTTAGGGAAGAAATTGTGAGGCTCCTAGTCAAAATATTTGTGTCTTCTATAACCATAGGTGAGATGCCAGAGGATTGGAGGGAGGCTAATGTTGTGCCTTTATTTAAGAAAGGCTATAAGGAAAGGCCAAGTAACTATAGACCATTCAGCCTTACATCATTGGTGGGTAAGTTGTTGGAGGGGATTCTGAGAGACAGGATTTACATGCATTTGGAAAGGTAAGGACCAATGAGGCATAGTCAGCATGGCTTTGTGCATGGTAAATCATGTCTCACTAACTTGATTGACTTTTTTGAAGAGGTGACCAAGAAGATAAATGAAGGCAGAGAAGTAGATGTTGTCTATATGGACTTTAGCAAGGTCTTTGACAAGGTTCTGCATGGTGGACTGATTATTCAGACTAGATCACATGATATCCAGGGTGAGCTAGCTATTTGGGTACAAAATTGGCTTGATGTTAGGTGGCAGAAGTAGAGGGTAGAGAGTTATTGTTTAGATTGGAGGCCTATGACCAGTGATGTGCCACAAGGGTCTGTGCTTCGTCCACTGTTGTTCATCATTTATGTAAATGATTTGGATGAAAATATAGCGGGCAGAGTTAGTAAGTTTGCGGATTACACCAAAATCGTTGGTATACTGGACAGTGAAGAAGGTTGTCCAAGAGTATAAAGGGACCTTGATCAACTTAGCCAGTGGGCCGAGGAAAAGCAGATGTAGTTTAAACTTAGATAAATGAAAGGTGTTGCATTTTGGTAAGGCAAACCAGGGCAGAACTTATACAGTTAATCGTAGGGCCCTGGGGAATGTTGTCAAACAGAGAGACCTTGGGATGCAGGTACATATTTCCTTGAAAATGGGTCACAGGTAGACAAGGTGGTGAAGAAGGCATTTGGTACACTTGCCTTTAACAGTCAGAGGGGAACATCATGTTAGGCTATACAGCTGTTATGATCCCTCTACCTTAATTCTGACCATCTGACCATCACATCAGAGATTGCATCATCACGTTACAGTACGACGTCCTTGCAAGTACCACGTGTTTATTGAGCTGGCTGATACATAAATGTCTTTTTGCACATTCTCCTCGTGTCTGCATGGGTTTCCTCTGGGTGCTCCGGTTTCCTCCCACAGTCTAAAGATGTGCAGGCTAGGTGGATTGGTCATGCTAAATTTCCCATAGTGTTCAGGGATTTGTACATTAGGGGGATGGGTTTGGGTGGGTGCTCTGAGGGTCGGTGTGGACTTGTTGAGCCGAAGGGCCTGGTTCCACCCTGTAGGGATTCTATGATCTATGATCTTATGTTAGAGGTCATATGACTATGACAAGCCAGAACACACATTAATAAAGTATTGCTTATTCATCCCATATGGTACCCACTTCTCCATTAGACCTCCTACATGCTATATACCGACCTGGATGATAAATATACAGATTGTAACCCCACTTAGAGTGACAAGTACTAGTAACATTGAAAGATTCTGGTGCTTTATTCTCACATTTCAGAACTTGGGATAGGGTTGTCTATTGTCAATTAAAGCATGAGTTGAGTCACTCTTCTTCATTACTTGACTGCATTGAAGCTGTTCCATTAAAAAATTCGAATTTTGAAATATTTATATTCAGCTGTTCACAACAAACAAGGTACTGACTGTACCCAATCAGGCTGCACTTGCAAAATCCAACAGATTCCAACATTGTATGTGATTCAGCAATTGGAAAACATTTGCTGGATATCCTGAACGTGCGAAGAATTTAGATTTGTCAGTCAGGCTCGCAGGGTGAAACGTTTGCTTCTACTAGAAGCTGCATATAATAATATTCAGGGCTCTACCTTTTGCAAACAAAAATAACCTGTGCGTGCACCATGCCAATTTCAACTCAACAAAACAGGTGACAGCCATTGGCTGGTTCTTTTCTGAGGGTAATACCATGACCAGAGTGTATCAGTTTTGATCGAAATTAAACAAAGGCTGACAGATAACTGGCAAACATCGTTAACTGATGCAATGTCCATGGCCTCTACCCATCAGAGTCCACTTGGTTCTCCCCTCACATAGTACTCTCATAGTACAGCACTCTCCTTTCACATAGTATACATGTTGATTCTCCCTTAAATTTGTAATTCTTGCAAATTATCCAGATGAGTGAAAGACGAGGAGCTTCGCTAAAACGTGTCTTTTCTCAGCTATACTAAATATATATTTGTGAAGAACCAACAAGTCATAAACCCATTTATTAAAAGCAGTCTGGTGACAAAAATATTAATGAGTCAGCCTTAACTCAGTCAGAGCAATCTTGTCTAATTTATCAGACTATGTGGACAAGTTGCACATGAGACAGTTTAGCACCTAATTTAGGCACTTACATGTTGTACAGAGGCTGTATAAAATACCAAGATTGACCTCTGATCAGACTTCTTCCCAAATAAACAGGGAGCCATCCTGCACCGGATGAGGGAATGGCTTCCTTCTTCAGGATCAGTGATTGGATCACCCCCCATGGAGTTGGAGATTAAGAGCCCCCTCTCCTTCCACAACATACAACATTCTTGACTTCCATGTTCCCCATCCAAATCTCTGCCCCTCATTTGCATAACTGGGGGCCATTAATATCTGGGCCCAAGTTCAGAGAAAGCCTACGGAAGTTATAGAAAGCAACAATACCTTTAGTACATGTTGCACTCACATATCCAGAACAGCCTGCAACATAAGATAACATTCAGACAATTTAGTCCTCCAAGTATTATTTTCCCTGTGGGGTCCTTAACATGAAAAGTAATTTTATTTCCTTCATAAGCTCCCTTTACTTAATGCTACTGACATATGTCAGGGGATCACCATAACTTTCTTCTCCAGTACCAGTCAATTTTACACAAAAAATTAAATCTTCCTTTGGAACAGAGGAGGCTGAAAGGCTGAACAATTTGAGTGCTTGACCCTACTGGTTCTCAAGACAGACACAGAAAAGAGTTTTCTAAACACTACATAGCGAGACTGTTACACACACAACCATTAAGCAGGATAACAATATTGAATGGTTATTGAATTTACAAGAAAGGTCTATTGACTCATATTATACTGAACCTTAGAAATTGCCAACCTATTCAGCTTGGGTTGGTATTTTTCTCCACAGGAGCTATTCAGTATAATTCCACCCTCCTGTCTGAATTCTACATTCTTTAATAATCCTCTTTGCCAAACCCTTTAGTTTAGTTTGTGACTGTGTTAAATTTGTGCCATCTTTTGTCCTCCCATTGCAGGTTATTTCTTGCTATTGACAGTAATAGAATAAATATTGGATAGAACAGCAATGATTCATTCTTCATTCATTCTCCAAATAGTGTCACAAGATTTTTTATATTCACTAGAAAGGAGAGATGGTGTCTCAGTTCAGCAGCTCAACTGAAAGATCGCACTGGGAGAGTGTTATCATCAATTTTATGCTCAGATCTCCTGAATGGGACTTAAAACTATAACTATCCGAGTTCAGAGGTGAGAGCACTACCATTGAGTTAAGCTGGTAAAATAGCACCAATTGGAAAATCTAGGCTGTGAGAATTACATATTGATGGGATAAACAGAAAGCCTGCCTGGAAAAGTCTCTAGCTAATAATAATTCAACAGACAACTTGATATTGTTCACTTGGCTCACCCCCAGTGGATAAACATCAACTTACCTTACTGGTTATTTTAAGTATAATGTCACATTTATTAATCTCAACCCTTAAACTTGTTAAATGCATGCTTAATTGTCAAGTTTCTTTTATAGCATGCACCAGATTTATTGCACCTTTTTACTTCAATGATAAACTTAAGATGTAACTGAAGAACCGTTTTCTCAACAACACAGAACATGTCTTAATATTCAGTTACATTATAAAAGGAATCCTTATGACTCCAAAAAACTCAAGCAGTTTGGCTTTTCTTCTGGGCACTTTCAGAGAACGGAATGATCTATAATGGGGAGTGAGAATACAGCGATTGATAGCATTTGCCGTATGTATATGTGACCTCTTGGTTAACTCAAAAATTGCTCAGAAACAAAGATCCAAGAATAAATCAAACTATTTACCAGTTTTGTTGGCCATCAAGGTTTAATATATTGTTCGAACATTAGGCTGGAGAACCTTTAATCAAATTAGTCCTTAATAGGACACCTCAGAAATACTACGTCATTTATTACAACACGTTGAACAATCAATGGGATTATCCTACCTATTTTAGCACATTAGACTAAGTTACAAGACAAACATTAACTGAACCCTAAAATACACTTTCATATCATGTCATCATTTACCTAATCAGTCTAATTTTGCAAAGCACTTGTACAATGTACCAGTAGACTGACTGCTGCTGTAGCACGACATTACAGTGGGTAGATGCTGAACATGTTTCCGCAGCAGTTACAAATTAACAAAACCCATTAAAGCAGACAGGAAATAACAATATACAGCCATTAAAAGTCTGTTCACTATTACCGCTAACAGAAATTGCACACACTATTATCAGGCTGGCAATTAGAAGAGACTATTACAAGAACTTGGAATTATCACAGCAGAGCCTCACCCTTTGCAACACAGGATGAGCCCTCTGAGAACTCAATCTGATTCAGCTCTCTTGCCCATCCAATATTTCTTTCCTTCCACCCAGGGCAATTTTGCCTTTAACTATCCGGGCCATCAGGTATTGAACTTTGTTAAAAGTTGTTGAACTCTTCATTTTGAAGTGAAATCAGGAGGAATCTTTGCACAGGAAGGGGAGTAAATATTTGGGATTTTTCCAGCTGTAGGTTTTGTTGGGTCTAAGCAAATGCAGATAGCTGGAGTTGCGTTCACAACAGAATGGAAAACGAGGATGAAGGAGTTGAATGGTCTTAACCTGTTCCTATGTACATTGATCAAAAGCTTCCATGTTGCATGAAGAAGCTAGGAAATACAAATAACGCCTATACCAGGAATGTCTAATTGATGTACAAGAAAGCCTTTCTACTTAACTTCAACATACAGCCACCTTCCCTGAAATGTCCACAAGTCACCAACTCAGAACAGGCACCAGCACAAACCATCCCCGTTAGAGAGCCCAAAAGCCTCAATGAATCAAAACTGTTCTTAAAATAAATGCAGATCAAGGATGTAAGAAAATAAGTTTTGGCCACATTTATCAGGTTATATTAGTTAACTACTGCTGTTCTAATTACAGAACTGACCCTGAGCTGACATTTATGTTCTGTTATACCCCGCTCTGATAACTAAAACTGAAACACTCAGAGAGGCGTGCCTCACCTTATAACCTGTCAAAAGAGACCCCAATCCATTAAAAAGTAGTTAAATAAAATAAACCCCTGAAACTCACTTTATGATGAGCAAGTAACAATTTATTTACCTAACTCTAACAGTGAACAAGTTAACTAAACTATTGACAAACCAAATATGTCCCTTCTAACTACTAACTATTCCTGAATAGAACAAGATAATAATGGTATGTTGCTCCAATAAATACAAGTCCCACTTACATAGAAAAAAAATAGAATTTAGTCTCTGGAAATTACAGCCAGGTTACGTCTTCTGGAATGTTCTGTGTCATCTCCGATGAATTCTTCTGTCAGGAACGCATTCTTGGTGAATCCTTTTGTCAGGAACATTAACTACTTGTGCCATAATTTAGATGGAGCTTACTCTAAGGCTTAGAAAATTCTGTGAGAACCAGTGATTATTTCTTTTAGAGCTGAGAGCGTTCTCTTTGCAGATGGCAGTTGGCTCTTCTACAATTTTCCAAATGCCCTCATCTTTTATACCCTTGATGACATATCAATTTCTTACAAGAGGATTGATCCTGTGTTGTCAAAACCATCAGATTTAAATTTAATTGTATTATGGTATCTAAGGGTCTGGTTTAAATTTATTGGCTAAATTTGAAAACCTACTGTTTTGGTAAAAATGCTGTTTTACCTGCCAACAATATAGCCTTTTGGTACAAACATTTCAATTCAGGCGCTCTGTGCACCTACAAACCCACAGACCTCCTTTTTGAATGTCTAAGCATAGAAAAAGCACATCATCTTTTAAAGGGAACACACACTGCTTTCCCCATTGCATTTTATAAACACCAACGTTTTACAAACACCAAGTTCTGACATCCTGCCTTCCAATCCACAAGTACTCTACCCAACCTCACAACAGTTTCAAGAATAAAAGATGACGGACAGTCTATTAAAAGACTGACCTCACGTAAAGAAAGCCTTCCGATATCACAAGTCACAAGAACACCACCTGGTTTGTTCACAGCTTTTGTAAATATTGAACCCACAAAGGGTTGTGATTATACTCATCAAAGAACCTCAGAATGATGGAGATTGGCAGGTGGGGACTTTTAGAAACATCAGAGCCGCGACAGAAACAATGCAGAGTAGTGTGAGGTGATACATTTCAGTAGGAAGAACATTGAAAGATAATATAAAACAAGGGGTACCATTGGAAAAGGGGATATGGGCGCAGAGGGACCTGGGTGTTAATGTACACAGATCATTGTAAGTGACAGGGCAGGTGGAGAGAGCAATAAGTAGTATTTTTAACTTTATTTATCGGGGCAGAGAGTACAAAAGTAAGGAGGTGATGCTGAACTTGTGCAAGACACTTGTTAGATCTCAACTGGAGTGTTTGTACAGTTCTGAGAACCACATTGTAGGAAAAATGAATAACATTGGAAAGAGTGCAAAAACAACTTACAAGATTGACTCCAGGGATGAGGAACTTGAGGTATGAGAAGTCAGGACTGCTTTCCTTGAAGAGAAGGCAGCTGAGAGGAGAACTGATCATGGTTCTCAAAACCATGAGCAGGCTGGACAGAGTGAATAGGGAGAAATTGTTCTCACTTGTAAAAGAATAAGGATGTGAGGGCATAGATTTAGAGTAACATAGAACATAGAACATTACAGCGCAGTACAGGCCCTTCGGTCCTCGATGTTGCACCGACCTGTGAAACCAATCTGAAGCCCATCTAACCTAAACTATTCCATTATCATCCATATGTTTATCCAATGACCATTTAAATGCCCTTAAAGTGGGCGAGTCTACTATTTTTGCAGGCAGGGCATTCCACGCCCTTACTACTCTCTGAGTAAAGAACCTACTTCTGACATCTGTCCTATATCTATCACCCCTCAATTTAAAGCTATGTCCCCTTGTGCTAGCCATCACCATCTGAGGAAAAAGGCTCCCACTGTCCACCCTATCTAATCCTCTGATCATCTTGTATGTCTCTATCAAGTCACCTCTTAACCTTCTTCTCTCTAACGAAAACAGCCTCAAGACCCTCAGCCTTTCCTCATAAGACCTTCCCTCCATACCAGGCAACATCCTGGTAAATCTCCTCTGCACCCTTTCCAATGCTTCCACATCCTTCCTATAATGCGGTGACCAGAACTGTACGCAATACTCCAAGTGCGGCCGCACCAGAGTTTTGTACAGCTGCAACATGACCTCATGGCTCCGAACCTCAATCCCTCTACCAATAAAACCTAACATACTGTACGCCTTCTTAACAGTGGCAATTGTGTGACAGATAAGGTAGTAGATATGTAAAAGGTAGAGAGCCAGGTGGATGATGGTTTAGGGTGACAGATAAGTAGATTAAGTGGTAGGATGCCAGGTGTGTAAGGGTTTATGGTGACAGAGAGGTAGGTAAAGTGATAGGGTGCCAGGTGGGTGGGATTTAGGGTGACAAATAGGTAGGTAATGTGGTAGGATGTCAGGTGTGTAAGGGTTTATGGTGACAGGCAAGTGGCTGATGAGGAGTGAAGACTGATAAATGTGTGAGGGGTGGAGTGGCAGGTAATAAGGTGAGAGGGCAGTGTGGTAGGAGGGTGTGTGGTACTAATGGCAAATAAGTGGATGAGTGTGGGTCAGGTGTTGGGGGCGTTTGTTTTTGTGGGGAGCAGTAGGATGTTAGGAAGGGGGTGCATGTGGGTGTTGGGTGGTGTGTAGCATCCATGGGTGGCAGTTGTCTGAGGTGTGAAGGGAGACAGTTAGGTAGTTGGTTGTTGAGGGTATCTGATCCGATGTTCAGGAGGGGAGTTGGGTGTTTGAATTGGGGCAGTGGAGGAAGTCAGTGTGAGTGATTTGGTAAATCAGTTTTTATAGTTAGCCAGGAGTCAGAGAGGGTTTTAATTCCTCTAAAATGTCCTTGTTAATGAGTCAGGTCAGGAAGTTGGAATCCTCTGAAATCTCTTACTGTTAAACAGATTTGGGGAATTTTCTGAGAATTCCTGACAATGCTTATTAAAAGTTTCAACTTCTGAGGTCCCATGTAATAAAGGCCTATGAACTATCAGTCATTTCAAATCTGGCCTGACTCTGTGAAAATTGAGGGGGACAAGAACATGCTTATGCCCCTAGAGTGCTGGCCAGGTTAGAGTCTGGGAACAGTTTGCACCCAAGCCCTTAAACAGCCTCTGTGAAAAGCAGAAACTCCAGTAATTAGTTCCTTGCTGTCACTGCCACCATTCCCAGGGTCTTCTCAATTGAATGAAAACCCAGTGTTAAATAAACGGACAGTAGACAAGGGTGTTACAAGGTACACAGAAGACAAAGTTAAAAATAATTAGAAGTGAAAAAAGGAACAATGGATTTAAATTTCTCAGAAACAAAAAATGGAACTGCAAAATATTTTGCAGGCTAATAAATAACAATAATGGAAAGTCAAGATGAAAATTGGGTCACTTAATGATGGATTGGTTAACATCACTGGCAGTGATGGAGGAACAGTAGAAATATTAAATAATTAGTTGACTGAACCATTTACCAGGAAGACAGAACTTCTGAATATGAAATCAGAGGATAAGATTAAAAAGTAGGTATAAAACAAAACGTGGCGAAATTTTAAATAAACTGATCAAATTTCAAGATATCACTTAATATTAAAGCTGGTCTATAAGTCCACCCATTTTTAAAAACAATCTATGGAAGATAGAACAGGGCATTGCTAACATTTTTTTTAATGTTACAGAACGGTATAGTTCCCAGTAGATTGATGGGTAGTTATTTTCATTTCTGGATTTAAGAAGGAAGATAGACGTGCCTGAAAGCTATGGTCTAATTTTCTATACATCAGTGGCAGGAAAAATAATTTAATTCTTATTGAAGGAGAGAGTAGAAGAACGAATAGATATTAAAAAAGATCAACATTAGTTAACATGGATTTCAAAAAGGGAAGTCTCTTGTCTTCTTGAATGTTTTTTCAAAGTGGTAACTGACAGAGCAGGCAAGGGTAATTTCTCTACTGTTATGATCTCCATGGAGACCAATAACATTTAAAGAAAAAATTAAACTTCCAGTTATTAACTGAAAGAATAACACATCAAAAATTCACATTTTGATTCGCTTTTCTGTTCAAATGATGAAAAAAAACTGTTGATTAAACTTCATTTTCTTGTGTAGGTGACATACTTTAAAATACAGAATTAATCAGTTTTGTATTTTTTATTACTCAATTACAAGTCTCATAACACACAGTTCAGTCATTCCCAACCATCAGTGTAACACTTCTTTTGTACTTTCCTAGATGGATAACCTCAAATCGCAGACCTGTTTCTCACAATGAAGATTACAAAATAAATTTCTTACAAAAGCCAGATAAATCTTCCACTCTCTTCTAAGTCCTCACAAACTCAGTTTTGAAAATGAGTACGAGCGCTCACCCATATTCTGTGTGGTGGATAGTAAAGTCTGTACTTTCTCTGCTTAATGTGCAGGCATGATCATTTATATGATTTCTGCTCCCTACCTCTCAGCTGGCTGTAGACCTCACAAGGCAAGTTTGCAACTATTTGCCTGCCTGTGATATGCTTGGCTTTATAAAGAAGCCTGTATCTAGATATCAAAATGGCATTCTCATCTTCTTCACTATAACAATTGAATCATACAATCATAGAATCCCCAAGGGGTAAGACACTGGTCTTGTAATAAGCAAAAATGCAAATCAGTTACTTATGTATCCAACTCTCCTTTCATTGTAGATGTAAAGACGTTTAAAGCATAACTGTTGGGAAATAAACATAAATACCATTCTTCTGTGACTCTGAGTTGCAGGGTCTACCTAGTGTAGATTTAGGAACTGCAGTCAACATCCCTAAGTGTAAGTTTCTTGCACTCCCTCTCAATAAAACTATTTGAGACTTCTTCAGAGGCCTATCAATTAAAATATCCCATGGTACAGTCACACAGACTCCACCATTTGTCATAAGACCCCTCTAATTTACCCTAACTTTAAAGGTACAGGCCCAAACTATAACAAAACAATAATGTTTTAATATACAATAATGTAAAAAACTTCATTATTATAATGCTAGATTCTCAACAGCCTTTGATAAAGTACTATATAACAAACGAATGAGTAAGGTCAGAGGATGCACAGTCAGGGACAATCAGCAGAATGGTTAGTTAGTTCGCTGTAAGACAGAAAACAGAGGGTGGGAGTAATGGGTAACTATTCTGAACAACAAAAGGTGGGAAGGACTGCGCCGTTGCTGGGATCATTGCTGTTTACGATCTACACTAATGATTTAGGCCTTGGAATAAAAAACACCGATCTTAAATTTGCAAATGACATCACATTGGGTGGATAGTCAATACTGAGGAGGATTGCAACAAATTAAAAAGAATACATTAACAAAACTAGTATGTGGGCATTTAATCAACAAATGAAATTCAACACAATACATGTGAGATCATACATTTTGGCAAGAAAAATAAGGAGGTCATATAGTACCTAGAAAGTAAAAATGTAAATGTGATAGAGAGATAAAGGGATCTTGAAGAACAAGTATACACATTACAAAAAGTAGCAGTTTGCTATTGTGATGGTCTTGTGAACATAAGTTTATTTTAGAAAGATAGAGTTGAAAAGAAATTTATGCTGAACTCATATTGATCCTTAGACCCTGCTTTGAGCACTGCATACAAATCTAGTCACTAATTTGACAGAACAGACATAGAGGCATGAGAGAGAGAGGACTAGAAAGATTTGCAAAGACAATGCCAGAAATGGAACCAGGAGAGGACTGACAGCTGGCTCTCTTTTCTCTTGTAAGGAGGAGGCTGAGGGTGATTTATTAGCTATCTTCACAATTTCAAAAGGTTCAGTTGAGTAGACACAAATAATCTTCCCATTTGTGGGAATAGGCAACCAGCAGAGCTAGATGACATTGATATATGTTAACGTCCCAAAAATTAAACAAGGAATTCAGGTAATTTTTTTTCTCCTGAGAGTAGTGATTGTATGGAACAAAGAGTGATTGAAATGAATAAACCAGATAGATTTAAGAGGAAGAGAGATAACAAGGTGTAGAACTGGAAGAACACAGCAGGCCAAGCAGCATCAGAGGAGCAGGAAAGCTGACGTTTCGGGCCTAGACCCTTCTTCAGAAATGGGGGAGGGGAAGGGGGTTCTGAAATAAATAGGGAGGGGGGAGGCGGATAGAAGATGGATAGAGGAGAAGATAGGTGGAGAGGAGACAGACAGGTCAAAGAGGCGGGGATGGAGCCAGTAAAGGTGAGTGTAGGTGGGGAGTTAGGGAGGGGATAGGTCAGTCCAGGGAGGATGGACAGGTCAAGGGGGGCAGGATGATGTTAGTAGGTAGGAGATGGGGGTGGGGCTTGAGGTGGGAGGAGGAGATAGGTGGGAGGAAGGACAGGTTAGGGAGGCGGGGACAAGCTGGGCTGGTTTTGGGATGCGGTAGGGGGAGGGGAGATTTTGAAGCTTGGGAAGTCTACATTGATACCATTGGGCTGCAGGGTTCCCAAACAGAATATGAGGTGCTATTCCTGCAACTGTCGGGTGGCATCGTTGTGGCACTGCAGGAGGCCCAGGATGGACATGTCGTCGGAAGAATGGGAGGGGGAGTTGAAATGGTTCGCGACTGGGAGGTGCAGTTGTTTAGTGCGAACCGAGCGTAGGTGTTCCGCAAAGCAGTCCCCAAGCCTCCGCTTGGGAAGAGGAAGCTAGACAAGTACTTGAAGGAGAAAGGAATAGGGAATTGCAATAACAAGTTTAGATGAGGAAAGATGTGTGATGCTTGAGTGGACCTTAAACACCAAGTTTGATCTAATTGCCTGATTCTGTGCTGCACGGAAGACATATACAATGTGTCGATGAAGTTTCTCCATTCATAAGGTATGCACGGAACATCAGCGTGTACAATCCAAGGGTATTCAGTTACTCCTATGGAGTATGTCAGAATATTCGTGACTCAGTGATGCTTTTCAAGTCCTAGACAACCGGAATTCCAGGAATTGTCATTGGTTGGAGCAAACTGAGCTCGGGTTCCAGACTTTGGTGATGAGAATAGAATGAAGAAGTTGGGACTGTTCTCCTTGGAGAGAAAAAAGGCCGAGAGAAGATTTGATAGAGATTTTCAAAATCATAAGCAGGCTAGATAGATAGAGCAGATAGGGAGGAGTTGTTCCTGTCCATCAAGGGAACAAGAATGAGAGGGTATAAACCGTAAGACTAATATACAGGAGCAGAATTAGGCCATTTGGCCCATTGAGTTGCACCACCATTCAATCATGGCTGATATGTTTCTCAACCCCATTCTCCTGTCTTTTCCCCATAACCCTTGAACTCTTACCAATCAAGACCTTATCTATCTCTGTCTTAAAGACACTCAATGATGCCTCCACAGCCTTCTGGGACAATGAGTTCCACAGAGTCACCACCCTCTGGCTGAAGACATTTTTTCTTTGTCTCAGTTTTAAAGGGACGATCCTTCATTCTGAGTTTGTGGCCTTGGGTCCTAGTCTCTCCTACTAGTGGAAACATCTTCTCCACGCCCAACTTATTCAAGCTTTTCAGTATCCTGTAAGTTTCAATCAGATTCCACCTCATCCTTCTAAACTCCATCAAGTACAGACCCAGAGTCCTCCATCGCTTCTCATATGACAAGCTCTTCATCCCTGAGGTCATTCTTGTAAACCTCCTCTGGACCCCTTCAATGCCAGCACATCCTTCCCTAGATACAGGCCCCAAAACTGCTCACAATATTACAAATGTGGTCTGACCAGAGCCTTATACAGCTTCAGCAGTAAATCTCTGCTGTTGTATTCCAGCCCTCTTGAAATGAATGCTAACATTGCATTTGCTAACTGCCGACTGAACCTGCATTTTAACCTTAAGAGAATCCTGAACTCGGACTCCCAAGTCCTTTTGTTCTTCAGATTTATGAAGCTTTTCCCTGTTTAGCAAATAGTTAACCCCCTATTCTTACTACCAAAGTGATAACCTCACATTTTCCACATCTTTACCCACTCTCGTAGCCTGTCCAAGAGTTTCTGCAGCCTCCCAGTTTCCTCAACACTACCTACCCCTCCAACTATCTTTGTGTTATCTGAAAATTTAGCAACTATAACTTAAGTTCCTTTGTCCAGATCGTTAATGCATAACATGGATATTTGTGATCCAAACACTGACCCCTCTGTGGAACTCTGCTAGTCACCACTACCATCCTGAAAAAGACCCCTTTATCCCCAGTCTCTGCCTTCTGCCAGTCAACCAATCCTCTATCCATGGCAGTACCTTGCCCCTAACACTACGATCGCTTATTGTATTTAACAGACTCCTGAGTGGCACCTTGTCAAAGGCCTTCTGGAAATTCAAATAGATCATGACCACTGGCTCTCCTTCATCTAATTTGCTCGTTACCACTCCAAAGAATTCTAACAGATTTGTCAGTGTGACCTCCCCTTGATGAAGGTGTGCTAACTCAGCCTATTTTACCATGCACTTCCAAGTACTCTGCAATCTCATCTTTAATAATTGACTCAAAGATGATAAAGAAGCAAGAATTAGATGAGAAAAAAAGCTTTTTCACATAGCAAATAGTTATCGTTTAGAATGCATTGCCTGGAAATGTGCTGGAGACAGCATCAATTGAGGCATTCAGAAGGGCATTGGATTGGATTATTTGGATGGAAATTGTTGTCATTTGCAATCACACGCTAATAAGTATGATTGGCAACCTAGGAAATTCTGTGTCACTGTCATGGGTTTTGTGGTCCTTCTGTGGGTCCTCTAAGCCCGATCTTAGAGCCATATCTTTAACCATACATTTGGCAGGTGTTTCCAGGAGATGGAAGTGGTTCTTGGGCTTGAGATTGCTGGCATTCCTTTTTCTGGTTTCTTTTCCGTACTTCCTTTTGCCGTTGGGTGTTCTCAAAGAATTGTAGCCCTTCATACAGGAGGTTCCCCCAACTCGATTTCTTATGAATGGGGGTCTCCCATATGTTGCCATCTAAGTTGTATTTATTGAGGAAAGCCTTCAAGGAGTTTTTTTAAAAATTCTTCCTTGTATAGTAGCTTCAGGAAATTGGAACCTCATTTTTACGCTTGATGTTGCTCCTGGCATACCCCCACTGCAGTCTTCACTGAACTAGGGTTAATCCCTTAGATTGATAGCAATAGTAAAGGAGTAAATGCCAGGCTATGAGGTTACTGAATGTGGTTGAATGCAATCCTGCGACTGCTGACTCACTGCTCCTCATGAATATCTTGTCTCGAGTTGCTAGACCTATTTGAAATTCATCTCGTTCAGCACACTGGTAATGTGACCAGAGTCTTGAAGAAGAGTTCCGACCCGAAACGTTGACTTTCCTGCTCCTTGGATGCTGTCTGACCTGCTGTGCTTTTCCAGCTCCACATTTATTGACTCCTGTACAACTGCAACTGGACGTCCCAATTCCTATATTCAATGCACTGACTAAGAAGGGCAAACGTGCCAAAAGCATTCTTCACCACCCTGTCTACCTGCAACTCCACCTTCAAGGAACTATGCACCTGCACCCCTGGGTCTCTTTTTTCAGCAACACTTTCCAGGGCCCTTCCATTAACTGTGTAAGCACTGCCCTGGTTTGCCTTACCAAAAATTCAACACCTCACATTTATCTAAATTAAAGTCTATCTGCCACTTCTCGGCCTATCCTTCTCGGTCCCGTTGTACTCTAAGATAAGCTTTTTCACTGTCAAATACACCACTAATTGTTGTGTCATCTGCAAACTTACTGACCATAACTCCTATATTCACATGCAAATCATTTATATAAATCACAAAAAGCAATGCACCCATCTTTGCAGCACACTGCTGCTCACAGGTATCCAGTCCGAAAGATAACCCTCCACCACCAGACGTAACACAGTGTGGAGCTGGAGGAGCACAGCAGGCCAGGCAGCATCAGAGAAGCAGGAAAGTTGACGTTTCGGGTCGGGACCCTTTTTCAGAAGCCCTTCTGAAGAAGGGTCCTGACCCAAAACATCAACT
>NC_063345.1:65934388-65966708 GCF_021869965.1 Rhincodon typus | reverse complement strand
TCCTCCAGCTCCACACTGTGTTATCTCTGACTCCAGCATCGGCAGTTCTTACTATCTCTGAATGAGTTATAACCTCCACCACCAGTCTCTGTTTCCTACCTTCAAGCCAATTTTATATCTAATTGACTAGCTCTCCCTGGATCCCAAGTGATCTAATCTTGCTAACCAGTCTACTATGCAGAATTTCATTGAATGCCTTAGCCATGACCTTATTGAATGGCAGAGAGGTTTGAAGGGCTGAATAGCCTATTCCTGTTCCTTGTTTATATGTTCAATTATTGGTATGTAATTCATTGGAAAGAGTCCAGTGACTTAAACAGCTGTCCTGAAGGCATACTTAACCAATTGGAAATATGATATTTTAGCTTCTTCTGGGACATGGCTTTAGGGCAGAAAGCACAACATTCCTAGTGAAATAACTCTTCAGAGGCCAGCATCCTATCACTAATCACGTTTTATTTACAAATGAATACCCTTTGACAATTGCACTGCCTCTCACTAAGTCAGGCATTCAGGGACTCAATATCCCTGATATTCATCCTTTTATGTCTGCCAGAGCTCCCTGCTTGGATCAGATTAACAGCCCCAATCAGGGAACTCGTATTCTATGAGGTCCATCTGGCTGACCTCATTACAATCACGACACCTTGTTACAGAATTTTCAGACTGGATAGAGAGAGGGATAGGAAAAAAGGAGGAGGGATGTTACAACATTGCTGAAAGAAAAATGTTGTGCAGATAGATGATAGGCTTATGGATTGTCAGAAAAGATCATATGGTTGAAGTAATGAACAGAAAGGACAACTATGTTCTCACAAATAAAACTGTATGGCACTCTAAAACAAGACAATCCAGAAAAGCTATAGGGCAGTATTAGCAGAGGATTTCAAACACCAAAATGTTAATTTCAATGAAACAAGTGAAAAGGGCACAGAATGTTGAAAAAGCATTCCAGAGAATTCAGAGCTAGCACGTAACAAACCCTTCAAATAAAAGGGACAATTCTGGACTTAGCTTTAGGGAATAAATCTGAGGTGGTAAAAGCACTTTGGTGAAAAAAAATCATAATGTAGTCGTGTGAAGAAAGAAACCAAGGAAGAACAGAAGTAAAGGTTTTAAATTGGGGAAGCGGAGTTGTGATTTAGCAAAGGTGGACTGGAAACAGCCACTTGACAGGTTAACCAGAGACAGAGCTGTGGAAGACATTCCAGGAGGAGAAACAGACAGTTCAGAACAATGCAATACAATACAGCACCGGAACGGGACCTAGACCCATCAAGTCTGTGCCAATTCCTCATCCTTATTTAGACCCGTTACCCATTGCCCATGTGCAGTTTCTGTCCCTCTGCTTATCTCATATTTATATATCTATCAAGATACAGCTTAAATGTTGCTAACATGCCTACTTCCACTACTTCTGCTAACAGTGCATTCCAGGTACCCAGCACTCTCTGCGTGAAAAATTTTCCCCGTACTTCTCCCCTAAACTTTCCCCACCTTATCTTGAACCGGTGCCCTCTTGTAGTTGACCATTTCACCCTGAGAAAAAGCCTCTGAGTATCCACCTTACCTATGCCTCTCATAATTTTGTAGACCTCTATCAGGTCACCCCTCAGCCTCCGCTTCTCCAGTGAAAACAGTCCAGGTTTATCCAACCTTTATGCTCCCACAAAGAAAAATGTGTAGGATCTCAAATGTGGACTTACTTGACTGTCAAAGGGCAGGAAAAGGGATAAAAAGGAAAGATATGAAGAGTTTAATACTACAAAAAGCACAAGATGCAGGGGTGAAATTAAAATGAAAATTTGGAAAGCGACCAGTCACAATGAAAAAAAGTCAACTAAAATCAAAGCACAGATTATTCAAGAGCAGTCAGGATAGATTTGTTAATGGATGATCATAAGTGTCATTTATAGCACAGAGAATGCCAGTAGGCCCATTGATTCCATGCTAGCATCCTGCACAGCAATCCAATGTGCCTCACTAACTTAACTGAATTGTTTGAGCTGACAAAAAGGAGAATTGGTGGTTTTGCCATACTTCATGCAGTCTATACACGTTTTATCAAGACTTTTAACAAATTCCATAAGGCAGGCTGGTCAGAAAATTCAGACCCCATTATGTCTAAGGGCAAATGGCAAGTCAGATCCAAAATCAGCTCAGTGACAGAAAGCTGTAGGTGATAGTGTAAAAGATGTCTCTTGCGACAAACCAGTTGGAAGTTCTTCTGATATGTACACGGATACAATTGTGAAAACTTTGAAATCTATCCATGGATCAGTGGATCGAAATTGGAAGGCAGCGGATGCAGGAAAAACTCTTAAATTTTGGTCACATAAACCAGACTAACATTCCATTGTACTATTAAGGGGGTGCTAGGCTGTAAGAGATGCTGTCTTTCAGATGTTTGGCCAGGGTTCAATCTGTTCTCTCAGGCAGATATAAAAGATTCCCTGGAGCTATTCAAAGGTAGTGGCTAATGTTCTGTAGACATGGGTTTGAATCCCATTGTGGCAGATAGTGGAATTTGAATTTAGTTAAAATAAAAGTCTGTCATCCTTTCCTGGTCTGGCCTACATGTGATTCTAGACCCACAGTGATGTAGTTGCCAGGGATGGGTAATAAATGCCAGCCTAGCCAGTAACAACACACTCATGAATGAATATAGCAAAGGGGAGAGAGGGGTTCTCACCAGTGCCTGTCCAATATTTATTGTTAACTAACATCACTAAAAACAAAGCAACAGTTGATCTATCTGAATAATGTCCTTGATTTCCAAAAAAAGTGTGTAATGTTTACCTACAAACAACAGTGACTGCCTGTCAGAAATATTTCAATTGCTTTGAAGCTCTTTGGAATATGCTAAGGTTGTGAAGGGTGCTTTGTAAATGTAAATCTTTCTTCTTAATACCACTAAACATGAGCAGAACTGGGAAAATCAGTTGTCCAAACAGAAAGGCATTCGCAGTGCTGAGAGATCTGAATTGCTCTCTCACCTGGTCAAATCAGGTTCACTGTAGCCTGGATCAGGTGTTATCCTGATGCAGCATCTAATGTTAATAATAAGGCAGGTCCCATGAGCAATAATTATTTTACCCTGTGATATAAATACTTTTAACAGCATTCAGCCAACCTGAGACTTCCACGTCAGCTCAGGCCGATGTATTAGACATGAGCTGAACAGCAAAAGTCCCAGAGGGTGCTAATGTCTTTAAAGACGACTGTCAGAGCCTCAAATGTTTCATCAGTTTTAAAGTCTTAGGGTGTCAAAAAAGCTCCCCAGAGGCTTTAAAGACAAACAATATTAAGGAATAGGTCCTGTTGGGTATATTGCAGGCAGGGGGAAGGAAGGTAGGGAAGTGAAGGAATGGAATGCTGAAGCTGCTAGAACAGGTGGGAAGCAAAGAGGAAAGAGTTGAAAATGGGAGGAGGATGAAGAGAAGGGAAGGGAACTGAAGTGAAAGAACAATCCTGGAAGAGTCTCCTAGTCATAACTATTGTCTTCTCTCAGGATAAGACATTCCTACTCCCACTCCACCAGATAGCTTTCCAGTGCCTGAGCACTAGGGCCAAGCGGGACAGATTGTCCCAACTCTCCCTTGATTCATTCCACAGCCAGGCCCTCAAGGTTCACTGCTGAGCCAGTTGTTAAACATAACCCCCACTATCTGAAGTGTCTTTGATGAAAACTTTCCACCTGCCAAGTCCTAGCCACTGGGTTAGAGTTGAGAATGACAGGAGGTAAAAGAGCAAGGGCACCAGGCACCTAGAACTTGTCCTGGCAATTCTTAATTATTGTTGTTTATTATTAAATAAAGATAGCATAAAAATAGAAAGTGCTGGAGAATCTCAGCAGGTCTGGCAGCATCTGTGGAGAGAGAGAGGGCAAGAGAGACAGAAAGACAGAGTTAACATTTCAAGCCAAAACTGCTGAGTACATTCAGCATTTTCTTCTTTTATTTCATACTTCCAGCATCAGCAGTGTTTTTCTTTATTTAAGTCGAAGTGGAAGTTGAGGCTTTGAGTAAATTTGCTTTTTGTTCTTCCTTTGCTATCAGCATTTATTTCATAGTGAAATGAGGTTAAAATCCATGAGATTAAAAAGAAAAACTACTGGAGAAACTCAGCAGGTCTGGCGGCATCTGTAGAGAGAGAAACAAAGATACTATTTCAAGTTCAATGTGAACTTTTCTCAGAACTGAAGAGGGCAGAGGTATTTTATGCTGTAGTATAAGGGGAAAGGGAAGAAAGTAGAATAGACAGTAAAGGTGCCCCAAAGCAAAAAAGGGTAATTGCAATGGAGGACAGAATGCACAGACCGAACAGTCCTGAAGGCTGTAAAGTGCTTAAGCAAGAAATGGGGTAGTTGATGGTCTGGTGTAGTTATCGCTAGACTATTAATCCAGAGACGCAAGTCATGTTCTGGGGACCTAGGTTCGAATTTTGCCATGGCAGATGGTGTAGTTTGAATTCAATAATAATCTGGGAGTAAGAGTCAAATGATGATCATGAAACCATTGTCGATTGTCGGGAAAATCCTACATGGTTCACTAATATCCTTTAGGCAAGGAAATCTGCCGTCCTTACTTGGTTTGGCCCATGTGTGACTCCAGACCCAAGCAATGTGGTTGACTCTTAACTACCCTCTGGGCAATTAGGGATGGGCAATAAATACTGGTTCAGCTAGTGATGCCCACATCCCATGAATAAATTAAAAAGTGATGTTCCTCCAGCCTGTGTTGAAATGCACTGGAACTTTGCAGCAGGCCCAGGACAGAAACATCAGCATGGAAGCAAGATACATGACTGAAGGGTCAGGTGATTCCTAAGGATGGATGAAGCATCAAAATAATTCTCAAAGGTGGACTGAAGGGAAGCAATCAAAAAAATGGTGGGAAAGACAGTGATGATAAACTTGACCTTGGGTAATAGTTCTATCATTGTAGCAGTCTACTGAGAAGTACCATTAGTATAGCAGCACAGTAACAGGAGAAGGTTCTTCAGTCCCTCAAAGCGGTCGATTAAATCATAGCTGATTTGTATTTTAATCCCATCAGGTCTTGATCCTACCACCTCTATTTCAACATTTCAACAAAATAAAATCTGCTAAACTCAGTTTTAATATTATCTCAGCCCCACCTCAGAAACTTTCCAGGGTTCCAGTTTTGTTGCAAAGAAGTGCTTCCTGGATTCACCCTCAACCCCTGAGCTCTATTTCTCTCATATTCAGTCTTGCTGTCATGGATCCTCTTCTGTAACGACCCAATCAAATCCAACAATCAACCTAATATAAACTGACCTGTGACACAAAGTAGTTTCTAAGGTTTTAGCATAGATTTGTAGCTTGGGTTGTGGATGTTGTAGTTGGTTGGCTTGCCGAGCTGGTTCGTTGTTTCGCAGACGTTTCATTACCACGCTGGGTAACATCATCAGTGCGGCCTCCGATGAAGCGCCGTTGTGTTTTCCCGCCTGTTATTTAAACTCTGGAGTCCGTTGAGCTGGATTACCTCACTTCCGGTTTTCCTTCGCAGTGGAGTGTATATGGGGTTGAACTCTATGTGTTTGTTGATGGCTTTCTTCATGGAGTACCACGCTTGCTGAGACAAGCACGGGGATTCCTAGAAGCGTGGTACTTCACAAAGAGAGCCATCAACAAACACATAGAGCTCGACCCCATGTGCACTCCACTGCGAAGGAAAACCGGAAGTGAGGTAATCCAGCTCAACGGACTCCAGAGTTTAAATAACAGGCGGGAAAACACGATGGCACTTCATCGGAGGCTGCATTGATGGTGTTACCCAGCAAGGTAATGAAACGTCTGCGTAACAACGAGCCAGCTCGGCAAGCCAAGCAACTACAACACACAAAGTAGTTGTCAGGATGTCCCTGGGGAAATTCATGAATGTGATGTAATAAAGCAAGAACCTCAGATTTTGGAGATCTGAAACAAAAACAGAAATTGTTGGCAAAACTCAGCAGATTTAGCAGCACCTTTGGGGAGAGAAACAGAGTTAATGTTTTGAGTATATCAATAAGGAAACCTGCAGGTCATCAGGTAACAGCTCCAGTTCTGAAGAAGAGTTCCTGAACCGGAAACGTTAACTCTGTTTCTCTCTTCACGGATGCTGCCAAACCTGCTGAGTTTCTCCAGCTATTTCTGTTTCATGAATGTAATGATTGCTTCATCACCCACACTTTCTACGCCTCCCCCAGTGCATAACCACAATTAGAGGGCTCTGCGGCACAGTGGTAGTGTTCCTAGCCTTGGACCAGAAGATTCAAGTCCCACCTGCTCCAGAGGTGTATCATATTATCTCTGAGCAGGTTTATTAAAAATATCTGTAATCAGAATGAGGAAACAATTCCAGGAGGATCAAGTGGAAACACTTAAAACAAGATGGCAGCACTGGCAAGGTAGCAGCGTTTGGGCTCCTGAGCCTGTCTGCTCCAGCTCAGCTGCATCCTTCTTTCGCTTTCCTTTTTATCTTTTTTCTTTTTCTTCACCTTCTTGTCGGTAGTAGAGGAGGTCAGAACGGGACTCATGGTGAAGGCTGTGGCTATAGGGGTGACTCATGGTTGAGGTCGGCCCAGTTCGTATGACTCTGAGTGGTCACCTGGTGGCTTTGGTTGTGTGGTGGGCCTGGATCAGGACTCCTTGCGATGTCAGCAAGGCGATAGCTGCAGTTTTGGAAAGCGTGGTGGGCCCGGAGCAGGACTCCTGGCGATGTTGGAGAAGCAGAGGCTGCAGCTTTGGCTGTGTGGTGGGCTCTGGTCGAGACTCCTAGCAATGTCAGCAAGGCAGAAGCAGAGCCAGGACCTCCTGGGGCGTCAGCTACGCCTGGAACAGGGACTCACTGTGGCCCAGAGACCGGGGCACCTTACAGACACCTCGGAAACCTTAAGAAAACCCACAGCCATGCTTGACAAGGAGGACTGTAAATTGAACATTATCTTCTTACTTTTCTGCCCTTATTTTTTTTCTGTCACTCGAACAGAGGACAAAGCTCTACTTGAGTAATTTCTTTTTATTCATTTTGTAATCCAAAATAGCACCAAAGTGTGGTGACAAAACTATATTTTCCCAAATACATGTGAATATTAAAATCATTCATCCAAAACTGTTTAGTCGTTCAAGGGATGGAAGTGCACAATTTAGGAGCAATCATGATATGGAGATGTATAAATATCCACCGTGGGGAAGAACTTTGTTTTTGCAGTGCCACTTGAGCTGCTACCCGTGTGACCTACAGGTTTCCTCACTGATACCATTGAGGAACATTATGTGTTCCATGCAGGTAGCAATCCACAATCCTCTCTCTGGTGAATTGACATAATCTATGCAGCACTAATGGCACCACAGGAATTCAGTTCCCTTGCTGTATTCTTGACTTTATTGACCAAAGATTGGTTACATTCACATTCAAGTTTCTCATTATTTATTCCAAATGTTAGAATCTTTAATTTGATGACTATTATGTTGGCTTACAGATATCCCTGCCCTTCACAAGGGGTGACAGTGACATTAGTATCTGGCACATTCTAGCAAAAATAAATCTTTCCTTTCCCCGAGTGTCAGGAGGCTGAACTGTTACTTACAGCTGCAGAGGGCAAATTGGGCACAACCCTAGTTGAGAAAACTGAAAGTACTTCTCTTAGGGTACAAGGGGTATGCCCAACATTTCAGTGATAGTAAGAATTGCCGATGCTGCAGCCGGAGATAACAGCCAGGCAGCATCAGAGGAGCAGGAAAGTTGACGTTTCGGGTCAGATTTCTGAAGAAGGGTCCTGACCCGAAATGTCAACTTTCCTCTCCTCTGATGCTCCCTGGCCTGCTGTGCTCCCCCAGCTCCACACTGTGTTATCTCTTATTTATGTCTCTTATTTATGCCCAACATTTCAGTTCCTATCCAGGTCAATCATTGGGATGCCATTTACATCATGAGAGGAATAGCTAAGCACAACGATGAACTTATTGCAGCCTCACGAAAGTCAATCAGATGTTTTCAGCAATAATGGGCTTGATATGTAGTCAGTCGGCAAAAACGGTACACTTTAGGCCCGAAACGTCAGCCTTCCTACTCCTATGATGCTGCTTGGCCTGCTGTGTTCATCCAGCTCTACACCTTGTTATCTCAGATTCTCCAGCATCTGCAGTTCCTACTATCTCTGATACACTCCCACCCTCTTGTGTTCACTCAGAAAAGGTAGCTGTGTGCAGTGCCTAACCCCCAGAGCTGGTCTCTGTCAGATACAAGCCACGAAAAGATCACAAAAACAGGAACAGCTCTTTTAACTAATACACGGAACAAAGGACATTGCTCACCATTTGGACATCTGCAGGAAGGGAGCATGAAAAATAACTTGATAATACATCAACAATGATTTCTCATGTGATTCCCACTTCCCCGTTCAGCTGTTCAGAAGGCAGCTTGCACCAAATACATATCGAAAAGTTGATGCTCTATTGCCGGGATAGTTGTATAGCTCGTGCAATTTTAAAGCTGTAACAATGACATGAAATGGTATATATAGATATACATTACCGAAGCCTGCTATCCCTCCTACTACTGCCAGTAAGCCCGTCACTTGACCATGCATGAGCAAATCAGATGTGGAGCTTAGCTATTGGTTTGTCTGTGCTCTGTCACGCTCTGTCTCTCTCGCTTCCAAGCGGAGGCTTTCGCAAACACCGTGCTACTCTATTATATGTTATTGTGCATGGCCAGCGGAGTGAACCTTACTCCCAATCCTTTTTGGACAAAAGTATTCTTTGAAAAACTGCAGAGTTTTGTTGAAAAACTGAAAGAATTCCCTTTACAAGGAAACAACCAGATAAATAAAAAAAAAACTCTAGGAGTCCTGCGATGGAGCACACAGGCACGTGGCAGGCTGCCAGCATTCATGACCTTTACTTGTGTCTTTGCCATCGACCAGGCACAAGGAGGGACCATGCCAATCAACTGTACGTGTGACATTAAAATTCCTCGGAAATAATTAAACAAAAGGGAAATAATCCATCCGACAGCATTCCCGGAGGCAGCAGGGTGTGAGATCGAGAAATCAAATGTGAGGAGAGCAGAGAAAAGAGCTTTGGCGCTGCTGACATTTGTGTATAAGGCATGGATGGAACAGTAACTGTAAAACACTACGAGGGCAAATCAGCCGCCTAAGGAATCGATCCAACTGCTTGGATAAGGTGAATCAGGGTTAGTAACAGTGAAGCATTACACAACTAATCAATCCAGAGATGTGCAGGTTAGGGTGGATTGGCCATGCTAAATTGCCCATAGTGTTCAGAGATGTGTAGTTTAGGTGGATTAGCCATGGGAAATGTAGGGTTACAGGGATAGGGTAGGGGAGTGAGCCTGGGCGGGATGTTCTTCGCAGGGTCGGTGTGGACTTGTTGGGCCGAATGGCCTATTTCCACACTGTAGGGATCCTACAGAGTTCAAATCTTGACACATGAACCTTCAATATCCTTGTCAATTTTTTTTTATTTTTGTAATTCACAAGGTGTGGATGTCGTTGGCTGCGCCAGCATTTATGGCCCATCTCTAGGTGTCGTTGCAAAGGTGGCGCTAAGTTGCCTTCCTGAATGGCTGCAGTCCATTTTGTGCAGGTAGATCCACAATGCTTTTTAGTGAGGGAATGACAGGATTTTGACCCAGTGACAGGGAAGGAAAGGCAAAGTCCCGATGGTGATTTGATTCAATTTATTTATTGTTAGGTCTATTTTGTTATACAGCAAAAAATATTGTATAATGTTGTCACTCTCTGGCCCCTTCTTAAAACACAGGAAAATAAACCCAAACGTAGAATACAGAGGCAGAAAAATAAAGAAATAGTGTTCAACTTGACAGTCCTTCTTGTTAAGTGGTCAGCCATGGGCCTGGTGGCCAGCCATTAGTCTCCTATGCTGTGCCACTGGAACAGAAGTCCCCACCCTTTGATGCCATCTTGCCTCCACCAATGCCCTCACCACTATGTGTCCTCACTGGACCTCACCAATACAGACACCACTGCTGCCGCACAAGCCCAAACTGAACTCCGCCTCTGCCATAAGTCTGCTTTGGGCCCACCTCGCCAATACTGCCGACGCCACCAGGTCTCATACAGGGCCCAAACCCACCTCCATTGCAGCAGCCATGAGTTGGTGAGTGGCCTAGAGGGGAACTTATATGTGCTGTCCATGTTCTTCGAAATGGCGTTTGTTCTAGTTTTGGAAGATACTATTGAAGGAGCATGGGTGATAGAGAAACATTGAAAAGGGAGCAGGAGTACACCATTCAGCTCGTTGAGCCATTCTCTAAGAGCCTGGCTGATCATGCAACTCAGACCCCTGTTCCTGCTTTCTCCTCATACCCTTTTCACTTTAGACCTAAGAATGACATTTAACCGCATGTTGAAAATATTCAATGTTGTGTCCTCAACTGCTGTCTGAGGCAGAGAATTCCACAGACTCACCACTCTATGCTTGAAAAAGTTTCTCCTTATCTCAGTCCTAAAGTGCCGACTTCGTTTCCTTAAAATGTGACCTCTCATTCTGGATTCCTCCATCATTGGAAACATCCTTCCTTTGTTTACCCTGATGAGTCCTGTTAGAATTTTAGAGATTTCTATGAAACTCCCTCTCATTCTTCTAAATTCCGGTGAGCATATGAACAAAAGAACAAGGAACAGGAGTGGGCCACTCACCCGTCTGAGCCTTCTCTGTCATTCATTAGGATCCTGGCTGATTTGATTTTATTCTGAAAACCACATTCTGCATATACTCGATAATCTTTAATCCCCTTGGTTATCAAGAACCTGTGGACCTCTGACTTAAAAATATTTAAAAATTCTGCATCCACTGCCTTTTGAGGAAGGGAATTCCAAAGACTCTAAAGCCTCTGAGAGAAGTTCAAATAGGTCTAACTGAACAAGTCCCTCTTCATACATCAGTTCAGCCATAATAGGAATCAGGGTTCACTGTACTACTTCCATACCCAGAACATCCTTTCTCACATAAGGAGACAAAAATTGCACACAATACTCCAGGTAAAAACCGAAAGAACTGCAGATGTGGTCTCACCAAGAACATGTATAATTGCAGCAAGACATTCTTGCTCCTGTACTTGAATCCTCTCATTTTGATGGCCAACATACCATTTGTCTTCTTCACCACCTGCTGCACTTGCATACTTACTTTCAGAGATTTGTGTACAGACATCCAGGCCTCATTTCCCCTTTCCCCACTTCCCTTTTCCTTAATTTATTGTCATGCAGATAATAAACTACCTTCCTGTTTTCTCTACCAACGTGGAGAACCTCACATTTATCCACATGAGACTTCATCTGCCATACATTTGCCTATTCTCTCAACTTGACCAAATCAGACTGAAGCATCTCTGCATCATCCTCACAGCTCACCCTCCAACTCAACTTTGTGACATCTACAAACTTGGAAACATTACTATTAGTTTCCTCATCTAAATCATTCATTTATATTGTGGATAGCTGGGGTCCAAGCACTGATCCCTGTGGACTCAAACTAGTTATTACTTGCCACCTGTAAAAAAAAAGTTACTCTGACTCTTTATTTCCTGTTTCTCAATTAGTTGTCTGTCCACATCGGTACACTAGCCATATTGCCATACATTTTAATTTTTCATCCCATTCTGTTATGTGGCATCCAATCAGAAACATCCTGGAATCCAAGTATCAACTCAAATTCCATTAGATTTGTTAAGCTTGATTTTGCTTTTGTAAGTCCATGTTGACTCTATCTGATCCTGTCACTGTTTTCAAACTACTTTGCCATTAAGTCTTTTATAATAACATTTTCCCCAGTACTGACATCAGCCTGACCAGTCTTTAATGACCTGTTTTCTCTCTGCCTCCTCTTTTTAAAAATAGGGGGTTTATATTAAAAGCTAAAGTCACCACAGTCCCACACTCTCTTTAGAGAGACACACACACACAAAATTGGTGTGGTTTAAACTGAGCGTCACCATGCCTCAGGCAAGGGGAAATGTTGTGAAGGTAACTTCAGCCAGTATAGGAATTGAACACACTCAATTGGTATTGTTCTGCATTTGCAAGCCAGCCATCCAGCCAACTGAGCTAACTGGCCCACAGTGAGGGCTGGAAGGTGTTGGACGTTATTTTAGCCATCCTCAAATCCATAGGCTCATCCCTTTGTGGCTTCCAATTAGTTCTCCGTTTCCAAATAGTTACATCTTCCTTATCCTCAAGATCCATAAACAGGACTGCATTGGTGCACCCATCGTTTCAGCCTCTTCCTAATGCACTGAATTCATTTCTTCCCATCTTGACTCTGTTTTGCTCCCACTTATCCAGTTTCATCCTCCCTATCCCTGTGAGTATTCCCATTTGCTCCTTCATTGACAGTTTTTTGAGTTTCCTGGCCTAACCATCTCCTGTTCATTATGGACACATCCACACTGCACTCCCAACCCCTCACCCCCACTAACATGGTCTGACAGCCTTCCACTTCCTCCTTGGAACAGAGGCATAATCATTCTCCATCCAGCATCGGCCTGACTGGCCTTATTCTCACATTGAACAACTTCGCCTTCGATTCCACTTATATCCTCCAAGTTCTGAATAGGAATCATGTTGGACTTGAAACTTTAACTCAGTTTCTCTCTCCACAGGTCCTGGCAGTCCTACTGATAGTAAATCTGTAGGATACCATTATTACCACTAACGATCCAATAATAGATAAGTCCCCTGGGCCAGATGGGATATACCCAAGGTTCCTATAGGAAGCGAGGGAAGAGATTGCTGCGCCTTTGGTGATGACCTTTGCATCCTCACTGTCCACTGGAGTAGTACCAGATGATTGGAGGGTGGCAAATGTCATTCCCTTGTTCAAGAAAGGGAAGAGGGATAATCCTGGGAATTACAGTCCAATCAGTTTTACTTCCGTGGTGGGCAAATTATTGGAGAGGATTCTGAGAGATAGTATTTATGATTATTTGGAAAAGCACAGTCTGATTAGAAATAGTCAACATGGCTTTGTGAGGGGCAGGTCATGCCTCACAAGCCTTACTGAATTCTTTGAGGATGTGACAAAACACATAGATGAAGGTCGTGCAGTGGATGTGGTGTATGGATTTTAGCAAGGCATTTGATAAGGGTCCCCATGGTAGGCTCATTCAGAAAATAAGGAAGCATGGGATCCAGGGAAATTTGGCTGTCTGGATCAGAATTGGCTGTCCAATAGAAGACAGAAGGTAGTAGCAGATGAAAAGTATTCAGCCTGGAGCTCGGTGACCAGTGGTTTTCTGCAGGGATCTGTTCTGGTACCTCTGTTCTTTGTGATCTTCATAAATGACTAGGATGGGGAAGTGGAAGGGTGGGTTAGTGAGTTTGCCAATGACATGAAGGTTGGTGGAGTTGTGGATGGTGTGGAGGACTGTTGTAGGTTGTAATGGGACATAGGCAGGATGCAGAACTGGGCAAAGAAGTGGCAGATGGAATTCAACCCCAAAAAGTGTGAAGTGATTCATTTTGGAAGGTCGAATTTGAATGCAGAATACAGGGTTAATGGCAGGATTCTTGGCAGTGTGGAGGAACGGATGGATCTTGGGGTCCACGTGCACAGATCCCTCAAAGTTGCTACCCAAGTTGATAGGGTTGTAAGGAAGGCGTGTGGTGTGTTGGCTTTCATTGGCAGGCGAATTGAATTTAAGAGCTGCTAGGTTATGCTGCAGCTTGATAAAACCCTGGTTGGACCACACTTGGAATATTATGTTCAGTTCTAGTCGCCTCATTATAGGAAGGAAGTGGATGCTTTGGAGAGGGTGCAGAGGAGATTTACCAGGATGCTGCCTGGAATGGAGGGCAGGTCTTATGAGGAAAGGTTGAGGGAGCTTGGGCTTTTCTCATTGAAGTGAAGAAGAATGAGAGGTGACTTGATAGAGGTGTTCGAGATGATGAGAGGCATAGACAGAGTGGATAGACAGAGACTTTTTCCCAGGGCGGAAATGACTATTGCGAAGGGACATAATTTTAAGGTGATTGGAGGAAGGTATAGGGGAGATGTCAGAGGTAGGTTCTTTACACAGAGAATGGTGAGTGTGTGGAATGCGCTGCCGGCGGTGGTAGTGGAGTCAGATACAATTGGGACGTTCAAGCGACTCTTGGATAGGCACGTGGATGATAGTAAAATGTAGGGTTTGCAGGGTAGTTTGATCTTAAGAGTAGGATAATAGGTCGGCACAACATCGTGGGCCGAAGGGCCTGTACTGTGCTGTACTGTATTATGTTTTATGTTTATGTTCTATGATTCCCAAAAGCAGAAAATACCATATCGAGGGACTCGTGTTTGTACAGACTTTATTGCTGATTAAATGATAAATGAACAGTAAAACACAGCATATGGAACCAGCAAAAAGCTTAAAAATAAGCTTTTTAAGTCTATTAGCCCTCATTCATTGTTACTGGTGTTACTGGCTCGACAAGCACTCATTGCTCACCACTAATTGCCCTGGAACTAAATGACTTGCTAGGCCACTTCAGAGGGCAGTTAAGTATCAACCAGCTGTGGGTCTGGAGACACATGTAGACCGGATCAGGTGAAGATGGCAGACTTCATTCCCAAAGGGGCCTTAGGGAACCAGATTTTTTTTAAACAACTATTGCGTAGTTACCATTAGATTAACTCTTAATTCTAGATTATTTATTGAAGTTATATTTTACAAGTTGTCATTGTGAGGTTTGAATGTATTAGCCTGGAATTCTAGACTCGTAGATCAATGACATTACCACTTCATCACTTCTGAAATGGTCTAATATGCAGTCAGTTCGAGGGCATTTAGGGATAGGCAACAAATGCTGGCCTTGTCCAGCAGCACCTGCATACTGTGAAAGAATAAACAAAATGAATTCTGTGGAACAAAAACCGAAATTGCTGGAGAAACTAAGTGGTTCTGGCAGCATCTGTGGCGAGCAAGCAAAGTTAATGTTTTAAATCCAATGACCCTTCTTCAGAACTGGATTCTAAAGAATTTGGATCTCCAAGCTGATAAAAATGGAGACATCTGCAACATTTAAGCACCCGAGGCCAAGTAATTTATCATTCATGATCAAGGAAGCATTGGTACAAATTTCTGTATGGAATGCAGGTACATGCATGTTTTCTGGTTCCTAGGAGCCTGTTCATGTCTTGATGATGTACAACATAATTGGAGGTGATAGTAAAGACTCATATCTTGTCTAATTTCCAAGTCACTCAACCTGTTCTAGTCCCAAGGCCAATTTGACTCAAACTTAAATTTATTTTACATGTTTCTTATTGTAGTCCACTTCATTTTTGAGTGCAGTTGTTTTGAAATTATACATTTCAGGCGATGAATATCTTGACATTTTTTCCATTTGCCTAAAGAGAGGGAAAACTTATAAGATCATCTGTCTCTCTGCATAGTGGTATAATCCACTTCTAACAACAATTGAACACTGATAGCCTGACATGTTTTAATGCTGCAACCATACTAAACCAACTCAAGGCAGCAGGTATTGGAAAATATGTCTGTACCTGAGTTTAGCCCTGGGCAATAAACAATACAGAAATATATTATGTCCAGGATATTAATTAAGATGCAGCCCCACAATTGTTTGTGTTGTTAAGATGCCATGACAGGATCTGAAGTTATATCCCACTGTACCAAACTCCTTAGTTTTTCCACCAGCTTTATCTCCTCCTTGGTCACTGCCTCAGCACAAACCAGACTCATCACAGTCTCGATGTTCCAATCAGCCTCAAGCTACATGAACACCCCACCTCACATTTTCTCCATTACAAACACAGCCTCCTTGCTGTGACTCAGTATGTTTCCAAATCAGAAAATTGTGGGTTCGGCTGAGGTGACAGTGTATTATTGAGGGAGCAAACACAGAGAACACTGGAGAAACTCTGCTTGAGCTTTGGAGAGAGAAGTAAAGTCAACGTTTCAATTTTGGTATGACTCTTCTTCAGACACTGAAGAAGATCTGCATTGTTTCATGTGCTATTTTTCAGATAAATCATTACACTCAGATCTTGAGTCAACTATAAGAAATCCCATGGTACAATTTGAAGAAGAGCAGGGTAGTTCTGTCTTGTATTCTAATCAATGTTGATTCATTAAACCACATTTAGTAAACAGATTATCTAATCTTTATCATATTGTTGATATGGGACCTTGCTACATTCAAATTAACTGCAATGTTTCCTATATTATAACAGTAACTACACTTCAAAAGTACATGGTTGCATGGAAACCACTTTGGGACATCTTGAGTGCAATGCAAATTCTTTTTTTCTACCTCTGTAGCATCATTACATCAGCAATTCATCTGCAGTGGGACCTCCAAACATCAGCTCCAGACTCAAACTCTCAATACTGTCCTGGATGACTGGTCATCCACCAGCTTCCATAAACCTCAGCTTATCCTACTCCAAACTCTATGCCAACCCAAAATCCTTCTAATCCATCAACATGTCCATTGACTGTGCAGCCAGGTAGCTCAGTGGTTAGCATTGCTATCTCATAGCACCAGGGACCTGGGTTTGATTCCACCTTTGTGTGACTGTCTGTGTGGAGTTTGCACGTTCTCCCCGTGTCTGCATGGGGTTTGGTCTGGTTTCCTTTCACAGTCCAAAGATGTGCAGGCTAGGTGGTTCAGCCGTGGGAAATACAAGGATAAGGAGGAGGGAATGGGTCTGGGTGAAATGCTTTTCAGAAGGCCAGTGTGGACTTGATGGGCTGAAGGGCCTGCTTCTACACTTCAGGGATTCTATGTCCTTGTCTTTCTATTCTGCCTTCTTTTCCTCCAATACCTTGAAAATTTTTAATCCTCTTATCAAAATTACTGCAGGGATTTGCCCTACCTGCCTCTATAATCTCCAATATCTCTCCCTGAGGGTAAACCACCTCTCACTCCCCTTCAGGTTACAATTCCCAGCTAATTTCTCTCATGTCTCTACCTACTTTTAGACCTTCTGTAAAACACTCATTTTTAACAAAGCTTTTGCTCAACTGTGCTAACATCTCTGTCCTTGGATCAGGATCTAAACACTTCTTATGGCTCCTGTATGACAGGAGAGATCATGAAGAATGATGGGAGATAATGGAAAGAAAGGGAAAGTCACAAGCTGAAGTTGCAGAATGAACGAAACAAGTGCATATTGCTCCATTATTTGTAAACCCAGGGGAACAATGGACAAAATTAGAGCGAAGAATTTGTAACTTACTATGACGTGACGCATCATGAAGCAGACAGATTTTTACGTAAGTTTTTAATAATTCTTAGTTTGGTCAAGCAGTCTAGTGGATGCAGTGCTATTGTCCCTGCCTCTGAGCCAGAAGCAGATCAGTGGCCCAGTGGTTAGCCTCACAGCTCCAAGCATCTGGGTTCAATTCCAGCCTCAGGTGCCTGTCTGTGTAGAGATTGCATGTTCTCTCTATGTCTGCATGGGTTCCCTCTAGGATTTCTGGTTTCCTCCCACAGTCCAACAATGTGCAGGCGAGGTGGATTAGCCACGGGAAGTGCAGGGTTACAGGCATAAAGTGAAGGGATGGATCCGGGTGGGATGCTCTTAGGAGGGTTAGTAGACTTGAATGGCCTGCTTGAACACTGTCGGCATTCTATGAAGTCCCAATCTGAGACTTGATTACCATGGAAGGTGTGTATGTAAATTTGACCAGACAAGTTGATTACCAGCGTATGCACCCTTCCGACACACCTACGGCCGGTTGTAAAATCAGCAGTGTTTCCTGGTCAACCAACGCTATCATTCCCAGCTCCAAATAAAGGGCCGAGATCAGCAGCAGGAAGGATGTAGAGCCAGCTGCCAAATCCAAAATGCTGGCTGACACCAATGTGATTGTGTATCATTGTGGCAACTGAATGTAAGAGGGGAGTAGCTGAAAGAGAATGATAAAAGTTTTTACTTGTGTTATTCCTGTTAAGTTTAGTCATCCTAATAGGTGGACTCATATGGACTGACATCTTCATCATGTGGGAATACAGGCTTCTTCCTGAATCGTGGAAGACCAGGTGTGAGGATTATTGTCAGCTGGAGGAGCTCGAACTCTTAAGTTGGACATTTTGGTGCCTGAGAGTTTTGTGGACTGTAGCTTCTCAGTGACCTTTTTTATTCATTCATAGAATGTGGACAATGCTGGCTGGGCCAGAGTTAATTGCCCATTTTTATAGCCCTTGGGTCATAGAGTCATATAGCATAGAAACAGACACTTCGGCCCACCATGTCTATGCTAACCATCAAACACCTAACTACACAAATCCCGTTTACCTGCACTTAGTCCATTGCCTGCTATGCCTGGCATTTTAAGTGCTTATCTAGATGCTTCTTACATGTTGCAAGAGTACCTACCTCCACCACACTCTCAGGCAGCACATTCCGTATATCTACCAGCCTCTGAGTGAAACAATTTCTTTTCTCAGATCTCCTCTAAACCCTTTATGCCTCTTCGTAAACCTATGCTGTGTGGTCCTAGACATGTCTGCTATGGCGAAGAGATTCTCACAATCTATACTGTCTATGCCCCTCATAATTTTGTTTACCTCAATCAGATTCTTCCCTCAGCCTCCTTTCTCCAAGGAGAACAAACCTAGTCTATCTAGTCTCTCCGCCTCAAGACTAAGACTTTACATCCCAGGCAATATCCTAGTGAATCTCCTCCAAACCTCTCCAATGCAATCACAACCTTCCGTAGTGTAGTGATTAAAACTGTACACAGTATTCCACCAGTGATTTATAAAGTTGTAACAAGACTTCCCTGATCCAATATTCTACGCTGAGCTAATGAAGGCAAGCACCTCATATGCCTTCTTTCCACCCTGTCTAACTGCACTAACACATTCAGGGATCTATGGACTTGTACACAAAGTTCCCTTTGATCCTCAATAGTCCCTAGGGAGCAAGGAGAGAAGATGGAGGTGAGCTGCCAACTTGAATTGCTGTACTCCATGTGTTGTAAGTAGACCCACAGGGGTAGGAATTCCAGGATTTTTACCCAGCGACACTGAAGAAACAATGATATATTTCCCAATGGTGGTGTTCCCAGGAGCTGCACTCATTCAGGCAAATAGGGAGCATTCCATCACACTCCTGCTTTGTGCCTTATGGATGGTGTACACATTCTGGGAGGTCAGTTACTTGTTGGAGTAACCCTAGCCTCTGGTAAACACTGTGTTTACAAGGCTAGACCTATTCAGTTTCTGGTCAACGGTAACGCCCAGGATGTTAATACGGGAGATTCAGTGATGATAATGTGATAAATGTCTAGGGGCAGTGGTTAGATTCTCTCTTTATAGATTTATTTTATATATAGAATCCCTGCAGTGTGGAAACAGGCCCTTCAGCCCAACAAGTCTACACCGACCCTCAGAGCATCCCACCCAGACCCATCCCCCTATAACCAACCTAATCTACACATCTCTGAACACTACGGGCAATTTAGCATGGCCAATCCACTGAGCCTGCACACCTTTGGACTGTGGGAGGAAACCACAGCACCCAGAGGAAACCCACGCAGACACAGGGAGAATGTGCAAACTCCACACATACAGTTGCCCAAGGATGGAATCGAACCCGGGTCCCTGGTGCTGTGAGGCAGCAGTGCTAATCACTGAGCCACCCCATTGGAGGTGGTAAATGTGTGGTACTTGTGTAGCTTTAGGAAGGATGTAGAAACGATTTCAAGAATGTTTCCAGAGCTTTGAGTCTTCAGTTACGTAGATAGATTCAAGAAGCCAGAGTTGTTCCCTGTAGGCAAGAGAATGTTGAGTAATGTTCAAAAATATTATGTGGGCTCTAGGCAAAGAAACTGCTCCCATTGGAGGAAGGGTTAAGGACCAGTGGACACTGATTTCATGGTGAAAGAATGACTGATATGATGACATAGTTTCTTTAATGCTGTAAGTGGTTATGATCTGGATTGTCTTGCCTGGGAACGTGAAGGAGGCAAACTCAATCATGCTTTCAAAAGAGGATCAAATGATTTTCTGGAGAGAGAAGAAACACAGGTCAATGGGGAAAGGTTAAGAAGTGGGACTATCTGAGTTGTGCGTGTAGAGAGCTAACAAAGAGATAAAGGACCAAAGGGCCTTTCCCTGTGTAGGAACCATTCCATGGTTAAAAATCAAACATTTTTATTCAAAGGACCCCTTTCCAAAAGGGTTAGAAATCCAAGGTTCCCAACGTAAATTAAACGTAAATTCATCATATTCCAAGGGACCAGAGGGCAGTTCTCTCATTGGAGAGAGAGACTGGTGGTGGGTTTTTCCTGAGGCTCACCACATCTCTGCATGAGGGGGTAGGGGCAAGGGGTGAGGAGAGTGAGGGGCAAGGCTGAGAATGCAGGATTTTCATGGTAATCTTAGCCAGAACAGGGATTGAACCCACAGTGTTAGCATCATTTTGCATTGCAAACCAGCCATCTAGCCAACTTACAATACTACATGTAATATGACTATGCCATATGTAAAGTGTGTTTTAATAATGCTTTTAATAATAGATAATTGCTTAGAACATAAATGTAAGGATTATCTCACTGATGTAGACAGTAGTGAGACAGATCAGATCAAGGATAAACATGACTCTTCTAACATGCAAATACAGACCACTGCCCTGTTTTTAAATGTGTTTAAAAGTTGCCTGTTTGTGTTGTACCACTCACTCAGTTCACATCCAATACAAACCAACTGGTTCAATTAATGTTAACTGCAGTTGCATCATATTTTAATGTTTAATAGGGTCAAAGCAGGTTACTGCTTGACAGTACTTACTTTGTAAAAACGTTCTATAAACAGAAGAATTCTCTTCCTTCCAATTCTATTGCAGTGTATACTTGAATGTAATGTTCAGGAGAATAGTTTACCTACCTGTTCCAACCCAGCCCACTTTCAAAGTATTATTGAACCATTCAATGAATTTACACGATTGCAGCATTATGGAAGATATAAATAAGTCATGAGTACAAAAATTAAACTCACAGGAATTGAATATAAACAGAAAGTGTTGGGAGGCCTCAGTATGTCAGTCAACATTATTTCCACGCCTTCTTTACAGTTTGACTCCAATTTTAATAAATTGGAGTATCAGAGCATTTGCTTCATTTGCAAATTATTTTGAATCTGTATCCTCTTGTTCAGGATTCTTCCACATGTAGGAATGAAAATAGTTTCTCCTTATCTACTCTCTCCAGACCCCTCAGGATTTTGAAAACTTCTATCAAACGATAAAAATGCCTCTTTGTAGGTTGCTTGGAAAAAAAAAACCTCTTTGTAGGTTACGTGGAGCAATCCCTCTTCCGTAGCTACACTGGCCCTAAACCCCACCTCTTCCTCTGTTACATTGATGACTGTATCGGCACCGCCTCATGCTCCCACAAGGAGTTCGAACAGTTCATCCACTTCACCAACACCTTCCACCCCAACCGTAAGTTCACCTGGACCATCTCTGATACCTCTCTCTCCTCTTCAAGGACCGCAACTCCCCCCCCCTCAGTGGTCGAGAACGCCCTCGACCGTGTCTCCCGCATTTCCCGCAACTCATCCCTCACACCCCCTCCCCATAATAACAACCAAACCAGAATCCCCCTCGTCCTCATGTACCACCCCACCAACCTCCGGATCCAACGCATCATCCTCTGACACTTCCGCCATCTGCAATCCGACCCCACCACCAAAGATATTTTTCCCTCCCCACCCTTATCTGCTTTCCGGAGGGACCACTCTCTCCGGGACTCCATTGTCTGCTCCACACTCCCTTCCAGCCCCACCACACCCGGCAATTTTCCCTGCAACCACAGGAAGTGCTACACCTGCCCCTACACCTCCCCCCTCACCCCCATCCCAGGCTCCGAGAAGACTTTCCACATCAAGCAGATGTTCACCTGCACATCTGCTAAGGTGGTATACTGTATCCGCTGTTCCCATTGTGGCCTCTTCTACATCGGGGAAACCAAGCGGAGGCCTGGGGACCGCTTTGCAGAACACCTACGCTCGGTTCGCACTAAACAACTGCACCTCCCCGTTGCGAACCATTTCAACTCCCCCTCCCATTCCTCAGACGACATGTCCATCCTGGGCCTCTGCAGTGCCACAACGATGCCACCCGTAGGTTGCAGGAATAGCACCTCATATTCCGTTTGGGAACCCTGCAGCCCAATGGTATCAATGTGGACTTCACAAGCTTCAAAATCTCCCCTACCCCTACCACATCCCAAAACCAGCCCAGCTTGTCCCCGCCTCCCTAACCTGTCCTTCCTCCCACCTATCCCCTCCTCCCACCCCCATCTCCTACCTACTAACCTCATCCCGCCCCCTTGACCTGTCCGTCCTCCCTGGACTGACCTATCCCCTCCCTAACTCCCCACCTACACTCACCTTTACTGGCTCCATCCCCGCCTCTTTGACCTGTCTGTCTCCTCTCCACCTATCTTCTCCTCTATCCATCTTCTATCCGCCTCCCCCTCTCTCCCTATTTATTTCAGAACCCCCTTCCCTCCCCCATTTCTGAAGAAGGGTCTAGGCCCGAAACGTCAGCTTTCCTGCTCCTCAGATGTTGCTTGGCCTGCTGTGTTCATCCAGCTCTACACCTTGTTATATCAAACTTCCACTTTAGTTTTCTCATCGTCAAGGGATATAGCCACAGCTAGCCCCTTATTTGCCAAAGTTAAACTCAAAATAAACTGCTGAAAACCACACAATGAAAGCAGCCCAGTATTCAGAATTTTCATGGGTGGATATCTTACCAGTTTCTTGTACAGGACTTATTTGTCCAAGTAGGGACTTTTTTCTTAAAGTTGTCTAAGCCTCATTACTCAGGCAGCCAAGAGCTGGCTCTCAGCCTTTTGCTAGAATTGGACTTCCTTCCTAGTCAGCCGTACAATGTAAAATATCTGGAGAAAAGAACTTACAATTTCATGTTTTAAATAAGAAAATGGCACTTTGCATATTCAGAGAGGAAATCTCTGCAACGATAAAGAACAACTTTACCATCAAGGATGCTGACATCAAATCAATTGTGCTGAAGACACAAGGATTGAGGTGGACCTAATCCTTCTTGTTTTACTTGCTTCAATTTTCTCTTCCTTATCTTTTTCCCCATTGTGTGTTTCTCTCTCGACCTCTCTCTCTCTCTCCCCTCTCAGAAGATCCCATTTTGAGAATCACTGCTCTGTGAACTCCCACAGTCCAAAGATGTGCAGGTTGGGTGGACTGGCAATGCTAAATTGCCCATAGTGTCGACGAATGTGTAGGTTAGGTGGATTAGCCATGGGAACTGCAGGGTTATAGGCATACGGTAGGGGATGGGTCCGGGTGAGATGCATTTTGGAGTGTCAGTGTCGACTCGATGGACTGAATGGCCCACTTCCACACTGTAGGGATTCTGATTCTGTGAGTGCTCTTGTGGCATTTCTCTACGTAAAAAAACACAGCATAAGTTCAAGTGGTGCTGTCAAAAAAACTTGCATTTATATAGAACCTTGCATGCCTAGAAAACATTCAAAGTGCAATGGAGTACTTTTAAAGTGCAGTCACTGTTGTAAAGATTGATCCCAGGACACCCTATTTTTCTTTGAAACAGTACTATGGACACCTATACATCCATCCTTCATTTTAGGCTTAACACTATGGATAGCACAGTGCTCTCTCTCAATTGTAAAGCAAAGTATTAGTGTTGACTTTGTGCTCAAGTGGGTCTTAACCCCACAGCCTTGTGCTTCCAAGACGATAATGTCATCTAGACTTTAAATATTAGCTTATTTTCTCTCCATGGATGCTGCCTGACCCATTGTGATCTCCAGCATCTTTTGTTTTCAGTTCAAATTCCAGCATCTGCAGTAATTTGCTCCTTCATTATGTTTGGTCGACTGCCACGTTTCTTCAAGGAACGCCCACCCTGAAGTGGTTTTGCTCTTCCCTCCAACAGGAATTCCAGTTGTCTCCTTCACTACACACATCTTTATTGCTTTCCATTTCACTGCTGGTGTTTGACAAGGTGTTTGTCAAAACTTGCTTTTGCAGCCATGTTTCCTTTCTCAGCGACTGCCAATGACTCAGACTTACCCCATGTGGATTTTAACTCAAGTTTCACCTTTGGTGCTTTGAATCCACCCAAGATTATAAGTTTCTCCAGGATATACAACATCCTTCAGACTGCTGCTCCTGCTGCATCGTGCGATCCATGATCTATGCCATGCGCCATCATATGGGCACACTCGACTCCACTCAGCAGCAACATTGACTCACCATCTCTCAAAGCTGCGCCGTTCCCCAGTTTCACTTCATCTGTTGTCTCATCCATCACCTCAACAAAAAACTTTTTCTCTTCCTTTCAGGCATCCAATGTATGCAAGCTCCAGCAATTTATGTATTCCAACACCCCTCCTGCACCACATTCCCCTTTCCACCTCTCGGACACCATCGCCTCCCATCACTCGGAGCTGATCCCTTACTGTCCCTTAGCACCCACGCCTTCCTAGCCCTCAGATGCCACCCCTTTTTGTCCCCCAGAGATTACTCCCTGTAACTCCAACCTTTGCAGTGTTTTCACCATGCCTACTGACCTTCTGTTCTCTGAGGCGGAATGCACTGTCTTCGACAAAGGATTCAGCCTCATACCCATACACCCCCACCTTAATGAATTTCAGGCTTGCCATGACGTCGAACTGTTTTTCCACCGAATCCGTCTCCACGCTCACTTCTGCAGGCAGGATACCCATCCCCTGCTCCACTTATCCCTTCATTCCCCCCAGTATACACTCTGTTCCATTTGGACCTCTTCCCCTGGCCTTGATCTCTTCATTGAAAACTGTTGGCGTGATATCAGCCTTCTCAATTTCTCTGCTCCTACCACCCATTCTAACCTGTTCCCTCGTGAAATTGCCACAATTCTGGTCCTACCCTAACTTTGTTATCAAACCTGCCGACAAAGGTTGTGCTATTATATTCTGGCGCACTGATCTTTACCTTGCAGAGGGTCAATGCCGACTCTCAGACAATTCTTCCTATTTCCCCCTGCACATTGACCCCACATCCAAACATCAAGTTATTGTTGCCAGGACGGTCACTGAGCTCATTACCTCCAGAGATCTTGCCCCGACTGCCTCCAACCTTGTAGTCTACCAAACACCAATAGCCCACTTCTACCTCCTTCCCAAAATCCACAAACCAGACTGCCCCAGTAGGCCTATTGTATCAGCCTGTTCCTGCCCCATCGAGCTCATTTCCTCCTACCTTGACTGCAACTGCTCTCCACTTGCCCGCCTATATCCACAATTCCTCTAATGCTCCTCCAAAATAATAACAATTTCCAGTTCCCTGGCCCTAGCTGCCTCCTGTTCACCATGGATGTCCAATCGGTCTATACTTCCACTCACCACCAGGGTGGTCTGAGAGCCCTCAGCTTCTCCCTCAACCACTCTCCTCCACCTGGCTGAATTTATTCTCTCACTGAACAATTTCTCCTTTAATTCATCTCACCTGCCAAGTCAAAGAAGTGGCTATGGGCAACCGCACGGGACTCAGTTTTACCTGCCCCTTTATGGGGTATGTCGATCAATCCTTGTTCCAGTCCTACACTAGCCCGCTCTCACAACTTTTTTATCAGTACATCGACGACTTTCAGTGCCGCTTCATGCTCCCGTCAGGATCTTGAAAAATTTGTTCATTTTGCCTCCAATTTCCACCCCTCTATAACTTTCATATTGTCCATTTCCAACACTTCCCTTCCTTTCCTTGACCTCTTTGTCTCCAATTCGGGGAATACACTATCCACTGCCATCCATTACAAAGCCACCTACTCCCATTGCTACCTTCATACAACTCGTCACACCCCACGTCCTGCAAGGATTCCATCCCATTCTCCCAATTCCTTCACCAATGCCGTATCTGTTCAGATGATGCCACCTTCCAAAACAGCGTTGCTGACATAGCTTGCATCTTCCATAGCCATGGTTTGCTGCCCACTGTGTTTGACAGGGCCCTCAACCGCATCCAACCTATCACCTGTGCTTTGGCCCTCACCCCTTCCCATCACTTCCAACAGTGTGATCAGGTCCTCCTTGTTCTCATTTTTCACTCCAGTAGCCTTTGCATTCAAAGCCTCATTCTTTGCCATTTAAGACAATTCCAGCAGAACGCCACCACCAAGCACATCTTCCCCTCGCTCCCCCGTTTGCATTTTGCAGGGATTGTTCCCTCCGGGACACGCTAGTCCACTCCTCGACAGATAACACCACACCCCCTTCCCATGGCACCTTCTCATGTAACCTCCTCCCTGCTCACCATCTGAGGGCCTAAACTGTTTTTCCAGGTGAAGCAGCATTTCACCTGTACCTCTTCTAATCTTGTGTATCATATTTGATGCACCCAATGTGGCCTACTCTAAGTTGGAGAAACCAAACGTGGACTGGGTGACCACTTTGCAGAACACCTCTTGTCCCTGTGCAAGCATGATCGCAACTTTCCCATAGCCAGTCATTTTAACACAGCATCCTGCTCGCATGCCCACATGTCTGTTCTCAGCATGCTGCAGTGCTCCAGTGAATCACAGCGCAAACTGGAGGAGCAACATCTCATCTTCAAACTAAGATAAAAAGGTGTAGAGCTGGATGAACACAGCAGGCCAAGCAGCATCAGAGGAACAGGAAAGCTGACGTCTCGGGTCTGGACCCTTCTTCTGACCCGAAACGTCAGCCTTCCTGCTCCTCTGATGCTGCTTGGCCTGCTGTGTTCAGCTCTACACCTTGTAACCTCAGATTCTCCAGCATCGGCAGTTCCTACTACCTCATCTTCAAACTAGGCAGTTTACAACCTTCTGGGCTCAATATTGAGTTCAACACGTTCAGATTGTGAAGCCATTCCTTCCCTTTCTTATAGCTTTGCTTGTTACATTCCGTCACCCTCTCTCCCATCCCCCATCCCAGTGGGACTGTCTGTTCTTTCTGGTCTGGCAGTTAGATACACTATTGTGTTGCCATTCTCACATTCCAATCACTTAATCTGAACTTTCAGCACCCTTTCTCCCCCAGCACTCTAACACTCCCCCTCCCACTATTGCATAAATGCTGTCCCCTCCACACTTCACTTCAGCTCTGATTGCCATCTAGAATCGAAATGTTAGCTTACTTTCTCTCCATGTGCTGTCTGACCCACTGTGACCTCCAGCATTTTTTGTTTTCAGTTCAGATTCAAGCATCTGCAGTAATTTGCTCCCACAACCTACACTGTCCAGTTTAGTGCATTAACAAACTGCACTTTTTACTGTCTACTAATCTATTCTCTTTAGTTTTCATTGGGCAGGACAATATTACGTATAAAAACAGAAGTTGCTAGAAAAGCTCAGCAGGTCTGGCAACATCTGTGAAGAAAAAAATCAGAGTTAACATTGCAGGTCCAATGACCCTCCCTCAGAACACAATACTAGGACAATACTAGGTTCTAGGAGGTGAACATCTGTTCAAATTCGTTGTCATTTAAAAAAAAGGTTAAAAATCTTTTAAAGTAATTGGTGTGACTATGCCGCTAACTGTTCCACTGAGTTTTTGTTCTGGTTTCTGACGATCAGTATCCATTATTTTATTTCTCTGCAAAATCAACCACAGGACTGCAACAGAAATCCTGCTTCTGTGGCTGTCAGTACTAAAGGCACATCACTTCCACTGGGAATACATTTGTGAGCCCTCCCTGGATATGGAGCATCAAAGTAAGATGGAACAGGAGGTTGAGTCTCCTGGGGAGTTAGCATTTTAATTCCACAGCAACTGTCCCTTCCAGCAAGGTGAGTGCAGACATCAGACGTTGAACGTGTACTGACTATGACACAGTGGTGAATGTCATATGCTGCACTTACCAGACTCATTACTCAGGCTGGCAAGAGCTGGAACTCAGCACTTTACTAGAACAGACTTCCCTCCTAGTCAGCCCTACAATGTAAAATATCTGGAGAAAAGAACTTTCAGTTTCATTTTCTTAATGTAAAGATATGGCACTTTCCATATTCAGAGTGAAAATCTCTTTGCAACAATAAAGAACAACCTTACTGTCGAAGATGTTTACATCATAGAGTAATGGAGTCATACAGCACAGAAACAGACTGTTCGGTCCAACCAGTCCATACTGAACATAATCCCAAACTAAATTAGTCTCATGTGCCCGCTCCTAGCCCTTATCCCTCCAAATCTTTCATATTCATGTCTTTTAAACATTGTAATAATTGTGCTGAAACACAAGGATTCAGCTGCACCTAATCCATCTTGTTTTACTTGCTGCTGGTGCTGTAGTTATAGACAGACAGATATAGTGATGGGCTGCCTTGAATAATACAGCAGCTCCTTAAAACAGCTGCTTGGATGCAGGTACAGACACAATCCTAAGCTCTCTGTATTGCAGCCACTTTCTTGAACACAGCCAGTTCCCTCACTGCCTTTTTGAAAAAGAGATTGGAACCGATCAATAGTCATTCAAACTCGATTCAAATTGAACCAAATTCTACAAAAAGCCCACAATGTAATGTTAGATTCTAATTGTTTTATCGTCTCATGTAGACATTGCATTATCGGCTGCTTATATCTCTTTTTTTTGATTCACGTGTTTCCCTGGAAACAACATGGATGCCCAAACTTTGCTGCAAACTCAAACATCTTCCTTGGAAGTTCAGACATTGCGCCGTCTCAGCGTTCATCTAATACCTTGTTTAGTGATTCCTGGCTATGGGGGCAGCGATGCAGATGTTGCTTTTAGACTGGAAAGCTTCAATGCAGGTGGACTAGGTGATCTCTCTGGTGTCATCTGAAACCTAGGAACAAACCCAAAGCCACAGGTTGCACTATCCCCACCCTGGTTTGGTCTGGTGTTGTGGTTGTGGCAAATTATGGAACTTTCTTAAAGCAACCACAATAAGGTGCAAGTGACTGGCACATTGTCCCTCACTCAGGCTGAGATAAGAAAAGTGTTCTGTGAAGGTCAGCCGGGATCTGAAGTCAATGTTGAAAACCTCCAAAGCAACCCCTTCCTGACTGTAGACCACCATCCTGCCACCCTGAGAGGACATATTCAGGGACTGTGACGGTGGTGTCTGGGACATTAGAAGGTACGATTCAGTGAACATGAACATGTCTGGCTGTCATTTGACTAGTCTGTGGGATATCTGTCCCAAATCTGGCACAAGCCCCAAATGTTAGTAAAGGAGGACCTTGCACGGTTAACTGTGCCACTGTTGTTCCAGGTGCTCTGACCAGTTGTATTCCTTTATGATATTTCCTCTGCTGGCTTGGTACAACTGGCTAGCTTGCTGGAACAGCTCAGAGGGCACTTAAGCATTAACTACCTGAAGGGCAGAGTAGATGAAGAACATTAGTGAACCGGGTATGTTTTTATGTCAAACCAATAAGTTTCATGGTCACTGTCACTGAGACTAGCTTTCATATTCCAGAATTTATCAACTAAAATTTAACTGAGTTCAAACAGGCTACATTTGACCTTTATCAAGCGCCTTATCTGACAACGTGAGCCTCGTAATTGTTCTAGAGTAAATGTAAATGCTCTGAAAAGGCAAACAAGGTCTATGGAACTGTCAAGCTATTGTTATTTAACTACCTTGCTCTTTATATTTTGAACAAAAAAATCAGTTGGCCTGTGTAAGTTGAAAAGGAATTTGTGACTGCAAATTCAACATAACTCTCAGGTCAATCACTTTAATATTTTTACTGGTAGATTCTACCATAACCTGCATTATCTTTATGAGTGGGGGCTATAAATTCACAGTTTGATTGCCAGGTCCAAAAGGGATAATCTTAGGGATAAACTGTCTTTGTTGTGGGTTTATGAATACAGATGTTTGTTTTACCATGAATTAAGCGCTTGAAGGAGGTTAGGTAGATCGAATGGACTTTTGTTAATGATAATGTGTGTTTACATTACGCAATCTATAACAGATACTTGGAGCATTGTTTTATTTAATCTCAAGCATGACTCTTGTGATCTGTACACAGCATGGTTAGCATGCAATGTATGAGAGACAATAGGGGGTAGCTGAGGACATGGGTTAGCCTGAATAGGGAATGGTGGGTATGTCAACAGAGGGTCATGAGGTGTAAGGTCTTGAAGGCACCATATACAACCATGAAGACCGAGAGCATCAAAGTGAGCCCACTAACCAAACCCATCTCAACACTGGCAGCTTTTGTGGGCAGAAGTGAAAACCTGTGTCAAATTAACTTTGTTTCTCTCTCCACAATACTGCCTGACTTCCTTGGTGAGTATTTCGAGTAATTGCTGTTTTTATTCTAGATAGGCAGCATCCACTGCAATTGACCTCTGTATCTGAACTTAATGTTCACCTCTTCCATTTCACAAAGCCTGGTGTTAAAGAATAGGATTGAAGCCAATCTTTACACAATTTTACAGGCATTTATTTACAGAGATATGTGTTACAAGTATGCATGTCCTAACTCAACCACTACTGTTCCTATTTCAAGGAGGAAAAGTCATCCCCGGTTAAGGTCTCACCACCCATACACAATTGAACCACAATGAATGGGTCAGCGACAAACATAGTATTGGGTGAGTGAGAAAACGGCGCAAGTTAGGATATGGGACAGTAGAGTTTTGGTCAGCTGCCTTTTTGAACATAGTAGCAAACATGAATTAGTTATCCGTGAAGAGCGTTAAGATGTGCTGAGGATTTAACTATTAAATTTCTATGAAACCAACACCATTGTTTTGAATTGAGATCTTCTTCCTCATGGGAAAAAAAACTAATATTGTTCTTTTTTGGTCTGCCAAGTTAACTCTTGTGTATCCAGACACTACAACAGAAACATAGGCTTCAGCTTAATCCTCACTTTGAGATTTCTGGGTTCTCAAAGTAGCAGCAGATCAGAATCTATGTGCCTTGAAACTGGAGGATGTTGAAAATCTGGAGTTAGCTAATCCAGGTTATGTTGTCTGGGACAAGAGTGAGATTATTTGTAGCAAGAGGCTAGAGAGATTTGGAAGTCGGGGGAGAAGGTCAAAATAAAAGACAGAAGGGTTGTAGACTAGGACAAGGAAGGCTCAGCGACTAAGAACTAGAAAATCTGGTAGTACAGAAAATAACTTTTTTTTTAACATAGATGTGTAAGGGTTCTTGTCTCAACCACGGGAAAGGGGACATGCAATTATGATAGCACCCAGGAAGAAGCCATCATCAGAACATGAGAAATAGAAGCAGGAGTAGGCCATTCAGTCATAGAATGGAATCATAGAATTCCTACAGCGTGGTTTTAGGCCCTTCAGTCCAACAAGTCCACACCAACCCTCTGAAGAGCACCCCATCCAGACCCATCACCTCCACCCCTCCAACCAATAACCCTGCATTTCCCATGGCTAACACACCTAATCCACACATCCCCGAACACTATGGGCAATTTAGCATGGCCAATCCATCTGACTTGCACATCTTTGCACTGTGGGAAGAAACTGGAGCACCTAACAGAAACCCACATAGACACAAGGAAAATGTGCAAACTCCACACAGACAGTCGCCCAAGGGTGGAATCAAGCCTGAGTCCGTGGTGCTGTGAGGCAGCAGCGCTAACCACTGAGCCACTATGCCGCCCATACTACCATTCAATAAGATCATGGATGATTCTTTACGTGAATCCTTTACATGCACTATCCCCATAATCTTTGAGGTCTGTAGCATCCAGCAGTCTCAGCCTTGAACATACTCAATGATGGTGCTTCCACGGCTCCCTGAGGCACAGAATTGCAAAGATTCACCTCATCTCAGTCCTAAATAGTCTGCCCCATATTATGAGATTGTATCCTCTGGTTCAAGACCCCCCCAGCTAGGAGAAACATCCTTCTTGTATCGACTGTGTCAACCTTGGCTGCTAGAGGACTAGAGGGTGGCTAATATTGTGGCTTAATTTGAGAAAGGCTGTAAAAAGAAGCCTAGGAACTATAGACCAGTGAGTCTGACATCAGTGGTGGGTAAGCTATTGGGAGAGGATTCTGAGAGACAGGATTTACAAATGGAGAGGATAGGCAAGGACTGGTTAAGGATAGTCTGCATGGCTTTGTGCATAGGAAATCATGTCTCACAAACTTGATTCAGTTTTTGGAGGATGTGACCAAAACGGTTGATGAGGGCAGAGCAGTCAACCCTATTTACATGGACTTTGATAAGGTTCAGCATGGTAGACTGATTAGTTAAGTTAGATCACATGGGATTCAGGGATGGGCTTGTCAATTGGATACAAAATTGGCTTGACAGTAGGAGACAGAGAGTCGTGGTGGAGGTAACACAGTGTGG
>NC_063345.1:65903694-65933988 GCF_021869965.1 Rhincodon typus | reverse complement strand
CTGTGTTATCTCAGACTCCAGCATCTGCAGTTCTTACTATCTCTGATTGAGTCGTGGTGGAGGGCTGCTTTTCGGACTGGAGGCCTGTGACCAGCTGGTTCCGCTGTTATTTGTCATTTATATAAACGATTTGGATGAGAATTTAGGAGGAATGGCTAGTAAGTTTGCAGATGACACTAAAATTGGTAGTAAGGAGCACAGTGAAGAGGTTATCTAAGATTACAAAGGGATCTTGATCATTTGGGCCGATGGGCTGAGGAGTGGCAGATAGAATTTAATTTGGATAAATGCGAGCTGTTACATTTTGGTAAGACAAACAAGGGCAGGAATTATACGGTTAATGGTAGGGCCCTGGATAGTGTTGTTGAACAGAGAGACCTAGGGATTCAGGTACATAGTTCTTCGAAAGTTGCATCACAGGTAGACAGGGTGGTTAAGAAGGCAATTAGTATGCTTACCTTCATTGCTCAGACCATTGAGTATAAGGACTTGGGATGTCATGTTGAGGTTGTATAGAACTTCGGTGAGGCCACTGTTGGAGGCTACTTTTGGAGTACTGTGTACAGTTCTGGTCACCCTGCTATTGGAAGGATATTATTAAATTGGAGAGGGTTCAGAAAAGATTCACCAGGATGTTGCTGGGACTAAAGGGGTTGAGTTATAAGGACAGGCAGGATAACCTGGGATTTTTTCGCTGGAGCTTAGGAAGTTGAGGGGTGACCTTATAGAGGTTTATATAATCATGAGGGCCATAGATAAGGTGAATAGCAACCGGTTTTATCCTAGCGTGGGTGAGTTCAAAACTAGGGGCATATTTTTAAGGTTGAAGAAAAAAAGTTTAAAAAGGACCTGAAGAGCAACTGTTTCATACAGAGAGTGCTTCATATGTGGAATAAACTGCTGGAGGAAGTGGTAGATGCATGTACAGTTATGACATTTAGAAGACATTTGGACAGATACTTGAATAGGAAGGATTTAGAGGGATATGGGTCAAACACAGGCAAATGAGAAGAGTTTAGTTTGGGAAACTTGGTCGGCATGGATAAATTGGATCAAAGAGTCTGCTTCTGTGCTGAATGACTCTATGACTCTATAATTTTGCATGTTTGAATGCGATCACCTCAGATATTTCTACTATTTGTTTTCTGTGCATGAACCAGTTATCCATCCATGTCAATATACTCCCCTAATCTCGTGAAGCAACTTTATTTACCAATCACTTGTTTGTGACTTTACCAGAAGTCTTCTGAATATCTAAATACACCACATTCACCAGTTCCCCTTTATCTATCCTGCTGGCTACAATCTAAATAAAAGTCCAACTGGTTTGTCAAACAAGATTTCCCTTTGTAACTCTATGTTGACTTCACCCAGTCCTACCATCACTTTCAAAGTCTCTTCCCATCAAATTCTAATGATAGATTCTAGAATTTTCCCTATGATTTCTGTTAGCTAATAAGGCTGTAGTTCCTTAATTCTCTCTCTCTCTCTCTCTTTCTCTCCCCTTTCTTAAATAGAGGGTTACATTGCCGTATAAAAAACCGAAAGAACTGCAGATGCTTTAAATCAGGAACAAAAACAGAGGTTGCTGGAAAAGCTGAGCAGGCCTGGCAGCATCTGCGAAGAAATATCAGAGTTAACAATTCAGGTCCAGTGACCCTTCCTCAGAACTGATGGTATAAATGTCAATTTATGTGCAGAAGATTGGATGGGGGGGTCAGGGGGTAAGGAGCAAACAATAGGTGGGGATTGAGCCCAAAGAGAGAGAAGAGCAGTTGGATAAATTAATGTCGGTGGATAAGAAGAAAGATTGGAATGGAAATCCCGTTGGATAGAGGAGCAGAACTTCTTCAAGGTGGGATTATAACTCACTCAGAGATAGTAAGAATTGCAAATGCTGGAATCAGAGATAACACAGTGTGGTGCTGGAGGAACACAGCAGGCCAGGCAGCATCAGAGGAGCAGGAAGGTTGACATTTCAGGTCAGAATGAAGCTCCACACTGTGTTATCTCTTCCTCAAGGTGGGCATGCCTAGAAGAGGTGTGGCAGTGAGTTAAATACTAAATAAAAACCAAAAGGACTGCAGATGCTGTAAATCAGGAACAAAAACAAAAGTTACTGGAACAGCTCAGCAGGTCTGGCAGCATCTGTGAAGAAACATCAGAGTTAACATTTCGGGTCCGGTGACCCTTCCTCAGACTTCCACCGGACCCAAAATGTTAACTCTTATTTTTCTTCACAGATGCTGCCAGACCTGCTGAGCTTTTCCTGCAACTTCTGTTTTTGTTACATTTGCCATGTTTTAATTTCTAGAGAATATTCCACAGTCTGTAAAATTTTAAAAGATGACCACCAACGTATCTATGATCTCAACAACCACCTCATTTAATACTCAAGAATGCAGGTCAAGAAGATTTATCCACTCTAAGTTCAGTTCATTTCTGTTTTGCTGCTTATTTACTAATGTTAATATCTTTCAGTTCCTCATTTATATTTCTTTTGATGCAGCAGCTACAGCCTTTTGGAGAGAGCGTGCCAGCTTACCTATACTCTGCCAGTGATGAAGTGCTTCCTGATTTCCCTCCTCAAAACATCCAACTCCCATTCTTTCAAATGACTGATGGCAAAAGGCCTCTTTGCCTTTAATCCTCAATAATCATTCTCTAAAGCAGCAGCTCTCAAACAGGCCCCTGCAAATCCATCCTCCAGAGGCAGAAAAGTTCAAACACAGGAGAAAATGAAAGGTCAGCCACCCACTTTGTATAAATCCATTGCGCAATCTTCATTTTCTCCTTTAGCGAGAGGCCAGCTACTGCTGTACTGAACTGGCAGTAAGTGCAGCTAGCGATTATCTATTAAACCTGCCTATCTCCAGCATTTTCTGTTTCATTAATCTCTTGTTGGTTTGTCTCTTGTAGGCATGGAAATTACAAACACTTACATTTTTCATCATTTTACATTATTAGTTCTTTGCATTCTTTTTTATCCTTTCATGGGATGTGGGCATTGCTGGCTGGACCAGTATTTGTTGCCTAAACCTTATTGCCCCGAACCGATTGGCTTCCTTGGGCCATTTCAGTGGGCACTTAAGAGTCAAGGGCATTGCAGTAGGTCAGGAGTCACAGGTAGGCCAGACCAGAAATAGATGGCAGATATCTTTCCTTTCCTTAAGCATCTTTAGTTGAATTTTCCAACAAGTGATGATAGTGTAATAGTTCCAATACGGACGCTAGCTTTATATTCCCAGATGTTTGGAATTGATTTGAAAATTCCACCAGGCATGTATGCTGGGATTGGAATCCATGACATTACCCTGGAACCCCAGACTACAAGCCCAGTAACATTAGCACTGCACCACCATCTCTGCAATAACAACTGTACTGATTTAGCACAAGTCAGCAAAGATTTCGCACATTTAGTGAATACTGTGTTACAGAATTTGGTGGAAGCGACATTGCATAAATGGAGAAGTATTTTAGTAACTAGAAGAATTAACTTGATTATTACAGCATATTAAACATCTAAGTATACCCAACTGTTGTTCATATTGACTGAATTAATATTGATTGTGATCTGTGAAACAAGCCAGTTTGTATGCCATTCACTGGCAATCATTAACCACATTAAAACCAGTGTCGTTGACCTGCATTGGAAGGGTAGTGGAAGGAGTCTTGTGATAGTGCCCCTACCTCTGAGCCTGGGGGTTTGGGTTCAAACCCCACCTGCTCCGGTGGTGTGTAATAACATCTCTGAACAAGTTGATCAAACAATCTCTAGAATGGTAATCATCATAGATATACCAGATTTGATCTGCCTGGTATGTCTGTGTTCTGCTTAAGGGTCTTGTGGTACAGTGGCAATGTCCCCAGCTCTGGGCTGGAAGAGCAGGGTTCAAGTCACGCCTACGCTGAAGATGTGTCTGTACTACAATTGTCTCAAGCTATTACTTGTTTCCTTAAAAGCAATGAGGGTTGTGCTGTTTTGTATAATGCATACTTTCCTGTGTTGTAGTTTAGATCAGGAGATTATATTTGCTAATTCATTTAAAAAGGAATCCACCAACCAGAATAGTTTGAGAACAACTGTTTGAAAGAACAGTCAGTCATAGTCGCAAGTTTCAAATTGGCTGAAATCTCCATTTCTGGTTTACATATCCCCTCTTGTGGTTGTGTGTGGTATGTGCGCTCAATATTTCCCCATGTGGAGCCATCTCAAAACACACCAGAAACTCCTGTACCATGTATTTTGGCGCTGTAACCTGTCTTCCCAGTACAAAGTGAACCACTTTGGATGCCACTGCAGGGTCACCATCTTAATGTGGCTGACAATGTTCATGGGACCAGTGCCCATGTGCCATCTGACACAGTGCTGCCATCTCAGAGCTCAGTGCTCAAGCTCACACCCTCTCTTAAACTCACATGACCAATTGTCTATTCAACAGCAGGAGGGACTGTGTTCCCCCAACCAATGCTATCAAAGAAGACCATCAAGCTCTTACAGATTAGTTGTTGGATGATTTCTATTGACTATTGGCATGATTGCCAAAGCATTTCGTGGTTTTTACAGGGTTACACATGCAGTAAGATCTTGCCCTGACTGTAATAACTGGGTGGATTGGCCCTGGAGAGAAACATGCCCACTTCTCGCCACCTCTGACATTAAATGCTGGACGAGAAGGTCCATAGGTGACTTTCTCCACCCGCCAGCAACTGGGGCCCTTAAGTGGTCAATTAACAGCCACATTATGATCTCAATGAACCACTTACCACAGCAATATACACCGTGGAAAGGGGGATACTGCTCAGGCAGGGAGGAGCATGTGAAGCACCTCAGAATGGGGTTTTCTCTGCAAAGATGATAAAAAAAACTCCAGGCCTCATTTATCAGACCAGAATTGTGAAAGGATGAGCCTTCCACAGAATGGTTTTACCCATGGCTATGGCCATCACATCCTCTGGGTCTGTGCCAGGGGAGGAGAATATCAATGGTATACTCAATATGCCACTTGCAACGTAAATGACAGGCTCCAGCCTCAGTGGCTGGCCTGCCCATAGTCAGGAGGATCTCATCTAAACCGCCCATTAATGGATCCAATTGGCTAGCTAAAGCTGACAGCCAGCTACAGTTGATCCTACATCCAACAGAATTGCTCGGGACTGACAATATATCAGGGAGACAACCCAAGGCACTAATGTTCCTGATCTCGTTTCCTAACCCTCCTTTTGGTAGGACTGGGGAAATTCATCCTACTTTGTCATATGTCCCTACTTCAGTAAGGACATGTCCTCCTGATAATTGTCCATTTGCTGCAGCCACCTCCACTTTCTGTGAGCACGGGGAGCAGGCCACTGGCAGTCAGTTGTGAAGGTGACTCCAGGCCATGGGCCTTTATGAGTCTGCCTCTTTTTCAGAGCCAACTGACAAAACCAGCATTAGTGAAAAGGAAGTGTGAAATAATTGAAGTCAAGGGGCAATAGTAAACTTATAATGTTTTTTAAAAAAATTCACAGAGCATTGCTTACAATGTCAGCATTTTTTACCATTCACAGGAATTTGGATTTGTAATATTCAGCCATTCATCCTCTTGAACCTACTCCACCATTCAATAAGATCCTGGTTGCCTGGTTGATCTGACTGTAGCCTCAATGTTGCTTTTCTTGTCCATCCCCTATAACTATTGACTCCCTTGTCAATTAAACTTGAATAAATTCAACGTCCCAACCTCCAGTGCATCTGAAATCTATAGACTAATGACCCTCTGAGAAAAAATAATTTTCTCTGCAGAGACCTTTAAATTTTAAACAGCATCTTCTAGTTCTAGACACCTCCACAAGGAGAAATATCCTTTCAGCATCCACTCTGTCAAGTCCACTCAGGATCTTATGTTTTAATAAAATCGCCTCTGATTCTTCTGAACATCGATGGGTGCAGCTCCAACCTGCTGAACGTTTCCTCCTACTGTCCTCACCCCTTCATCTGCAGGAATTTAATTGAGTGAAACTTCTCTGAACTCCTTTTAATGCAATGATATCCTTTCTTAAGTAGACACAAAAAATGATATTAAAACCATTGTCTTGTACATCTGTTGCAACACTTTTTGACTGTTATATTCCATTCCTCTTGAAATAAAGGCCAACATTTCATTTGACAACCTAATTACTTGTTGTACCTGCCATAATAGATTTTTGTGATTCATGCGTGAGAACACCCAGATCTCTCTGTACCGTAGAATCCTAGAGTCTTTCTCCATTCCAATAATATACTGCTCTTCTGTTCTTCCTGCCAAAGAAGACACATTCACACTTTTCCATGCCATACTCCATCTCCCCGATTTTTGGCTGCTCATTATCTCGTTCTCTTTATGTCCATATCAGAAGTTAATTTCTTACCTATCATTGTGTTATCAGCAAGTGTAGCTAATACACATGCAGTTCCTTTATCAAAGTCATTGATATAGATTGTAAATAGATGAGGCCTCAGCATTGATCCCTGTGGTACTCCACGAGTTCAAACTTGCCAACCAGTAAATGATCTATTTCTCTTCACTGTCTGCTTCCTGTCAGCTAATTAATCCTCTGTCCATGCTAATATATTAACCTTTCTGGCATGAGCTCTTGACTTTTGTGTTACCTTATTGGACACGTTTTGGAAATCCAAGGACAATGCATTTACAGGTTGCTTTTATTTCTCTGACAATCTTCATTCTTACTTTCTCAATAACTCTAATAAATCAGTCCAACACAATGTCTGTTTCACAAACCTTTTGACCCTGCCTGATTAGATTATAATTTAACATAGAAGACATAGAATCCCTACAGTGTGGAAACAGGCGATTCGGCCCAACAGGTCCACACCAACCTTCTGAAGAGCATCCCACCCAGACCCATTCCCCTACCTATCCCTGTAACCGTACCTATCCCTGTAAGCCTGCATTTCCTATGGCTAACCCACCTAGCCTACACATCTCTGAACACTATGGGCAATTTAGCATGGTCAATTCACCTAACTTGCACATCTTTGGACTGTGGGAGGAAACTGGAACACCTGACGGAAACCGGAACACCTGACGGAAACCCACGCAGACACGGGGAGAATGTGCAAACTCCACATAGACAGTCGTCCAAGGGTGGAATCAAACCCAGGTCCCTGGTACTGTGAGGCAGCAGTGCTAACCACTGAGCCACCATGCTGCCTGAAATGCCATTGAGAAGATGGCAGTGAGCCATTTTCTAGAATAAAACTGAATGGTTTGCTAGGCCATTACAGAGGGCAGTTAAGAATCTATCACATTGTTGTGGGTCTGGAGTCACAAATCGGCCAGATCTATAAACATGAGAATTAGGAGCAGGAGTAGACCATTTGGCCCCTTGAGCCCGTTCAATAAAATTGTAGCTGATCTCTTTGTGTTTCAAACTCTGAATTCCCCGCATCAAAGCCCTTAACCTTTGATTCTCTTACCTAACAATAAATTACTGAATTCTGCCTTAAAAATATCCAATGATCTCACCCCCACTGCCTTCTGAAGCATGTGTTCCTAGATTGCATGACACTCTGAGAGAAATCAAATCTCCTCATCTCTATCATAAATGTTTGCAAACCCACTCAACCTATGTTGATCTGAAATCTTCTTTGGTCCTCTTCCAAACACTTTCTACCTTAGCTTTGTGTCATCTGCAAAATTTGCTCCCGTGCCTTTGCTCACCTCATCTAAGTCATTGATGTAAATGTCAGAAAGCTGAGATTACAGCACAGAGCCCTGCAGGATTCTACTTGTCGCATCCTGCCAATCAGACAAGGACCCATTTATGATTACTCTCTATTTTCTGTCAGCCAGCACCTTTTTATCTACATTGGTCTTACTTTCTGCAACAACCTTCCACATGGCGTCTTGTTAAATTCTTTCTGAAAATCCAAATGAGGTACATCTGCAGGCTTCCCTTTATCTATAGTGTTTGTTACTCTTTCAAACAGATGTGTGGAGCTGTAGTTTGGGTTTAGTTTAAATAGGAATTATGTGGGGATGGTTTTACTGTTCAATTTCAGGCCTTAATATAGCTTGAGTTGAGGTAGTTACCTGTGGATCTGGATTTTGTAGAATCATAGAATCCCTTTAATGTGGAAGCAGGTCATTCAACCCATCGGGTCCACAACGACCCTAGATGCAGGTGCAGTTACAACATTTAAAAGACATTTGGATAGGTAGATGAGTAGGAAAGATTCAGAGGGATATAGACCAAATGCAGCCAAGTGGAACTATTTTAGTTTGGGAAATTTGGTTGACATGAACGAGTTGGACCGAAGGATCTGTTTCTGTGCTCTATGACTCTATGACTCCAATAAATTGGTTAAACACAAGCTCTCTTTCACACACCCAAGCTGTCTCTTCCTGACTACCTTCGCTGTTTGTTGGTCCCCAGATATAACATCCCTAATGATCAATTTGAGCATCTTTCTATAACAGATGTCAAACCATCTGACCGATAGTCTCCTGTTTTATTCTAGCTGGTTTAACCTGCTCTTTCTGACCTAGAGGTCCCCAGAGAAAGAGGCTCCCATCAGAGAGCCCTCAGAGAAGTTTTTAGTTTTGCTGAGATCACAGCAAACATGGTACAACAGTCCCAGAGCATTCCTGAAGCAATGTTACCATGTTAACAGACATTATGAGGTGCCCCATTACATCAGATGTAAAGTAGTGACTACATTATGAAGTTTTGTCTGTAGATCTATCCTAATGTTGAAATGTAGATCCTCACAGATTCCTCATTTATTTTGTTGGTTAGCTATGCAAGTCAATTGAGTTACTTGTCTATAATTATGGACTTGTATCTTCTGGGCCAGGAGGTCTGGGTTCAAGCCCCATCTGATATTGAAGTGTGTCATTACATGCCCAAATAGGTTTATTAATAAAATATATTTTAAAAAAGCAGATGAGAAAGTTAGCTGTGGTAAGGATTATCTCCCAATTGTACAATATGATATGGTGAAACCCATCAGTACATACACCTGGACTAGTTTGGAATGTAAGGCATTATTATTATAAAGCATTATTTTCCCACCAGAGACAAACATAATGATTGCAGCCACACATCTCACTTGTTCAAGTCTTTAAAGTGCCCCTAAAGTTTCTATGTCTATTTTCAATAGTCATTGCAGGCTAACTCAGTCGATCGAGAAATGGAACTCATAAATTGGGATTTAAGCACCATGTTCAGTTGTTGTGGTTTGGAGTGTAATATATTAGTGTGCAATGGAGGGTTGGCTAATTATCGAGAAACTGGACATAAACAGCTGAGTTTCAGGCTGGCAAAATACAGCTGGTGGAATGACACAGGGATCAGTGCTGGGAGCCTCATCTATTTACAACTATTACAATGACCTGGATGAAAAATCAGAATGTATTGCGATCCAAACTTCTAACGATACTAAAAGACGTGGAAAATCAAGTTGTGAAGATGATGTAAGTGGTTGTCTTATGAAGAAAAGTTGAACAGAATGTGCCTGTACCCATTAGGTTTTAGAAGAAAGAGAGGTGATTACATTGAAATATATAAGATTTCAATGGGGCCCAGTAATGGCTGGTGAGAAGATGTTTCCCTTCAGGGGAGAATCTAGAAATAGGGGGCACAATCTCAGAACAAGGCATGTCCCATTTAAACCAGAGATTGGAGACATTTTTTCTCAGAGAAATTTGTTCATCTTTGGAATTCTCTGCCTCAGAGAGTAGTGGAGGCTGGAACATTGAATATATTTAAGGCTGTGATAGGAAGAGCTTTGACTGACAAAGGGCTCCAGGGTTATGACATCAGCAGGAAAGTGCAGTTAAAACCATAGTCAGATTTTTAAAAGAATTATTCATTTTGTGAGATTTGGGTGTTGCTGGCTGGCCAGCATTTCTTGCCCATCCCTAGTTACCCTTGAGAAGGTGTTAGTGAGATGCCTTTTTGAACCACTGCAGTCTACCTGTTGTGGATTGATCCACAATTCCATTAGGTAATGAATTCCAGGATTTTGTCCCAGTGACAGTGAAAGAACAACAAAATATTTCCAAGTCAGGATGGTAAGGGGCTTGGAGGGAACGTGAAGATGATGGTGTTCCCATATATCTGCTGCCTTTGTCCTTCTAGATAGAAGTGGTCTTTGGTTTGGAAAGTGTTCTCTGAAGATCTTTGGTGAATTTCTGCAGGGTGTCTTGTAGATGGTACACAATGCTGCTACTGAGCGTCAGTAGTGGAGGGAGTGGATGCTTGTGGATGTAATCCCAATCAAGCGGGCAGCTTTGTCCTGGATGGTGTCAAGCTTCTTGAGTGTTGTTGGGGCTGCAGTCATCCGGGCAAGTGGGGAGTATTGCATCACATGCCTGAAGTGTGCCTTGTAGATGGTGGACAGGTCTTGGGGAGTCAGGAGGTGAATTACTCACAACAGTATTCCTAGCCTCTGGCCTGCTCTTATAGCGACTGCATTTATGTGGTGAGTCCAGTTGAGTTTCTGGTCAATGATAACTCCCAGGATGTTGATAGTGGGGTTTCAGTGATGGTAGCACCATTGAATGTCAAGGGGCAGTGGTTAGATTGTCATTTATTGGTGATAGTCATAGCCTGGCATTTGTGTGCATCAATGTTACTTGCCACTTGTCAACCCAATGCTAGATATTGTCCAGATCTTAACGCTTTTGAAACTGGAACGCTCCAGTATCTGAGGAGCCATGAATGGTGCTGAACATTGTTCAATCATCAACAAACATCCCCAGTTCTGACTTTATGATGGAGGGAAGGTCATTGATGAACTAGTTGAAGATGGCTGGGCCTAGGACAATACCCTCAGGAACTCCTGCAGAGATGTCCTGGAGCTGAGATTAAATGTTATTGACTGTGAGAACAGGGGTCAAATAATCTACTTCAGCTCCTGACTCTTATGCTCTTGACTTGTTTTCACACAAAGTAAGTCTGGATGTGAATCATGTATTTGGACAACTGACAAATACAAGTGAAGTATCCCATATTTCCAACGAGAAACAGAATGAGACCCAATAGCACAGATAGTAGAAGTTGGTGAAATGTGTTTTCAATCAGAATGTCATTTAGGCCGTTAGTAAATCTCCTGTTTATCATCACACTTTGATGCTGTGGAATCAACCTTTACCATGCAGACTGTTTTACAGAAACCAGCAGAATTCCTCGGTGTTTAAAATACAATGTAACCTGAAGATTGTACACATGATTTACAGCATTGCTCATTCATCTAATTGACTTCTGACTGCGTTGAGACTCTTAATGCAATTCAAAATGCTGTCAGCTCTGAGACAAAATTCATTTTGGAAACATACCAACTGGAGAAGTAAGGTTGTGAAAATGGCACTGATTGTACATGCTGTCCTGGCAGCTAAGTGTTTACAGTCTCCACCATCTCATTGAATTCAATAGTATGAATATTATTAACACTTTGTGAGCACAATGTATTGTAATATTAACACTTCAACAACAGCTTTTTCCATTCCCAGCCAATGCAGAGTCTCAGAACAAAGGAAAGCTCTTGTTTTCAGTAAAGTAATGTAGCTCAAAGTGACATTTCAGTGAAAGTAATGTGCACTGACCATCCTAGATGCATCATGGAGAGATAATCTCCACTGATGGCCATTTTGTTGAAATCTTAAAGAATTGAATGGCAGCAATTAATCAATCATTAATTGTTCACTAGCTTTCTGGGTAATGTAGCCGATTTTAAAAATGTTCAACAATGCATATTGCTCAATGGTGCTCAAAGATCTGAGCACAGAATCTAGACACACACCCCAAAGCAGTACGAAGGGAGTCCTGCACTATCTTTTCAATGAGGCATTAAACCAATGACCCATCTGTCCTGTCTGGAATACCTACTAGATCCCAAGCAGCCCAGAAGCAAGAGCAGAAGACTCCTTCCCCAATGACCTGGCCTCAATAAACAGTAAAATAGATGATCGGTCATTTAACTCATTGCTGTATCTGGGAACTAGCTGGGCACAAAATTGATTGCTATGTTTGCTAACAAACAATCTTGACAACAGTTTAAAAGTAATCCATTGTTTGAGTTGCACTTTGGGAAATTATTGCTCACCACAAATTTGATCTTTAATTTATTAGGGTACAGCCAAAAATAAGAAACTCTTCTATCAAGTCAGAAAAGTATTTGATGTTTGGGCTGTACACAAATTGTTACCATCTTCACAACACTTGGGTGACCTTTAACCCAGAAGCAGAACAATAATGAAAATTTGCAATTTCTTTAAAATGTCTGTAGAATCTATCATTATTTTTCAAGCATGTTTGAAAATGACTTTCAAGAGGTTTCATCAGTATAGAATTTGTAGTTTTCTTGGACAGTGAGAAATATCGGTCCATTTAACTGGACAATCCTTGACCTGGAAGCAGTAGCAACAGAGTAGAAGTTAAAAATGAAGAAGTTTAATTGGCAGACCCAAAACAGAGCAGCAGCAAAGCAGGGCATCTGCAAGTTGAAGGTAATCAGCATATCTTGTGGAAAGAAACAAATGACTCTCAGAAAGTAGTCAATTTTACTGTTTGATGAAAAGGTCATAGGAACCCTTGCAAATACTGTGCAAGCCGGCTACAAAGGTTTAAAACCTGGAAAGCTGTGTGAATAGCTCAGAGGCTAAAGATCTGGGTCTTTTCCCAGAAAGAGTGAACTGAGGCGTTATTAACTGGTTGTTTGAAAAGCAACTCTAGAAAATTACACCATCAGGACTGATGTGATCCAAGGGAGAGAGGATTTTTGGAAGTGTGACTTGTCTACTATGATATCATTTCAAAAAAGTAACTTTTTTTGTGAAAAAGAAGTAATCTCTAATCATGGTTAATTACTAAAAGAGTGAACATAAAATTCCACAGTTTAAGAAAAAATTAATCCCCGCCAGAATCAACATAAATTAAAATTGAATTAACAGGCAAATTTCAGTCAATTATAAACAGCTAATTACATGTTAAAGGGCAGAAACAACTAAGACAAACCTTAGGAATTGGCTTAGTAGTGCGCTCAACATTTATGTTGTTCTTCTCAGTCACAAAGTCCATCAAAATTCTGTTTTTCTCACAAGGAATTTCAAGCTCTCTTCTAGGATTTAGCCTGATCCTCAGCTGATAGCAGTGCACAGCCAGCTGAACTGAACTCTACAGGTACAGTTTTCACCAAAAATGATACAATTCTGCAGAACCTCGTCAACTCAGTTTATGGCTGTCTGGATGATGTAAATCCACTCATGCTGTGTTCAAGTCCAGAAAAGGCTGCAGTAATTGTATATTTGCCAATTCCCAGCTTTTTGATCTCATCGTCACCTTCTTCAGCCTGCCTGTACTGAACCACTTGAATTATCACTGAGCTCTGTTGGCTCTGTAACCTTTCATTGGTTTCCAACATCTGTTTTGATTTTGGAATCTCATGTTCTGAATTTTCTGAAGAAGGGTCCCGAACCAAAACATCAACTTTCCTGCTCCTCTAATGCTGCCTGGCCTGCTGTGTTCCTCCAGCTCCACCCTGTGTTGTCTCTGACTCCCAACATCTGTAGTTCTTATTACCACATTTTCAGTCTTAGTGTTCAGAGAGACTGGAAGGGTAGGCTGTCTTTCTCCATTTCCTTTTTAGTTTCCATTTACAATTAGGATGTGTTTCAAAAATGCAAGCTTTAAGAGCACAGATTCCATCATATTTGCTGAAGAGAATCACACAAAACTCAAAGGTGTAAGTTGTTGTTGAATGTAGGACTCTGTGTAAATAAAGAATAGAATGTTGTGGAACAGTGCAGCTACATAGTACCACGTGTGTGTGGGGAGTGAAGTGAACACTTGAGGCTATGTAAGACATATATATCTTTGTTGTATTGACAATTTAAAGTGAAATTTAAATTTTTATTTGCAGAGTAATTTTCTTGTTAATTCGTGTAAAAATTGCATTGACTCTGATTTATGTTTAAACAAAAGCCACCGAAAAGTGGAATCTTGTTAGCAATTACTTAATTAGGGGGTCAGTCAATGAAGTTGGTTATTTTGGTTAAAAGTTTCCCAATGGGATTATAAAACTACTGAAGAAGTACTTCATATAGTGTAAAGTGATTTGCAGTCTCTGGACTTTGAGGCAAAAGAAGTCTTTCTCTTTCAAAGCTGTGGAACAGAAGCTATGTATCAATAACTTCTCAGGGAAGTCTCCACACTTACATCAACTTGGCAGAACCAACCATCTGTTTTCTGAGATTTCTAATTGTGAAGTGGCCTCAACATACGTGCAAACCCTGTGAGGAGCAAAAGTAACTGACCACAGCTAACACAGATAGACTGACTATTTCACATTCTTTTTGCAAGTCTGAACTTTTCTAAAAAGAACAAATCAAACTGAGAGCACAGAACCACAGTGTATTAAAGCACAGTCACCAAATACCAAAGCCTAAATTTACAGAGGCTGACAGAAAGTGTGATAACACTCTCTGGTTGTATTTGATGTCCTGATCCCAGATCAGGCATTTGGTCAAAATGGATCTCTGTTAACATCTTTGATGACTGTGATGACGAGGCTGTGATTTTCAGCATGACAAATAACAAATTCACTCCGATGTATAGAAGACTGCTTCATCAAACATCCTGATGTTTAATGTCTTTGAAGGTCTAAAGTTTCCAATCATCAAAGGCAAGAATCAAAGGCATAACTGAGGTAGTATTAAGATGAATAAAAAACACCCATAATATTCCAGCATCAGGACTATTGAAACATATGATTCCTCTTCAAATAAATTGTGATACATGGCCCCTTTGATTTTTGTCTGATCCTCCAAGGGTACCTGATGAAAGGATAAATAGAAATGTCCACAATGATTCCATGTCCTCAGATGCCTATGTTCTCACTTGTACCAAATGCCATCCACACATTTCCCCCTGAGCTCGCTGAACTACATCAGCTCCTGATCTGCCAATATTTCTATTTTAAAACATCCCCCCTCCTTTAGAAATGTGACTGGTTGAGCTGATTAGCCTGTTTTTTCGTGCTGTACAATTCCAAGTCATCTTTAAGGTCTACTGACAATCTTATCATTACGATTTCCTTTTTTTATTGATAGAATTCCGCTGTTTACATGAGGCTTCTTTGATGTTAGGACATGGCTCCATTCAGAATGCAGGGCTGTAACACCCACATGACCTTAAAAGATGGTGAGATTGTGATAGCATTGTGAGTGTACCTACACAAGGGACTGTGACAATTCAAAAAAAGCAGCTTATCTCAGCTTCTCAAGAGTAGTTACGGATCAGCACTAAATGTTGGCCTTGACAGCGACGCCTGTGTCCCATAAACTAATCACATCAAAAACAAAAATGAGTCTTGTCAGCATACATTGCAGAACCTGACGGTATGCCTCTGAATGACATTTCTGAAGGGCAGCACATCAAAGGGGAATAATAAGGACAGATTCTCAGGGGATTCCAGAAATAATAGAGCAAATTCTAGAAGAGAGGCTGATGAAAGGATTCTCTGACAATGATTGGATATTTTGGAGTGCAGCTGAGTAAAGGGAGGATGACAAAAAGCTATTGAAGGAATCTTACTCACAAAGCAATCTTGTGCTGACTGGCATTAGGAGAACTTAGTGACTCCTGCCTTATAGTGTCATAATCCCCAGGTAGCATCTTTGGAATCACAGAATTGTTACTGTGCAGAAGGAGACCATTTGGCCCATCGTGTCTGCACCATTTCTATTACCTACTGGCATTCTCCTGCCTTTTCTCCATATGCCTTTCTGTCCAAATAATCATCCAGTGTCCCTCTTGAGTGCCTCAGTTGAACCTGCCTCCACCATATTTCCAGGCACTGCATTTCATACCCTAACAAGTTGCCTTGTGAAAGTATCATCCTTGCTTTGTTTGCACATCTTCTCTGTAATAAATGGATCAGTGTATATAATGTGTATTTGTGTGTTTATGTGTGCGAGGGAGGCATGGTTTTTTTTGGAGCCCCACTGTAGCCTTTCTGTTGTTGACTGTGATATGCCAAAATGATCACCATAATCTCCTGAGTAGATTAGGCTAATTAAATTTCAGCTACCATAATCTTCCAAATAAAGGGACAGCAAAAATGATTTTGACGCTGGATTACAGGGCTTTACTGGACCTTTCCAAGGGGGACCGTGATACACCAAACTGATCACCATGAGTTCCTACATTGATTAGATCAATGAAAGCGTAGGTGCTATAATCCCCTGATTAAAAACAATTTGTTTTGCATCAATTTCTTAGCTATTACTACTGCATTTGGCACTGCACCAAGTACAGGAACGGTTTAAGGGAGCAAAAATCAAACAATTTCTAAATTATTGAAGTGCAGAAACCTGGGAAAGGAGTGCATCATTTACTTCTCCCAACTGACAGCCCTTTTCAATCAACATTTGAAGAAAGTGGGTCAGGTAGGGGAGGCAGTAGCCTAGTGGTATTATCATGGGCTGTTAATCCAGCGACTAAGGTAAGGTTCTTGAGACCTGGGTTCAAATCCTACCACGGCAGATGTTGGAATTTGAATTCAATGAATATTTGGAATTAAGAATATAATGATGACTATGAATCCATTGCTGATTGTCAGGGGGAAAAACCCATCTGGTTCACAGATGTCCTTCAGTGAAGGAAACTGCCATCTTTACCTGGTCTGGCCTACATATGATTCCAGATCCACAGTAATGTGGTTGGCTCTTAACTGCCTTCTGGGCAATTGGGGATGGGCAATAAATGCTGCCTGGTCAGTGACTCCCTCATCCTGTGAATGAATCCAAGATTGTAGTGGAGTAGGACTCCTCAGACAGAGCTCATTCATTTCTTTTTTTTTCTCTGTTTTGTATCTTTTTCTTCTTTCTTCTCAATGTCCTGAATTCATGACCTTAGTACAGACTTGAACATTTGGCCTCAGCACAGACCTGGTATGGAGATCTCTCTGCTCAGTGTGGCAGCCTCTCAGCCTGGCGTGGCCTTAGCATGGATTTCTGGCCTCAAGATGATTCCAGTGCGGTCTCCCATTGAGATGAAGCCAGCGCAGTCTGGAGTCAAGGCCCGATGCAGACTAGAGATTAGGTGCCAACGTGAACTGGTTTGGAAAAATTTCTGATTTTTTTAGTTCTTCATTTTTCTAATTTATTCCTATAAACTGAAATGCTTTACTTTATATTTCTTTGTTTTTAATTTTTTTTTCCACAAGAATTTGTACTTAAGAATCTGTATCTAGTTACCTTTGTACCTTAGATAATGTCATAAATGGCAATTTGTAAACTTTTCACTGTATCAATGGGTACATGTGACAATAAAGCTGATTTTAAATCATATTTGAAGTCTTCTTCCAGATGGCCATGGAGAAACGATAAAAAGATGGTGTAGCTGTTTTTTCTGCTGCAAAAACCATCACTGCATGGTGGCTCAGTGGTTAGCACTGCTGCCTCACAGCACCAGGGACTTGGGTTCAATTCTACCCTCGGGTGACTGTCTGTGTGGAGTTTGCACGTTCTCACTGTGTCTGCGTGGGTTTCCTCCGGGTGCTCCCAATCCAAAGATGTGCAGGCTATGTGGATTGGCCATGTTAAATTGCCCATAGTGTCTGGGGATGGGTCTGGGTGGGATACTCTGAGGGTCGGTGTGGACTTGTTGGGCCAAAGGGTCTGTTTCTGTGCTGTAGGGATTCTTGTTGTAGGTGTGGTTAATTTGGTGTCTTCTAACTTGCCTGTACATCATTGTGGCCATCGCTGATGTAACTTTCAGTGGAGCATAACTGGACACTGATCCCAGTAAATGTTCATCCAACTAAGTGATCCCTGACACCCATTTGATCAATGGTACTAATAACTCTCATTCAATGTAAAAATCAATGCTCCAACTTTCATCCAATGGACCTAACTAGTCACTTTAAACATGGAACATACATGACTTTTCGAATCACTTGTGGGAGTTGACAATCTGTCGGTCTGACACTAACATTAATGACCTTGAGTCAGTAGCTTTACTGCTACAATCTTGAAATGCAGGGTGTTTTTCTTTTTAGCTTAAGTACTCCTAATAATTCTGAGATATTTTTTAATGCATCAGTAGCATCAACTCTTCAGAATGGTTTATAATTTGACATTTGTGTTACTTTCTCCCAAATGTTTTTATTCAAATATTGTTTGGTTCAATTTTTATGATAATGTGCACAAAGTGTGAAATGCTACTGAATTGCTGCAGTGTCCAAAGAACAGCAAATATTCTTCAGGGACACCCGTGGATGTCTATATTTGGTATTCCTATTAGCAATGCTGCTCACTGCAATTCCCTATCAATGTAGAAATATTTAACATCTAGATTGCTGTCCCTCTCAGTAAGTCACAGCTTCTGTCCATACCTGTGTGTCTCTTAGCTGGTGTCTGCCCTGATATTTGTACCTCCATGCAACCTGCATGAGTCTGGGTTGCTTTCTCTACATTCAGACTGTGGGTTCACTGCCTCACAGAAAGTGCCATTGGACCACAGGCTCTTCTGACCCCCAGTGGCAACTGAGGATAATGCAAAAAATAAAACTACTTAGAAAGTACAAGAGGTTGACGTTCAGAATGTGCACTTGTTAAAAGAAAGAATAGAAAGTCATTTTGGTCCAAGCTTCAAACTAAATTTCATGGTTTGATAGAAATTAAGAGAAGTTATTGGATATGATTAAGTGAGATAGTGTTGGCAGTCTGAGACTAGTGGGATAACACAAGGATCAGTACTAGGCCCCAGCTGTTCACCATATATATCAATGACTTGGAAGTGGGGACCAAACATAATAATTCCAAATTTGCAGATGGTACAAAGCTAAGCAACAGTATGTGCTGCCAGGAAGATTTGGACAGGCTTGGTGAATGGGCAAAAACTTGGCAGATAGAATATGTGCAAAAAAACGTGAGGTTATCTGCTTTGGTAGGAGAAACAGATATGGAGGGTATTTTTAAAATGGTAAGCGGTTGGAAAGAGGCAATGATTTAGTACAGTGGTTGATTGTTGGAAAACCTATTTGGCTCACTAATCCCCTTTAGGGAAGGTAACTGTTGTCCTCACCTGGTATGGCCTACATGTGACAACAATGTAGTTGACTCGTAACTACACTCTAGGCAATTGGGGATGGACTAGCTAGCAACACTCATATCCTGTGAATGAATTTTAAAAACTTGTAGATATATGAAGAGATCTCAGTGTCCTTATTGATAAATCATTGAAGACTAACATTTAAGTGCAGCAAGCTATTGAACTGTTAGCCTTGATCGTAAGAGGATTTGAATATAGGAGCAGGAAGTCTCCCTTTAATTGTATAAGAGTTTGGTTGGAGTGCACCTAGAGTAATGTCTGCAGAATTGGTCTTTTTATCTCAGGAAATATATTATTGCCAAAGAGTGCAATGAAACTTCACTAGGTTTGTTCCCGGGATGGCGGGACTGTCCTACAAAGGGAGGTTGAGCAACCCAGGCTTGCGTTCTCAAGAGTTTCGAAGAATAAGAGGTGATTGCATGGAATGTTACAAAATATTTCAAGAGATAAATAGGGCGAATGCAGATGAGTCCAGAATCAGGGGAACAAATTAAAAATAAGGGCAATGCCACTTAGGCCTGGATGAGGAGAGATTTTTTTTCAACTCAGTGTTGTGAACTTATGGAAATCTCTTCCAGACAGCTGTGGAAGTTCAGTCTTCGAGCATGTTGAAGGTAGAGATTGATAGATTTCTGATTACCAGTGGAGTACTGGGTTATGGAGATGGGGTGGGTAAAAGGCATTAAAGTGGTTGATCAGCCTTGATCATTTATTGAATGTCAGGACAGGCTTGATAGGCTGAATGGCTGAGTCCCATTCCCATGAAATAAAGCAAGTGACATTCACACTTCTTAGTAAGTCTCTAGAAACCCATCAGTTTAATCCACTAATTGATGTGTAGATTTGGCACTGTGCTGTGCAAGAACAGATTGTACATTACAAAGTGTTCAGTTACCTCAAACACCACTGACACAGGTAAAGATTTTTTAAACAAGGGTAGAAATTACTGGAGAAACTCTAAGGCTGGCAGCATCTATGAGGTGAAAGTAGAGCAGAAGTGAATAAGAGTCACCGGACTCAAAACAATGACTCTGATTTCTTCCCACAGATACTGCCAGAACTGCTGAGTTTCTCCAGCAATTTCTGTTTCAGATCTCCAGCATTCACAGTTCTTTGACTTTTTTTAAAAATTTTTTTTTTTTTTTTACAATAACCTGGCTTTCCAACTCCAATGCTGTTAAATTCAAACTCACCTTTAATTTTTTTAAAATCAGTCCCCTGAACTGAGATTCTAAATCCCCAGTTTTTTTTTCTTTTTTGTACCCTCCACACTACTACCATACAGCAGTAGTGCTTACTTTTCCCTGCAGCATCCATGCTGTGTGTGTGTGTGTGTGTGTGTGTGTGTGTAGGGGCTCAGTGAAAATACCATTTGTGTAAATAATTTTATTCAATGTTCCACCAGCAGGAAAAATACCCATGTGGCCAGGGACCCAGTGTCAAGCAGAGCCTGGTAGGGGAAACGCCTACTGAAAAACGTGAAGGGGAAGGTTAGGGATTAAATCAAATTAGAGTTGGAGGGTGAAATAAAGCACTCCACCCACCATGGTGCCCACCTCTCCCTAAAGGCACAGAGAGCATTGGTAGACACCGTGTGCTCCCTCTCCAAGGATACCCAGAATTGGACATAGCTGCGGAAGAGAGGAAGTCGTTCGGCCGAAATGACTCCCTCCACGGCCTGCTGCATGGACGTGTTTTGCAGCCAGCCTGGCCAGGCTCAGGAGCAGACTCGCGAGGAAATCCTCTAACCTGTCCACACCGGGTGCCTGAAGATCAGGAGCATGGGGCTAAAGTGCAACCAAAAGCAGAGGAGAAGGTCCTTTAGGTATCTTAAAAGCGAGCGCAAATGCCTACAACCAATATACACATGGTCCACAGACTCCACAGCGCCACAAAACAAACAGTTGGGCTGGGAGTCCATGAACCACTGCAATCTGCGGTTACAAGGTTCTGCTGCGTGCAACACCCTCCACCCCACATCCCCGAGGGAAAGAGGGAGGACTCCCATGTACAGAACCCTCCACTTGGGATCTCCACTGCCCGGTAGTAAATGGGCATGCCAAGGCAGGGGGTGAAGAAGAAGAGGTGGATGGTGTGCAGTAACAGTCTGTACATGACCAGCTGTTTTGCATCTCTAAAAGACATGTGACAAATACTTCGGAGGCAGTTCAGGTCATGGGGCACAGGTGCCCAGGTGAAGTACAGAAGCCTGGGGCCAATGTGAAATTCTGTCTAGGCAGGGGTACGCACAGATGGGATCCCACCACACACCTGAGCATCCTCAAACCCACCTTTAACACATCCCTGGGAATCTGTCACATGACAATATCCCTAAATTGTCTCATTTTGTTGGTTTCCAGATCTCTGAAATTGGGGTGAACCTTCCCAATGTGTTTTGGAGACATCACAGGGAATGGAATTCTGAACAAATGGCCATTTTATACCCATTTTCTTCCTCGTTGAAGCCAATTTCTGCCACTTTCAGCCCTCTATCCTTCTGGTTGCACTTCAGAAATGCTTCATTGAACGGGAGGTAGTTTCACAAGTCCTGAGATCATGGAAGAACATTTGTGACAGCACGTCTTTGTTTGAAATCAGGCTGCCCTGCAGCTAAGTTGCTGCGACTGAGATTTCCTAGAGGGCCTTGAAGGGCTCCAATTTGTCGGTTCCCTTCTGGCAGCTGCCGTGAAATGGAGGCATTAGTTTCCTCTAACTTGTTCAGATATGTGCGCACGGGTCCATGACAGAGGCTCCAGAGTGGTGATAGAAGCAGCTTACCAACTCAAGCACAGTTGCATCTGCATTTGATGAGTCTCTTGACTATTTCATCTTCATCTACAGAATCCAGCATCAGATCTTGACATGAAACTCCCACATTTAGCATACTGTACAGCCAACTTACTCCCATGCAATCTTACGATGTGGATATTAGTGGAACAATCACCATTCATTTCCCTATCCCGACTGAATAAAAACCGATACAACTGCAGATGCTGTAAATCAGGAACAAAAACAAAGCTGCTGGAAAAGCTCAGCAGGTCTGGCATCATCTGTGAAAGAAAAAATAGAGTTAACGTTTTCAGTCCGGCGACCCCTCCTCAGAACTGATGGTGGCTGGAAAAATGTCAGTTTATATGCAGAAAAAAGGGGAGGGGGATGTGATAGGGAGTAAACGATAGGACTGAGCCCAAAGAGAGAGAAAAGCAGTTGGACAGACAAAGAGTTGATAACGATCAAGTTGGGAGGGTGAATAGTTGTTAACGGGGACTATTAGTGACTAATAACAGGTGTAATGGCAGGCTCTGTGGTAACAAGGCCTGGTGTGTGGGGTAGGGGGCTGGGACACGAGAGAGTTTATGCCCTAAAATATTTGAACTCGATATGGACTACGGAGGGCTGCATGGTCCCCAAGCGGAAAATGAGGTGCTGTTCTTCCAGCTTGTGTTGAGCTTCGCTTGAACACTGCATCAAGCCAGAGACAGACATGTTGGCCTGGCAACAGGATGGTGCGTTAAAGTGGCAGGCAACGGTAGTTAAAGGTCTTTTTTGCAAGCAGTCCTATTCTGGCCCTGACGCTGCTTACCTCTCTCATCTGGAATTGGAAAACTTCCATCAATTTCCACCCTGCCCTCACTTTCACCCGGTCTATCTCTGACTCCTCCCTTCCCTTCCTCATCATTTCTGGGGATAGACTGGCCACTAATACCACAACAAACCCACCGACTCCCACAGCGACCTGGACTATACATCCTCACACCCCACTTCCTGTAAAGACTCCATCCCATTCTCTCAGTTCCTCCGTCTCCGTCATATGTTCAGAAGAGGCCAGCTTCGACAAGAGAGCCTCCGAAATGTCCACCTTTGTCCTCAACCGAGGATTCCCCAGCTCCGTTGTGGACAGGGTCCTCAACCAGGCCCGACCCATCGCCCGCACTTCCACCCTCACCCCTTCTCTTCTCTCCCGCAACAGCGATAGGGTTCCCCTTATCCTCACCTACCATTCCACCAACATCCACATCCAGATCAACAGGTGCCATTTCCGCCACCCGCAGCAAGATGCCACCACCAGACACATATTCCCTTCCCTTCCCTCGTCTGCCTTCCAGAGGAAACAGGTCCACATCCTGGTCCATATTTCCTTCCCCCCCAGCACCTCCTCAAAGCCCTACGGCACCTTCCTCTGTAACCGGTGAAGGTGCAACACCTGCCCATTTACCTCCTCCCTCCCCAGTATCCAAGGGCTCAAAAATAGCTTCCAGGTGAAGCAACACTTCACCTACACTTCCCAGAATCTGGTCTACTGCATTCATTGCTCACAATGTGGTCTGCTCTACACTGGGGAAACAAAGCGTAGACTGGGTGACTGCTTCGCAGAACATCTACGTTCTGCTCACAAAAAAAGACCCTGAACTACCCATTGCCTGCCACTTTAACGCACCACTCTGTTCTGTGGCTAACATCTCTGTCTCTGGCTTGCTGCAGTGTTCCAGCGAAGCCCAACACAAGCTGGAGGAACAGCACCTCATTTTCCGCTTGGGGACCATGCGGCCCTCCAGACTCTATGTCAAGTTCAACAACTTTAGGGCCTATACTCTCACGTCCCAGCCCCTTACCCCACACACCAGACCTTGTTACCACATAGCCTGCCATTACACACCACCTGTTGTTAGTCACTAATAGTCCCCATTAACAACTATTCACCCTCCCAGCCTGATCGTTAGCAACTCTTTGTCTGTCCAACTGCTCTTCTCTCTCTTTAGGCTCTATCCTTTCGTTTACTCCCTACCCCAACCTGCTCCATTTTTTCTGCATATAAACTGACGTTTTCCCAGCCACCATCACTTCTGAGGAAGGGTCGCCGGACCGGAAACGTTAACTCTGTTTTTTCCTTCACAGATGCTGCCAAACCTGCTGAGCTTTTCCAGCAACTTTGCTTTTGTCCCATCCTGACTACCCTGACAACTGAGTAAATCATTTTGGACGGCAGTTTAAAGCCATCCATGTGGGGCCAGAGTTACATAGAGGCCAGACCAAGGCTAAGAACGACATGTTTCCTTTCTGAAAGGGCAGAAGCAAACCACCTGGAATTTTACAACAAATCAACAGTTGCGAGATTTGAAAAAGAAACTCAATTCAGATTCTCTCATTGTCATGCATGGATTTGAATTGTGTTACCTAAATTGATTTTGCAATATGTACCTTTCCAGCCAAAATGACTAATACACAAGGGATAAATAATAAAATTGTTTTCTTTTATTTTTAAATATTCTGGAAAAATATTCTAAAATCCAATCATTCACCTATCTTCAGGAGGTCTGCTTCACGTGATGGATCCATTTAAATTGGGTATGCAGCATATCAATATAACTGCCTTATACACAGTAGGAAATGCTGGTGAGGTGCTGCATTAAAATAATGACATGACTTTTATTTTTTGATTATAGTACAACTCCACATATGCAGACTGGGAAATATTGAGCCTTACAGTCAAATTTCATCCTGTCCATATAAAACAAGACTTTTACTTTTAATCAATTCTATTCAGGCCAAAGAAAAATAAATGATAGTCAATATTTTTCAAGAACAATTGGATTAGCTCACTTCTTCTTGTGTAAAAGATGATTAAATTTGAAATGCAATCAACATATTTCCATATCTAAGAATCAACAGGTTCTTGGTCATCCTGTAGCAATGTAGCAAATCAACAACATCTTCTAAAAGTTTGGAGAGAAAACTGCAAAAACAATCATTCGCTATTTATTGGAGGTATGAACTTCAAACTTCATGAGAATACTGCTAATCACTCCAATATGGAGGAACTATCATGACCTGTCAAACTGGGTCCATTTCAAACCATGCTCCAAAGTCAGTGACCAATGATTAACTTCTGCAACAGTGCTACATTGTTTTCAGCAGCTCTACAGTTACTAGCCAATCTCCTTTCTCAAAGCATGGGTGCGGGCTTATCTCTCAAACAGCAGCACAAGCTCGCAGTGAGAAGTGTGTGGGAACATGTCCACAGGTACAGCTAGTCTTGGAGTGAAGGGGTCACCGAACAGCTTCTTCTGCTGGTCAGGTGGGCAGCACAGTCTGAAATGAGCAAAAACAGTTATAGCTTAGAGCCCATTCAACTACATTGTATTGGCTGTAACATACTGGCAGGTCCAATAAAATTAGGAATTGTGATTAGAGTTACTCATTCCCATATGAACACTTCTGTTGACATAAAATATGGAATTACTTCAAAGATTTGCTTCAGGGCAGATCCTGATTTCAAATAATAAGTTTTTTTTCTTCCTCCTGGAATATTTAATTTTTCTCAAGTATGGATTTCTTGTTGCAGAATCACAGATTAGCATAGCACAGAAAGAAGCCATTTGAACTTTAGTGTTTGGAGACAGCTGTTTTGAAGAGTAATCCTGTTAGTCTCTCTCTCCACATCCCTGCATTTACTTCCCAAGTATTTATTTCTTTTCATTCTTTCATGGGATTCAGTGACCTGACTGGGCCAGCATTTATTGCCCATCCCTAGTTGCCCTTGAGAAAGTGATGTGAACTGCCTTCCTGAACTACTGCAGTCCATTTGGTGCAGACAGACTCACAATGCCCTTAAGGAGGGAATTCCAGAATGTCTAGAGATTGGGTGGTGAAGGGTATAGTTAGGTCTTGGGTTCAGAGAATTTTATTTATTCATGCTGAGATTGAGGATGTTGATTCAGTCACCTGAACTGCTGTAATATTAACCCAGGATATTGCACATTCTCTCCAACTGAATGATTTTATTTTCAATTTCACTGCAGCATCTGAAGGTCCTGACTTAAACTGGGGTACAGTTCTCCAACTGCAAACTGGAATGGGATTTCAACTATCTATGAATTCTAACAGGGTCATGACCACAGGTCAGAATCCCAAAGTACTGTGGACATCTTTAAGTTGTAATTCCAAAATATTTGAAAAAAAATTGAAAACTTTTTGAAAGATAAAGATGGCTGGTAGTTAAAAAGGGCTGTGGATGTAAATTAACTGATTAAATGCAGACAGAGACCATAAAATTTCACACCCACAGATGTGAAGAGAAATTCAAACAACCTTTCAGAAGGGGAGAGGCAACTCAAAACGGACTGGGCTGTGATCTCGTGCAACTAAAGATACCGAGGAGGCAAGAATACACAAGGACAGGGGTTAAAAAGCTGGCTTCAATTCAACTGGAGTGCCCTAGTGGGACTGAACCCTATTTTGCATACCAGCCTGTGTTCAAACATTAATATGCTGTGGGTAAAGATCCTCATTTCACAATGAGTACTGCAAACCAGACAAGTGGAAACAGTACAACAAAAGGACTCTCTCTCACCCCAAGTGCTGGAATTCAATCATGGTCAAAAGGAATCAGAACAACAGAATCTCAACCACTCTAGAAAATTAATGATAGTGAGAGCAACTGTACAACTACCAACATTAACATGACCAATAAGCTATAACAGCCACAACACATAATTATCTGCTCTTCTCAAACAATTCAGAAAGTGAGCCACATATCTATTTTTCAGACACTTACCGTTTTTGGACTCAACTCACTTCTAATCTGTGTATGCATGTGTTACATTTCTAATTCTTCTCAGGTTTTTTAATAAATAAAATCACTCTTTGTTAAGTGAAGAGAGCCTAGTTAAATTGGCTACTTATGTTTTATAAGTTGGTTTGGGCCTGGGAGAAAGAAATCTACAAAGGAAGTGATCTGCTTTTAAATTATGCTTGACCAACTGAGGAGGAAGGGTGAATGAAGGAGGGAAGCTGGTTGATGGCTCTTCACCTGGAAGCTTAACAATTTGTAGTATCATAACACAGGTCATCACAGCAATCTCAATCAAAGCAATCTCAATTTTGTTCTCAACTAATGTACAGGCCTTCCAAATTCTGGACAGTGATTAGAAATGGCTCAGTGGGAGATTTCAGATTATCACTGCTTCCACAGTTATTTCTCAAGTATATCAATGAAGACCGAGAATGCGCTTCCTATTTTTTTGTCCTGGAAACTTCCCTCACCTGTCTTTAGCCAGCAAGTCGATGCAGTTCCTCGCTCAGCCTCTAGTCTAGGTAAGTAGCTAACATCCAGAGACCCACCCAGAGACGATGAGTTCCTTCGCTTTGGGGTGGTATGGTGGCTCAGTGGTTAGCACTGCTGCCTCACAGCACCAGGGACGTGGGTTCAATTCCATCCTCGGGTGATTGTGTGGAGTTTGCACATTCTCCCCGAGTCTGCGTGGGTTTCCTCCGGGTGCTCCAGTTTCCTCCCACAGTCCAAAGATGCGCAGGCTAAGTGTACTGGCCATGGTAAATTGCCCATAGTGTTCAGGGATGTGTAGATTAGGTGGGTTATAGGGGAATGGGTCTGCGTGGGATGCTCCGAGAGTCGGTGTGGACTTGTTGGGCCGAAGGGCCTGTTTCCACACTGTAGGGATTCTACGATTCCATGATCCAGATCAGTCGGCTTTCTGCCGAGGGGACAAAGTTCGGAATTTGTCAAAATCATGCAACCCCAATGCATGCCTGTGACCACCCATCACTAGAATCATATCATCCCCTCCATGTTGGTCAAACCAAACTGGCTCACTGGTGGTTACAGATAGGTATATGCCTTGCTTCCTGAGGCACTATTTTCTTAGGCTTGTTTGGCCCAAGTGATTAGATTCCCTCCAAATCCTGGGTGTACTGAATTAAATGGGACTGGGTGGGGCTGCCTGGCAATAACACGGTGCTCGAGTATTCACCAATGCTACCTACTCAATAAAGTTTCTCATGGCTTCACCCTCTGGCTTACAGGAGATGTACACGAGCTGCCGAATCTGCTCACAATTACGAATTGCTCGCACCACCCTGTAATCTGAAAAGCAAAATAAAACAGAAACATAATAGCTGCATCATCTAAACTGAAATACTTTAAATGCCTAAACTCTAGATTGGCAAATGAAATAACCATATACATTTTTCCATTATAATTTTTCATGTAGCATTCTACTTATAGTAGTTCTGTGGTGGACCCTCTTAAGAGTGGAGCTAGGGGCTGTACTGCCCAGGGTTGGCACTGTATGGGGAAGCTTCTCAGTAGATTCCAAGCCACCAACTGAGGCCATCACTTGTTCCTGGACGCATCTCTCTCTCTCTCTTTCTTTGTCTTTGTGGAGCTGGCCAGTGCCATGTGGTCAGATTGAGGAAACGCGAGGGTGCTGTTCCGTTTTGTCTGGTTGGATGATGGCCACTGGAATCCAGATAGACTTCAGTATTTTATTTGTCCTTTAACACTGGTTCAAGACTGCAGTATGCCACTGGGCCATTTAGAACACTGTCTTGGGGGAGTAAGTCGGGTAAGGGGGCTGCTGAGTTTGGCATTACTGGAGCCCCATGGGAAGGAGGGCAGGAGAAGAGAGGCGAGATAGTGGAAGTGTTAGTGGAGCAATATTACGAGGGCGAGTTGGGGGGGGGGGGGGCACTCCTTGGTGAAGACCTCGCACAGAGGTGCAGCACGGGGAGAGATCACAAGTAGGAACAGCTGGGAAATCTAAGGAGGAGGGGACACGACAAAATGGTACCAATCTGGTCAGCAACCATACGACAGTACTGTCAACAACACCAATACGAATCATGCAATGATCAACAAGATTTTTAGTCCTAACAGAGTAACAGTGCTAATAGGAACAACTTTACAAGCAGTTCAGTTTCTGGTCAATGGTAACCCACCAAGGTGTTAATGGTTGGGGCTCCAATGACAGTCATGCCATTGAATTCCAAAGGAAAATGGTTAGATTCTCTCATTGCCTGGCACTCACGTGGCATGAATGTCATTTGTCATATTGTACAACTCTTGCGGCATACAGACACGGATTGCATCAGTATCTGAGGTATTGCAAATGGTGCTGAACACTGCACAATCAATGAACATCCCCACTTCTGATCTTAAGATAGGAAGTCCACCGATGAAGCAGCTGAAGATGGTTGGGGTTGCGACACTCTACCTTAAAGGAACTCCTGCAGAGATGTCTTGCAGCTGTAATGATTAAACTTGAACAACCACAACCAACTTCTTTTGTGTTAGGGATGACTCCAAACAGCATAAATTATTCCCTCTGATGCCCAGAGACTTCAATTTTATTATGGCCTCCCTGATGCCACACTTGGACAAGTACTGTTCTGATGTCAATGCCAGTCACTCTCATCACCTCTTGAATTCAGCTCTGCCATCTATTTTGAACCAAAGCTGCAAAAAAGTCTGAGGAACTCAGACTGAGCACCAGAAATTCATTTGGCCCTTCAAGCCTGCTCCAACACTGATTCTCCATCCAGAGGAAATGTTTTGGCCTCAAGCACCCTGTTTTGAACTGAAGGAATTCTGTTTGTTTCAATGAGATCACATCTCATTCTTCTAAAATCTGGAAATATAGGCCTGGTCAATTCAATCTCTTCTCAAAGTACAATTCTCTGACCCCAAGAATCAGTCTAGTGGACCTTTGTTTGTATTCCCTCTTGGAAAAAGTATGTCTACCCACAGGCAAGGAGACCCAAACCATATGAGCACTCCAGGCATGGCTTTACCAATCACCTGCATAAGTGTAGTTAGCCCTCTTTATTGTCGTACTTAAATCCCATTTTAATAAAACATAATATGATTTTTGTTTTGTTTAACTAGTTACTTCCTGTAACTGCAACTCATGTACACAGATCCCACTAAATGCAAAGGTTTCCCAGTCTCTCATCATTCCAAAATATTCTGCTTTTTTATCTTTCCAGTTAAGTTGATGAATGTCACACTTTACCAGATTGTATTCTACATGCTACGTTCTGGCTGTCACCCACCCCAGTTAATATTCCTCTGTTGTCTGCTTGCATCCTCCTCACCACATGGTTTCCCACCTAATCATGTTTCGTCAGCAAATTTGGATGTGTTATTCTCAGTGTACCCTCACCCAAGTCATTAACATAGATTATAAGTAGCTGAGGTCCATATGCTAATCCTTGTGATACCTTTGGACAACCATATTTATCGCGTGTTAGTGTATGGTGCACGATCTCTGGACAAGCAGTGAATTTGTATTTTCAGAAGACATTTGATAAATATCGCACATTGAGCAAATTAATAAGAGCCTGTGACGTTGAAGGTAGCATATTAGCGTAGATAGAGAACTGGATAACTAATAGAAG
>NC_063345.1:65872867-65903684 GCF_021869965.1 Rhincodon typus | reverse complement strand
GAAGGTAGCATATTAGCGTAGATAGAGAACTGGATAACTAATAGAAGACAAAGAGTTGGGATAACAGGGGCAGTTCCAGGATGGCAATCTATAACTAGTGCTAGGGCAATAGTTATTTACAATATACAATAATGACTAGGATAAGGAAAGTGAATGTACTGTAGCCAATTCTGTGTATGATGCAAGAATTGGTGGGAAAGTAAATGGTGAGGATGTCAGAAAGAGTCTGAGAGAGATATAAACAGATTAAGTAAGTAGGAAAAAGACTTGGCAGATAGAATGTAATGTAGGAAAATGAGAGATTACGCACCTTGTGGGGAGAATAGAGAAGCTTAATATAGTTAAATGGAGGACAACTGCAGAAAGCTATGGAACAGAGAGATTTGGGAGTTCTCATCCACAAACTACTGAAAGCTATAATCCAAATTCAGTGGGAAACAGGGAAGGCAAAAGGAATATTAGCCTTTACTTCAAAGTGAATGGAGTATAAAAATAGAAAAGTCCTGCTAAAACAATATGAGGCAGCACTAGTCAGACCACCAGCTGCATTACTGTAAACAGTTCTAAACCCCTTACCCAAGGAAAGATATACTGGCCCCAGAGACAATCCAGAGAAGGTTCGCTAGATTAATCCTGAGTATGGAAGAAACATCTTGTGAAGAGACGTTAAGTAGACAGGTACTGTACTGATTGAAGTTTGGAAGAATGAGAGACAATCCTATTGAAAAATCAAGATTCTTAGGAGGTCTGCCAGGAGAAATGTGAAACGGTTGTCCTGCCAGGGGAAGCAATCTAGGACCAGAGGGCATCATCTCAGAATAAGGAGACCCCACCTAACATGGAGTTGAGGAGGAATTTCGTCTCTCAGAGGGGAGTGGATCTGTGGAATTCTTTATGACAGGAGGCAGTCAAGACTGTGAAATTGAATAAAGTCAAGGCTGAAATAGGCAGATTTTTAATCAGTAAGGGAATCAGGGTCATGGGAAAAAGACGGAGAAGTGAAGTTGAGCTTGATCAGATCTGGCATGATTTCACCGAATGGTGGAGCAGACTCGACGGGCATGAATTGCCTACTTCTGCCAAAGTCCTATGTTCTGAGATACTGAGCCAAGGAGCGTCAATTGTCCAAGATCACTGATACACCGTGCAATAACATTGCACGGCTGTCAAAGAATAAGGATGGATACGTGCATAACAATCTAGAATTTTATCTTGCTTCACAAGTGAGACAGGCACCAGATAAATGAGTCAGATATTTCAAATAAAAAAGGTTATGTTTCTTACGCAGTCCAGCCCGGGATGGGTTCACAACAGCAATGAGGAACTTGACATCCTCCAGTGAGGGCAGCAGCTGCGGTAAAACAATCTCTGCTTTGCCCTTGAGGAACTCACAGTTATCAATACCTGCAAGAGAGAAGGAGGAGTGTGTCACGGCTGTATTGGGTAAAGCTCAGGCTGACATCTGACTCCAGTTATGATAATGCATTGCTAACCGTGATAGGACAGATGGACTACATCTTTCCAACTCACATTCACTGGACAGACTGAGTGGTCATTCATTGGACATATTTGTACGGACTACCAAACCCACCTTAATTCCTCTTCGGTGATCTGCTGGCATCAGCAAACAACAACCAGCAACACACTCCTTCCGACTTTCTGCCTTCAGAGGCAAGCTGCCTCATTCCTGCTTCTCTGCTGAAGCCTTGTTGAGGTTAGATTTAAAATAGTGGAAAAGCAAACTTGAAAGGAGGGAATCGGAGAGTGTTGGCTATAGGTGAGGAAATAGCACACTGTGGTCCGTGGTATAAGAGCATGATAAGCTCTTAAAGCAAGAGAAATGATGGAAATTCCTAGGAGAATGGCAGATTACTGGGTAAAATGGAAACTCAGTGCTCTTAGTCCGTGTGTGGGAGTCGGAGGGGGTGGTAGAAGACAGAAATCCATGAGAGACCACACGTTTGATGACTATCCAGGGTAGGCCATGTACAGTTTAGGGGATAGTAAGGACTAGTTCTGACTTTCACCTCCTTCATAAATGATCAGCCAGTAAATATCCATCGTCTTGTCCTAATGCATTGAGTCGGGTGAAGTACTGAAGATCTGTCAACTTAAGGAACCTATCTCAGTCTATTCTCATTCAAATTCTTGGACATAAAAGTAAACAAAACCTGCACGTAACAATTGGTGACACTGCCCCATCATAAACATACCGTTAAGAACAGCATTGCACTGGGCATCCTCTACAGCCTGTTCAATAAGCTCGATTCCTATCACTCTCGCTGCTCCTTGGCACAAGGTCAAACCAATAACTCCTAGAAAGTAAAAGCAGGCATTCAGTAATTATCTTTGCATCAATGCACAGTCTTTCATATCCACTCCTCCTCCAGCACAGTGCTCAATGTGAGATTAACATGGTGCTTTTTCTCAGATGCCAGCACCAAATCACATCAGAAAGAAAGCAGTTTGTGTAGAGGACTCAGGGTAGAGTATTTGCCAATCAGATGTGGACCATTATTCTAGTTCCATCTGTTTTGAAATGGGTATCCTTGACTTTCTGTTCATAATGCAGCTCTGGGGCCATGTACAAAGTTGACTTGCCTCTTCCCCATCATTTTCCATAAATCTTAAATTGCACAAGACCTTGGAGCTCTGTTTTAACACTCTTCCAGTTAGACACAACAGGGCTAAGAAATGGCTCCATTCAAACCACAACCTGTAAATAAATCAAGATTTTTTTGGATCTTTATGCTAGGTCAGAGTTTCCCCCAAATTGGGTCATGAGCTTAAATTGTGGGGTCACAATCTTGGAGGCAGCAATGGTCACTGCAGAGTTCTAGCCCCACCATACCCCATACAGGCACTCTCCTCCTCCCTCAACACACTCTCATTTCGTACCAAAGGCCGTAACAATCTTCAAACTTCAAAATGGGGTCTCCGTGGACAAAAACTCAGGAAACACTGCTGGGTAATTAATCCAGCATCAATGGCTGTTACCACTCCCATACAAATGCAAACAAACAGATTTCCAGCATCTGCATTATTTTGACACACAAACAGAAAACGCTGGAAGCAATGCAATGGGGAAGATGACATTAAAGCTTTACACTTCGTCGGTGCCTCATGCTCAGTATCTAAGTTAGGTGAAGCAACTACAGCAAGGTGAACCATTGATTTTTTTTTTTTTTTTAAATTAGTACGTCCATTATTTGCTGTGACTGGGAGAATTCCTAACTTTAGAGCCAATGCTTTAAAATTATTTTAAAAACAAATAAATTTTTAAAAACCCTTTCAGTGGATACAAGGTTCAAAATCTTGAAGCGCAATATAATCCAAACTGACTAAATATATTTGATGTGGAGGTGCTGGTGTTGGACTGGGATGGACAAGGTCAGAAGTCAGACAACATCAGGTTACATTCCAACAGGTTTATTTGAAATCACAAGCTTTCGGAGCATTGCTCCTTTGTCAAGTGAATTTCACTTCAATCGATGAAGGAAAAATACTCTGAAAGCTTGTGATTTCAAAAAACCTGTTGGACTATAACCTGGTGTTGTGGGACTTCTGACCTACACAATATTTATCACTGAAAATGGCCAGAATTCCAACATCACAGGCTATTCTATGACATCTTGGAAATTTCACTCAAGCTCCTTTACTGCAAATATTCTCACCCCTGGGCTGGGCAGCACAAAGAAACATTCAACCGAACACCTCCCCCTCCACCCATGGTGGGAACTTGGAGGCAAGTCAGCCTGAATGCTCCCAGTTGAATTACAACATGGCAGTAACATCAGAAGATTTGGGATGAGGCTGCCTCTCAGTCAGGAACTGTAATGATGCAGACCAACATAAGACGATGAATATATCTCAGACAGGAGCAAAATTATTACTCATCATTCTTTTCCTAACCAAATACAGAGGGTTCTGTTATAACGCGACAGTTGCGTTCCTATGCAACATTGTGTTATAGAAAATCTTGCTATAGAAACAATGGGGCCTATGAGAAAAGCAGGGTTGGGGCAGACCGCCAAAAATAAAATCACTCAAAAGCCTAACACAAAAGGACAGCACAGTTTGAATAAATCTTTAATTCATATCTAATAATGAAATAAATTTAGTTTTAACACCTTCTCTTAACAAAATGTCAAGATGACTTGATGGGGGAGGAGGTTTTGAGGTTGCTCTGTTGTAAATGCAGGGGCCCGGGTCATCATCATCACCCTAAGGTGCAGTTGTGGTTGTACAGTTAGGGTGAAAAATAGTTAATCCAGAAGTGGATGGCTGTAGTTCATTGTCTCTGGCTGTTTCTTGGAGGTTGGCTTAAACAAAAGACATTCAGTTTTTGCTGCTTTGCCATTTTTCTTCTTTCATGAAGAAGCTGTTCGTAGGATGCCAAATAAAATCTTATTCCACGAACTGCTACCCTGCTGCGTTTTGCATTATAATCATTGTACTCTAAGAGCTGTAACTGCTTCTCAATTTCTCTCAGGATAGAAGACAAAACAGAAGCGGAAGGCTCTCGTGGTGCTGCATCCTGGACTTCTTCATCTTCATCTCTAACTTCCACTTCCCCCTCAGTGACAAGTTGTTGTAGATCAGCTGTAGAGAGGTCTTCACAGTGAGACTCAAGTAGCTCTTCAATGTCCTCACGCTTCATTTCTTCAAATTGACTTGCTTTGCAAGATGAACACAATGTTCATTGATTCTTGGGAGCTCCTCTGATGGATCAAAGGTTTTAAAATCTTGAAAACAAATCTGGGAGAAGCTTCCGCCAAACTGTATGCACGCAGTCCTTACTGACATCACCCCAGGCCTCCACAATAACTTCAATTGCATTCTTCACGTTAAAGCTCTTTCAAAATTGAAGAACAATGTCCTTATTCCCCTCAGTGGCTGCAATTAGCCTCTTAAATGTGCGCCTTAAATAATAAGTTTTAAAAGCTGCTATTGTACCCTGAGCCATGGGTGGAAGGAGACAGGTTACGTTTAGGGGTAGAAATAGCACTTTGATTTTTTCAGAAAGCTCACCAACGGTGGGAGGATGGCTTGACGCATTATCCAGGACAAGGAGAATCTTGAAATCCATTTTTTTTTTCCTGCAATACTTTGTAAAAACATCTTCTAATTGGTCAACAATAAGGTCACTGATGGAATTATATTATAGCCAACACAAGTTTGCGTTTCAGAAATAGCATTTCCCTATTCTTCATTTGCGTTACAGCCGATTCGTGTTGCCGGAACATGCGTTATAGCAGAACCCCGAGGGCACCTTGAGAGATGAAGGAGGAAACAAACAGGGAAAAGTAAAGTATTTTTCCACTATTGTCCAACAATCTCAATGCACATCATAATCCCATATACCTGTACCACAGCAGACATCGAGCACGATATAGTCACTGTCCACCCTGATCAGGTCACGAACTGTTTCATAAAGGACCTCTGCTCCCTCAGAATTCACCTGGAAGAAGGCATCTGGAGAGATTCGGAAGGTCAGACCCAATATCTCCTCATAGATATAGGGAACGCCATACAGAAGTTGGTATGGTGACTGCTCATGGAGACAGCGGGTCATCATACTGTCAGTGAAAACACACAATTAAAATCAGAAATTGCCTCATTAGTGGAAGAGGAAAGAGTTTGGAAAGATGTGGAGCCCACTATACCCCCACGTTTTACAGACAGTTGCCCACATTTTGAATGAGTCATTTAAATAGGGGCCTTGTCTGGTACATTTGATGTTTCTAAATATCCCATGGTACTATTTAGAAAGTAAGGAATTTTTGTGGTGTCTAAGATAACATCTAAGTCTTATCTAACATCACTAAATGCAAACTATCTTTGTTGTTTGAAGGGCATTATTACATGCAAATTAGCTGCCATTACATTGGCTTGGCATTGATACTTGTCAGTGAAAACAATTTTCAGATTCCTGTGTAATTCTGCCTCACTCGTGTATGCAGCTTTGTGTTTGACAACTGTATGGTTGCCTTTTCTGTACAAGCAAGGGGCCGTGGCTATTCACACGGCAATCTGAGCTTTGCTTTGTGTTTTCCATCACTCACTGTGCCCCAGTACCAGAAGACTGACAGTCTCTGATACACTGTGATAGCAGTAACTCACAGAAAATGAGGGCAAAGGTAACAGAGGGTGTACAATGACATGTTTTTCGAGCTAGATTATATAACACAGAGATAGGAAAATTTAAGGGTTGGCTGCCCAGCCACTGAGCTAAGAAATAGCAACATGAAGTTGCCTGCAACCTTCACACATTCTGCATTTTCACATTACAACAGTGAATGCACTTCAAAAGTACCTCACCCTTGGCTACGCCTTAGTTCCCCTGATTTGGCAGCTAACATCGATGAACCTTTCTGAAGATAAAACTCAGTGATGTTAATTCCCAACTTGCCAGTAGCGAGTGAGCAAAATTTCAGAGTATTAATCCAACTTGACAAGCTGCATCTACAGTTCAGCCTAGTGACTATCCTAACTCCCATGTCACCAGGAGATGATTACAAATCCCTTTTGGCGTTATGACTAGTTGTATCTGCTCTCATCCTTGTAAAGTTCAGTTTAATTTGTGGAATAGATATTTGCAGGATGATTTTGTAGAGATGCTAGATGGAGGGACATCACAATCTTCCATTCCTGCTGTCCAGGTGACTAATTCTAGCAAGACTTGCCAACCCAGGGCTAAATTTGTGCTGAGTAATTGTGTGGCTCCATGTCACAGATTAGCACATACACAGAACTGGACTGATTTCAGTTGGGACACTCTTGCAGCCAGACATCTGACCGAAACGATAAACTGAGGAGAGCTATATACTGATGGTTTGGAATTGTAATCATAAGACTGCATATCGCTCATCCCCATCTGCAAGGTTAACAGAGAAGAACAAGTACCTTTCCTGAAAGTAGAGAGAGGTCAGTTCACACGCAGATCCCGGTCCAATGGTAAAATATTCCACCAGCGATGTCTGATGTTTGGCAATTTCCTCCTGTAAAAATTGAACAAATAAAATTCTACAAGAATACCCGTACATTACCATACATTTCATCTTTTATACTGACAAGCCTTCACTCATAGTACAACCAGTTATCAAACTCATCAAATCGCTGCAAGTCTTTACTGAATTCTGCCAAACCTTTCCAACAAATTCGCTGAAGAGGACAGTATCTCATCTCATTTTAATTCTCAGTCAGTCAGTCACGGTAAGAATTCCCAACCATAAAAGAAAGAAAATCATGACTTCCCTTTGAAACTACATGATGAAATGTTTGGACCAAGCACATCCCAGATAGCGGAGTATCCAAAAAGACTGAAGCTAATTTCTTAGGGGTTAGAACTTTTGCAGCAGTTTTATCCAAGTTGAGAATGGGTTTTGAAAAGTCAACGCCACTTCCTGTTTCATCCATTGTATGAGCTGTGCAGAAGCTAATTCAGAGAAAAGCCAAACTGACCCTTGAGAGAGACGTGACAGAAACAGCCCGTGCCCAACTTGAAATACACAAGCAATTAAATACAAAAGGTCAGTCAGTCAGAGAAGTAGATTTGTCAGTAGTGTTACTTGCACTGCTTACTCAAAAGGTCACACAGGAGACCCGAGCACAAAATTCAGGCTGCCACTCAAATGTGGCACTAAGGGAGCACTGCACAGTCTGAAGTGCAGCTTTTCAGATAGACTTCATGAGCTGTTAAACCTAAGCCCTATCATCCTCTCAGGTGGGTGCAAACAAAATAAAAATTCCCATGGCAATAGTCAGAGAAAAGCAGAGTAAATTTCTACCTTTCCTGCCCGGCAATTATCCTTTAACCAACAGCACTAGAAATCACAAACACATTGCCATTTATGGACACTGCTATGCCCAAAATGGTTGTCCTGTTTCATGCAAATTCAAATGGTTAATCTTCAAAAAGTACTTCGCTGACTGCAAAGCAATTTAGAATCTCCTAAAGTGGAAAAGGTGCTGTACAAATGCAAACTCTGGTTGTACTTTTCTAAGACTCTCCTTCAGGACAGAATATGGCAAGATGGATCCCGTAGCTACAGGGTATAGAGGATATCTCCTACGGACACCTGCTGGGTGCAGCACACTGGGAAATGCACCTGGGAAACTACATTCTGTTGTGCAAGGAAGGCTGCAAATATCTAATGTGCATGATGATCAGTTGACACCCATAGTTCTGGAGTTGTTCTCTGACAGTGAACAACCCTAGCTGAGCAGTACCTTCTGTAGATCCTGAGGATGGAAGTAGACAATAGCCATTGCATCTCCTCTCCTATTGGTGCGAACAGTGATTTCCCGCCAGTGTCCTCCTTCATGGAACAAGATGCAAGGCTCCAGTGGAGAAAGCCGGATGAACTGCTCATAATTCTGTTGCAGCGGGGGGAGGGGAACAATAAAATTCAAGCCAATTAAACCAGGAAAAGCTACTCTCACAAGGTTTTCTCCCTGTCTTCCTTAAGCAGTGGCGTCCTTGTTGAATTACAGTTCCACAGACACATGGGTCTCCCAGGGCCAAATGCTGATCACTTACGTGTAAATGTCATCTGTAAACCTCACTGAGGCTTTCAAGTCCATCAATTCCTGTCCCTGACATCTGTACCTTCTTCGCCTAACACGAAAACGAAACCCTTTCCACTTTACTTCTACCTGGGCATGGGGTGCCAAGGCAAATCACACCACTACATTGGCTATAGCCAGTTAAGTGATTGCAGAGCAGGGATTAAACAGGAAATCCTTTTAATTTTTTCCGCTGTTTAAAACAATTCTTTCATGGGATGTGGGCTACGCCAGCCCTATCCCGACTTGCCCTAGAGAAGGTGGTCATGCAAAATGACTTTTCTGTAGCAAACAGGTAGAAATAAGGGGCTTACTTGGCCATTTCAGAGCACTGTTAAACAGGCTGCTCTGGTCTGAGTCACAGATGGGTCAATTTCCATCAAGGGCATTACTGAGCCACCTGGGGTTTTATCATCAATAATAGTTTCACGATCACCATTAGTGAGACTAGCTTTTCAACTCGATATTCTCATTAATGAATTGAATTTAAAGTGCCTACTGTAGCTGCAATGGGATTTGAGCCCTTGTCCCCGAATTAGACTGGGCCTCTGGATTATTAGTGCAGAGATATTACCAACACACCACTATTTCCCCTTGGCTGACAATAAGTGACCAGATCTAAATTGAGAAATACATCTCACTCCTGTTGCAATTTCCTGACAAAATTGCCCAAATTCATCATGTGAAGTTGACTTACTCTGGCCACTTGCTTGTGTTTCTTGGGCATATTCACCAAGTGATCTGAATGAGTACAAACAATATTTCTCCCTGCAAGGAACAGAACAAGAGCAACCCTTTATAAAGCTTTGCCCAGGCCACAGTTACAGTATCATAGCCTGTTTTGCTTTCCACATTTTAGGAAGGATGTGAAGGTTCTTGACAGGGTGCAAAGGAGATTTAACAGAATGGTTCAAGCTAAAAGGTTAGGTTAGGTTGGAGGAGCTGGTGTCATTGTCCTTGGAGCAAAGAGATTGAGGAGAGATTTGCAGATTGAACAGTGACTTGGAAAAGAAAACTGGGTAAATATCTGAAGTGAAAGTATTTACAGGACTGTGGGAAAAGCAGGGAAGTAGGATTCATTCAATACTTTTAGCTAGTACAGACATGAGGGGCTGTAGCCACTACTACTATCCTCGCTGAAATAAACACAGGCCAAAACTTAAACCTGCATTTTCTTGGCCAAAGTGACTCATACCAGCCAGTAGCATTAGGCACTGAACTATCAAGGTACCTCTCTACTAGAACCTACAAGTGAACCAAGCAGGAATACGTCACAGTCAATTAGGTAAAACTGTCAAATATAGGTGTTGCTTACCTTTGCCAGTTCCAATGTAATGTCCAACTGTTTTAGGATTGCCATCAGGCCCTCTGTTCACAGAGAAAGTAGACTTGTTGCGATATCCGACAGTAACTGGCTGCAAAGAAGAATGGCACAGAGTACAGAAATAAGGTGTCCATGAGGTTTCAACCTCCTGCAGTCACCAACTTCAATATGGCCAGGTTTTCAGAATGACCAGAACATAGGACGATAAAACCCAGGAAACAGCTACTTCATTCATTGAACATTATCCTATCAATTCATATTTCCAACATTTCTGCTCAATTATCTTAATAAATAAATCACTTCAAATCCAGAACTATTCCTGAACTAAAGCTATATTTCCTGGTATACATTTTAAACATACTGCTCATTCATGTGCATTTATGCCTTCTACAATAATCCTCCACTAATACAGCTGATTGGCACAAGAATTATGTTTTTAATTTGTAAATTACAGATCTAAATGTACTGTGTGGCTATTTTCATAAAATGCTAATAATATATTACTCTGCTTGGACACTTAGAGAGCCTATCCCTTGTTTTATTTGCAGAGATGCAAGTTTGAGATCATATAGTCAGGTCTCAGCACTGGGGCAGTCCGTTTCTGTTGCAACAAGAGGTGGCAATCCCTTGTACATTCAGGGCTCACAACTCTCCAATGTGCAGCTCAGCGGAATTTATAGCACTGTGACTGAACTAGAGATGCACCCTGGGCTTGTGACGAATCCCTACAGTGTGGAAGCAGCCATTTGGCCCATCGATTCCACACCACCCCTCCGAAGAGCATCCACCATGTCCCAGCCCTTACTCTAACCCTGTAACCGTGCATTTCCCGTGGCTAATTCACCTAGCGTGCAGATCACTGGACATTATGGCCAATTTAGCATGGTCAATCCACCCAACCTGCACATCTTTGGACTCTGGGTGGAAACCAGAAGACCCAGAGGAAACCCACGCAGACATGTGGAGAATGTGCAAACTCCACAGGACAGTCACCCGAGGCTGGAATCGAACCTGGGTCCCTGGCGCTGTGAGGTAGCAGTGCTAACAACTGGGCCACCGTACCCGCGTATGTAAATGATCTAGGCTGACAATAAGGGCAGTGCAGCAGGAGCTCTGCATCACCTACAGCAGTATCTCCTGGATGAGATATTAAACATAATCAAGATTGGATTCAAAGTCGAGAGAGGGCTGGAAAATTCTCCTGGAGCCCTGACCAACAGAAATATCTCTTTAAGGGGAGGTGGTTACATACTGGCAAAATCACTGGACAAGTAATCCTGAGCCCCAGTTAATTTTCTGGCGACATTTTTTGATATAAAAACCATGGAAGACAGTGACATTGTATTCCAGGATTTAAAAAAAGTTAGCCTGATGTGACCATGTAATCTCTGTTGATCAACGTCAAAACCCATCTCATTCACTAACATCTTTCAGGGAATGAAATCTGTCATTCTCACCTGGTCTGGCCATGAGACTCCAGACCCACAGCAATGGGGTTGAGTCTTAAGTGCCCTCTGGGCAATTAGAGATGGACAATGAACGCTGGCCTAGTTAGCAATTCCAACATCCCATGAACATCTCACGTGAGAGTTTTTGCTGCCTCATATTACTCCTACTACAGAGACTCCACTTCAAACATGTGTTTATTGGTTGGAAAGAATATTGAGACTGACATTCAATCCATCAATTTCTTACCCAGTTTACAGCATAGCGTGCGGAAAGGCAGCAACTCTGCTGGCGAGGCATTTACGGGCTCCAAGAACTCAGATAAAAGATAGAATTAATAAAACCATTTTAACTATATTAAGTAGTTCTTTATTTGTTAAGGAGAATCTCTCCCCTGCTCTCCGGTTCTGTAGGGTGGAGTAATTGAATACTGACCGAGGGGAGAGTTGGATCCAGTGGGCAGCATAGGTCCTCTCTCCCAGAGTGACTAGGAAGGCTGGCAGTGAAAAACTGAAGGGTCCTCTTCTGAGCTTCATATTTAACCTAGAAGGGAGGAGAAAACCCAGGCTAAAATGGTCATGCCCTCAAGACATTCCAAAATACAATAAAACACGACAAACATGTTGCCAAATCACATGACAAGATGTTGAGTTGAGAGCTTTTACTTCCCATGAAATGTTACAAAATCAAAGCTAGTTGCTGGCGTCCTGTGGGAGGGACAAATTACTGCAGATGCTGGTATCTGTACTGAAAACAAAAATGCTGGAGATCACAGCAGACCATCAGACGAAGAGTCATCTGGACTCAAAACGTTAGCTTGCTTTCTTGCCTTGGATGCTGCCTGACCTGCTGGGATTTCCAGCATTTTTCTTTTGTTTTCAGCCAGCCTCCTGAACAAGGTAAACTCAGTCAGTTTCCAAGCTTTAGATTAGGTTCTTTAGTAGACAGTCAATTACTGTTCTGGATGATCTTGTTATTAGAGGAGTTAAAGCCTTCAGGAGGAGTAGCTTTTAACAAAATCGTTAGCACCATCAGGGACCAAAACAAAACCCTGCAAGGGCACTGAGTAACTACCTTTCTAGTAGAAACTTGCTCAGTATTTACAGCACAGAATGGGGTCATCACATACCTTCCCTTTGAATGTATTTTTGCTACTCACAAGAACTCTTGAATGCGGTCACAAGGTCTTACATTCTAAACACTCTTTGGGTAAGAAGTTTCTCCTAATATTCTCTTAGTTTTACGGTGACTATCTTACATTTATCAGCTCTAGTTTGGTCTCACCCCCAAAGAGAGCCATCTTCTCTGCAACGGACCCACCATAATTTTCAAGGCCTTGATTCCACAGCTTTCTCTTTTCACAAGTAAACAGCCTCAGTCTGTCCAGTTTCTTTCTGCAGATTTGAAATGGACCACAACAGGCAAAATCTGGCTCACCCCAGCAAAACACCTGCACCAATGCAGATATTAATCTAACTGCTGGCTGCTTTTCAGACTGAAGGAAGAAATCCAGTAGGCTTTCTAGAAATAGGCATCATAATCACTCCAAGCATTAGACAGAGTACGGGGAAGACTCACCAGAATTATTCCTGTTTGATGGCCTGCAGCTACACGGATAGATCAGACTGTTCTTCTAGGAGAAGAAGGGTGAGAGGACAGTTGATAGAGATGTTCAAAATCATGGAGAGTTTGGACAGAGTGGATCGGGAGAAACTGTTCCCATTGGTGGAATGATTGAGAATAAGATCCGAGGATAAGGTAAATGGTAAAAGGGACAAAGGAAGGTGTTAGCCAGGTGGTGAAGAGATTCTGCAGTGACCAAACGTGTGGACATTGCCTTATGCTCTGAAATAACTCAATGGCTGAACATAAAGCAGTATTACATTTTATAATCTAGTGAAGTTGGATTGTGTCTTTCTAACTTTTCCTGTAAAATACCATGGTAAACTCAAAAACTCCTCCCCACACTGTAGGGGAAGTCTTCTTGCAAGGAGTGGACATCAGAGACTGGACTTACTGGAGCCCACAGCATCTCTGGAGGAGAATCTGGGCATCCTCTGCCTGGTATTTGAACTTGGATGCCTTTAATGTTTCTTATCAATAGGATTATATGGACATTGCAGCCCCTTCACAAACCTGTAGCTGCTCCTCATAGTTCATTCTCCAAAGTGGGGTCACAGCATCAGCCAGCCTGACAGAGAAAGAACAAAGGTAATGCAATAGGCTGAAAAATATTTCATAGAATGGAGTCAATTTTATCCTCAATTGCTCGTCAGGAACGGGGTTGAATCGTTTGTTTATAGCTGGCTTGCACTCCACAATTGAATGAAGCAACTGAGAGCAATAAAAGCAAACTACAGTGGATGCTGGAAATCTGAAACAAACACAGAAAAATGCTACAGAAACTCTGCAAATCTGGCAGAATCTGTGCAGAGAGAAGTAGAGTTAAAGCTCCTGGTGAATGGGCAAGTGGTATACCTTCTGTGATTTCATGGTAAGGTGCCACATGTGAGTGAGGAACGGTTAGCAGTGATGAATGGTTGGGCTAGGATGTCACAGAGGGAACTGTCCCTGTGGAATGCTGACAATGAAGGGGACTCTCCTCTTTCCTAACTATCTAAGGCCTCAGTTACGACTTCCAGCTGATGTAGTTTTATACTTTGTACTTCATTCAATCTAACCTACTTGATTTGCTGCTCACAATTCGGTCTCCTTTACACTGGCAGCACCAAATGCACATCAGGTAACCACTTTGTGGAAAACCTCTGCTCTGTCCTTAGGGATGATCCCGACCACCCAGATGTGTATTATTTCAATACATCACCTCGCTCTCGTGTTAACATTTCTGTCCTGGGCTGCTGCAATGTTTCAATGACACACAATGCAAGCTCCACAAGTATAGGCACTTTACAGCCTCAACATCTCAACATTGAATTTCATAACTTCAGAAACTGACTACTCAACATCTTTCCTCCATATCTCTTACATTCCTCCCCTTGCCTCAGTCTTGTTTTGATTGTGTCTCGTTTACTTTGCTTTCAGTCGAGAGGGCCTGTTTTCACCCCTCCACATCTTAATTTACATCTCAATTTCCATCTCTATTTCTCCTTCACCTCAATTAGCAACCCTTTTGTCTTCTGCACTGGGCCTCCACACCCATTTATTTCCATGGCTTCTCTTCTGTCAGTGCAAATTATAAAAGTCACCATTTTCTAACGCCTTTCAGTTCTGAAGAAGAGAGTCATATCAGATTTGAAATGTTAACTTGATTGCTTTTTCCACACGGCCACACTGGAGATTAATGTTGAGTAGGGTGTAAAATCAGCTTTCCATCCAGTGAGTTGACCATTTCACCAATTTTTTCTAGACAAGAAAAACAAAATTATCTGCATGAATCACTGTCATTGTGCAACTAGCTATTGTTAGAGTAACATCCAGTAGCACCCAATCGAAACCACAACTGTTTCTTGAGGGGAGTATAGGTCAATGAAAATTAAATGCCTCATTCATACAATCCTGTAACAGTGTTTGAACCACTCACTGCTGCATTATGGCTGTAATGTCATTTATTGCTCCAGAAGCCCACTTTCTCACAGGTGCCATTCCATTTTCTTTGTGATCCTGTTACTTAGTAATGATGACCATAGATACACTAAAGTCCATCTAGTTTATCTTCTCCTATTTGATAGTTGCACAATCTACTGATAATGGAACAGCTGACAGATCAGTTCCCATCAATTATGCAACAGACTCAGACCTGACGAAACTCCCTGCAGTAAAGAACTTTGGGAATGAAAAGGTCCAATTCATATTTCTCCAAAATCTGCTACATTTTTTTAAATTTTGGACTCTCCCATTTTTCTTGGGGTGCTACATTGTTGGTTTGAGTATACTTTTTCACCTCCTCCTGCCAGTCACCCATTCCTCTTTCAATCCCTTTCCATTTAAATTTCTCATCTCAACATCTTTCCATATGATTTAAGATCTTCACATTCTCTCTGTCTGTCTCTGGTAGTCCCAACTCCATACTCACTCACTCTCCCGCAACAGATACTAAACAATTTCTTCTCAGCTACATTATCCAATAGGCACACAAACTTCACTGATCCCTGGTGCGCTAGTTCCTAATCTTGGCCTTTCTTGCTACTCCACACATCTATCCCAGTATCTGCATCTCACTTGCATCCAGTTATTATTCCTCTTGTCTCGATGCTTCCCAAGTTAAACAATAAGGCCAATCTCACAACTGTTTTGCAGATTCCCCTTTTCAATTTCTGCGGTACTTATCTATCATGTAACACTCCACAGTACTTCTTCCATTATTATTCAAACCAGAGCTAATCCGTTGCAAAGTTTGCATTTCCGTACTTGCATTGTCTGCCATCGCCAACCTCAGATACTTGAAATTACTTGCTTTCTCCAAGTCTTCAGCCGTAAGTCTTTACACCACACTCCCACTCTCTTCTCTACACTCAAGCTGACAGTCCATATATTGGGTCTTTGGTCTGATCTTCATACTGCTATTTTACAGTTTTCCTTTAGTTCTCCAAAGACAGTTATGTCAACCTCACCATGTAGCTAACATACTTAAAATCTCTCAAACTACACTGGTATTTCCTGAAATAAATCCACTTGGGATCTCAGTGATATTTAGCTGTGAAGTGTGTTTATGACTGAGGATTGCAAATGAATAACAGAAATTTATGGTCAACTTGGGCTCAAAGACAATGGGGAGAATAAGTATATTAAAATCTGGTCCTCTGGAATTCTGAATGAATAAATGAAATGGGGTTAGATCCATTGGGATTTTGTCTAATTGGAATAATCTCAACAACGGTTGGTTGATCAGAGTTCTACACAACTGACAGTGAGAAACTGACAGTGAAAGTACAAAAAAGTGTCACCTTTCTTCCCAGGTTTTACTAGTGTTGCACAAAATTGGACCTTTGACAGATTTTTGCTTTTCTTCCAAAGGTTTCTGTACGTTTTCTTGACTTGTTGCAGTGGTTAGACTGAGGCTTTGAGCAAAGGTCACATTTCTGCAGGATCGTTGGTAGAAGTGGAAACAAAAGTCCTGCTGACTGATCAGCTTTGGCACAATTCGCAACAGGCGGCTTCGAGAAGCAGCTGACATAGTGTCGCCTACAGAGAGAGGGGGAGATCCAGGAGGGGAATGCATTAGCTTATCTGAAAATAATGTTCCTAATCTAACATCCCAAAGTTATTTCGTTCCTCAATCACATAATCAGGATCCCATCCCCTGCACTTTAAAATAGCCAAACAAGTATATTCAGTGTGCAGCTAGGACAGGGAGAGTTGGAGCAGGAAATCATAATTTCAACTTCTGGTCTGACTTGGATTGGATGATTCCACTGGTAGAGATACTGGTTTAGCAGATTACTCACAATGTGGATCTGATTAGGTTAGCACACACCACCCCATCTCAACAGAAAGCTGAGGTAACAAGCAATATCGAAGGCTTATGTATCAATATGACCGGCTAAGAATTAACAGCCAGGGAAAGGAGAGAATATTCCAGGGAAACATCCTTCCAAAAATATAAGTTTTGCTGTTGTTTCCCCACACTGCAGCGACACACAGTAAGACTAACACTCCTTGTAAATATGATGTTTAAAAGAGGCAGTGGTGTCTACCTATAATCAACACACAACCTAAACACAAGGTCGATGCCATCTGATTGTTAGTTTCTTAATTATCTCATTCTCTCTCCTACAGTTTCACGTGTCGTTGTAACCAGTACTCTTGTAACACTTGAACCTTTTTGCTCAACTATGAAGAAAATGCTTTATTTTCTCTAGACTCAACACACAGTTAAATAAAACAAAGGACTGCGAATGGTGGAGATCTGAAATAAAAACAAAGTGCTGGCAAAACTCAGAAGGTCTGGCAGCATCTGTGAGGAGAAAGCAGAGTTAATGTTTTAGGCCTGATGACTCTTGATCAGGAATGCTCTCCTGGAACTGCCTTTTCTAATTGTAGCCACTGCAGTTCTGAAGAGTCACTAGACTTGAAACATTAACTCTACTTTCTTCTCAGATGCTGCCAGGCCTGCTGGGTTTTGCCAGCAATTTCTGTTTGGGTTTCAATACATAGTTCAATGACTGATCAGGTACAAGGTACATGGTACATGGTACATTTCTCTTTCTCAAACAATTTTCCTGAAGCATTCAGTTATTTCAAGAGGGCTTCAGGGAGCAGTACTGCTCAGGGAAGTCTTGTGCAATTTCATTTGAATCTGCTGGAAAGCCTTGGAACTGCCTTTTCTATTTTTAGCCACTTTTCAAATGTTAAAGTGCAAAAGACGAGAGTCTAACGTTGACATTCCATACGTGTGTAAAACAGATCAGCCTTCCTTCCTTCAACAGCAACTGCTTTCTGGGGACTGTTACATCTTTGTGTGATTCATACATAGGACATGCATTTGGCTGGCTGGGCCAACATTTATTGTCCTTCCCTAGTTGACCTTGAGAAGCTGATGATGAGCTGCCTTCTTGAACCACTGCATTTAGTGGGGTGTAGGGACACTTATGCTTCTGTTAGGAAGAGAGCTCCAGGATTTTGACCCAATTACAGTGAAGCAACAGTGATTATAATTGGTGCTTATATCAACTGATAAGCCTAAAACTGTATTATAAGATGTAATACTAGAAATTACCAACAATTTATTTTATTTTTAGATAAAATTAAATAAAAATATCAAAACAGTAGGTAATTTATTGGCATGTTACATGGTTTGATGCACGCATGCAATAGCTCCCATTAACACAGTTAACTGTCTTAACTATTTCCAATGCCCTAAGATGTTTCAAAACAAAAACAATCAGCCAAAAACAAACCGAGGCAATGAGGAAAATATTAAGATCTAGGAAAGTAAAGACTTGGACAAACAGGTACATGTTGAAAGTAAAAAGGAATAGAGAAGTTTTGAAAGGAAATTCCTAAGTTTGATACAGTTTGCTATTGAATAAACTTAGGTACTCAGCAAGATGTTCATTGCTGGTTTTGAAAGAACAAGAAACATACTAGGTAAATGGGCCTAGTCAAATGGAGGGCTACGATTGATCAATTGAAGGAAATGGGGGACGTACAAAAGACCAGAAGTATTACAGTGCAGATATCTTGGAGACTGTGGGCTGCAGGAGGTGACAGAGATAGGGAGGCATCCGTTAATGGGATTTGGTGAGTGTTTTGAAAGTAAAATGGAAGGTTAACAATAACGTATAGAATAGACAGCCTGGAAATAACAAAGGCATCAGAGACCAGCAACCTTAAATATTCACAACTTGCCACTTTTCTTCTGGTTCCAGGTTAAAACCCATGACCACTATCATCTAAGGTCAAGGGCAACATGGGAAAACCATCATCTCTGTTAAGGTCCTCACCAAGCCACTCACCATCCTTACTTGGAAATATATCATCGTTCCTTCACTGACGCTGGGTCAAAATCCTGGAATTCCCTCCTTAATGGCATTGAAAGTCAATCAAAAACACATGGACTGCAGCGGTTCAAGAAAGCAGCTCAGCACCCACCTTCTCATGGGCACCTAGGGATGGACAATAAATGCTGGCCCAGCCAGCAGTGCCCACATCCATGAGTGAATCAGAAACAAAACCATAAATTACTGGAAAAGCTCAGAAGGTCTGGCAGCATCTGTGAAGAGAAATCATAGTTAACATTTCAGGTCCGATGACTCTTCCTCAGAACTGATGACAAGGAAAATGTTGGTTTATATGCAGAAAATTGAGTGGAGGGAAAGGGTAAGGAGTAAATGATAGGTGGGGATAGAGCCCAAAGAGACAGAAGGACAGTTGGACAAAGGAGTGGATAATGATCTGGCTGGGAGGGTGAATAGCTGTTAATGGAGACTGTTAGTGGGTAGTGTATAATAGCAGACTGTGTGATAACAAGGCCTGGTATGTGGGGTAGGGAGCTAGGACATGGGAGAGTTCAGACCCTAAAATTATTGAATTCGATAGTGAGTCCAGAGGGCTGCAGGGTCCCCAAACGGAAAATGAGGTGTCGTTCTTCCAGCTTGCGCTGAGCCTTCCTTTGAACACTGCAGAAAGCCAGCGACAGAGATGTTGGCCAGGAAACAGGATGGTGTGTTGAAGTGGCAGGTAACTGGAAGCTCAGGGTCTTTTTTGCAGACAGAATGTGGATGTTCTGCAGAGCAGTCACCCAGTCTATGATTCGTTTCCCCAGTGTAGAGGGGACCATATTGTGAGCAGCAAATGCAGTTGACCAGATTGTGAGAAGTGCAGATAAAGTGCCACTTCACCTGGAAGGTATGTTTCGGTCCTTAGATTCTGAGGAGGGAGGAGGTAAATGGGCAGGCATTACACCTTTGGCGGTTGCAAGGCAAGGTACTTTGGGGGATTGTTGGGAGTGAAGGAAGAGTGGACCATAGTGTCCCAGAGGGAACAGTCCCTGTGGAAGGCAGACAAAGGAGGGGAGAGGAGGGGAGTATGTGTCTGGTGGTGGCATCTTGCTGGAGGGGACGGAAATGGCAGCTGATGATCTTCTGGATGGCAGGATAGTAGGTAAGGACAAAGGGAACTCTATTGCTGTGGGAGGGAAGATAGAGGGTGAGGGCAGAAGTGTGGGAGATGGGTCAGACCCTGTTAAGGGCCCTGTCAACAATGGTGCTTGCGGAATCCTTGGTTGAGGAAGAAAGCGAACATTTTGGAGGCTCCCTTGTCAAAGTTGGCATCATCAGAACAGATGCAACAGAGACAGAGGGAGAATGGAATCGAGTCTTTACAGGATGCAGGATGCAAGATATATAGTCCAGGTAACTGCGGGAGTCAGTGGATTTGCAGTGGTCATTAGTGGCCAATCACCCATAAATGTAAACAGACATGGCAAGGAAGGAAAGGGAGGAGTCAGACAGAGCAGGTGAAAGTGAGGGCAGGATGGAAATCGAAAGCGAAATTGATGAACTTACCCAATTTCAGATGAGAGGGGAAGCAGGACCAATGATACCATCTGGAATAGGGTGGAACAAAGAATGTTCCACGTATCCCATGAAGAGACAGGCCGAACTGGGGCCCGTGTGGGCACCCATGGCCACCCCTCTTACCTGAAGAAAATGAGAGGAGTTAAAAGAGAAGGTGTTCAGGGTGAGGACAAGTTCCGCCAAATGGAGGAGGGTGGTGGTGGGTGGGGATGGTTCAGGCCTTTGCTGCAGTAAGAAGTGGAGAGTCCCAAGACCATCCTGGTTGGGGGATGGGTGTGTAAAGGGATTGCATGTCCATGGTAAAGAGAAGGCGGCTGGAGCCTGCAAAATGGAATTCCGAAACTGGTATAAAGTGGCAGAGGAATCGCAGATGTAAGTGGGCAGGGAGTAGACCAGGGGCAGGAGCATGTAAACACAACAGGTCTTCCTGGACAGTCCTCTCTGTGAATTTTCAGAAAGTAGAAGAAGCAGGGCTGGGAGACTATCAGCTTGGAGCGGTTTTGGGGGGGTGGGGAGTATCACCAGATGAAATAAGGTTAGTGACCACAGTTGAGTCAATGGCCTGATGTGCCATGGTCCGGGGCAAGATAGGAGGAGGTACCTGAATGCTGGCGCTCAGCCTCTGCAATGTAGAGGTCAGTATGCCAGACGACAAAGGCACCAGCCTTATCAGCTACCTCAGGCTTGCTGCAGAGTTCACCAACTTTAGGGCATGAATTCCTCCATGTCCTTACCCCAGCCCCCACATACCAGGCCTTGGTATCACACAATCTCCCTTAAAAGGTGTTCACCCTCCCAGCCAGATTGATATCATCTCCTTTGTCCAACCGTTCTTCCTTCTCTTTGGGCTCTATGCCCACATATCGTTTACTCCTTATCCCCCACCCCAACCCCAGCTTCTGCATAACAAAAAGCTGATACTTTCTAAGCCACCAACAATTCCGAGTTACTCTGATTTCTGATGCTGCCAGACCTGCTGAGCTTTTCCCACAATTTATGTTTTTGTTCCCTCCCAATGAATCTGGGTTTCTGTGTCTGTGCCGGACAGGGTAGGGGAGAAATACAGCACCAGACAAGGGAATCCCTCCGCCTCCCTTCATCTACTCATTAATTCACTCAGTCCCTCACCTCCACAATCCACCATGCGTAGCCGACCAACTGCGCATGCGCACCCCGCCACCTTCCGGCATGGCCGCGCTGGGTCGGTTTATTGAGGACTTTCTCACGCGCACGGCCTTCTGGGTACACTCCCCTTCACGTACGCCGACATCGAGCACGTTTATTTCTGCCGAGAAGAAACCCCTTGATGTTCCGGAAGGAAAATAAAACTACAACTGCGTCAAAATAAAGAATAACCTCTAAAATACGTTTCTTTTTCCGAAACAATATTGTGATAGGAACTCAAGTGTTCCGACCACTAGACCACTAAACCACATCCCATAGTTGCCGGAAATTCATGAACACACTCCCCACCCAACTATAACTCAAAGCGCAGTTCTGCTAAAATCACTCAGAGAACCACTTATTATTTATTTACCTTATTTATTTATCTTCCTGCAGCCGAATTCTGTTAACTTTTTCTCTCTTCTAGGTTGAATTTTACACTGACGATATCTTCTACTTTAATAATTTCGTTGGCAAGTCTTCCTAATTTCTAGTATGTGCCAACTAAACGATCATCAGATTCTACCACCTCTTCAATAAGTATCGAATGATGTGAGGGTGAAAGAGAAAAAAAAGAACAAAAGAAAGATGTGGGAGAAAAAAATAAACAAATTCATCTTCTTCAGGAACAAAAACAGAAGTTGCTGGAAAAGCTCAGCAGGTCTGGCAGCGTCTGTGAAGAAAAAATCAGAGTGAAACGTTTCGGGTCTGGTGGCTCTTCCTCAGCACAAGAATCTTCTTAATCTTCTGCAGGACTGCCTAAAACACCTTAAAGCCGATTACACACTTTCAGAGCTGGTAATTAGCCTGCTAAGTCTTCTAGCATCCCATAGCAGTTGGTAACGGTGGAAAAATCCTGATCAAAATATGCTTGATGCAGCACAAGACTTACCACATTCAAGGACTTGAACTGAGACAAGCTAAGTTGCACTATCATAACTGTACATGATGTGAATATGGGAGAGGACCCATAAGGCAACATTCCTATCAGGGAGGCTAAAAAAGCTGGCCCATGTTAGTGATTAACTGTATGATGGAGTACAAATTAATAGAACACGAGGAGGAACGCATTTCCCTCAATGTGCTTGTGCCCAAGTTGGACAGCTCCACAGGGTCATGAATTGATGACCAAAAGGTTAACGCAGCAAAGAGCCAACTCCCAACCATTACTCCAGCTGCAAGATTGCAGAGGCAGGCTAAAAGAAGCAATTTACATTACCAAAATAGATTTCACAAGGATACCAGCATCTTCCATTGACTGACGGGATGAAATAAATTTCTACCTTTGTATCCTTGGATGGATTTTGCATATGTCGAGTCGTCCCACTTGGATTCCAACATGCTGTTTAAAGACTGATGACGAGATAACGGTAAGCTTTTCTAATTGCACAGTGTACCTCAATGACCTCAGTGTAGCGCAACATGTGGGAAATGCACTTAGAACAACCGGAAGCTCTTTTCGAGAGAGTATTGTCAATTGATCCTGAATCCAATCTCACAAAAAGTGAGTTGGCCCAAGTAGCCTGTTAAGGACGTGTAATAACACAGTTTCCCAATTCCAAAACAAAGTGGAAAATCATGAGATTCCTGGGAATTTGTAGGTTCTACTGAAAGTTCATCCCAATCTTCAGTATAGTGACTGCACCACTGAAGGAATCATACAAAAAAAAACAATAACAAGTTAGTATGGACTGAGACATAATACCAAAGTGCTTTTGAAAAGCTGAAGGCCATTTTAAAAAAAGAGGGTCTGTGCTTCCAGCTCCAAACTTTAATAAATTATTTAAAGTAGCCATTTTGTGAATGACATCAGGGAGGGTGTTTTCTCCTTCAGGAAAACAAGCAGAATAGAGAGACCAACTGAGTAATTCTTCAAAATAACTAAATAAGCATCAGACATGGTACTCCACAACAGAGAAGGAACTCCTTGACTAATTATTGATTCTCAAACACTTTGACATATGGGTCAAAAATGGGTACAAAAGAGACCAGTTTATTCTGACCATAACGCATCAATTTTTGTGGAAAATTTAAGACCCAGAACCCAGGTTATTCCATTGGAGTTTATTCTTTCAACTGTATCACCTGAAATTCACTCACATTGTTTGAAAAATCATATGTGATTGCAGATGTCCTGTCTGGAAATTTGTGAAACCACGTTAGACTTGAAAGATGACATTGACCTCAGCTAAAAGAATAAACATGTGTGTGTGGGTTTACTGTTTTCACTCTTCATAACGAAATGAGAATGAATCCTGTTTCATTTATCATATTGGGTAAGTATCATGACCATAGATCAGAACCCTGAATATTTAGAACATTTTTAACTTGCAATTCCAAAATTTTTTTTTAATAAAGAGATTTCATGCAATCAACAAAAGTTACGTGGCTGTCTAGGAGAGACCAACAGTCTCACATCTAAAGCTGTGATGTGAAGGCAACTTCAAACAATAATAATTCGGAGGGGGAAAGAGTCAAGTCAAAACAGATCTTGTGACTAAAAGATAATGGGGAATGGGGTGTGGGAAACAACTGACAAAATCTGGCAAAAACTGTAGATTATGTCCCAAACTGCGGCATTTTTGGTGTTTATCCCTTTGAAGAATACATAGGGGCAAGGTTAAAAAGCCAGTTTAGGTTCTACTTTTTAAAATTCATTCACAGGATGTGGGTATAATTGGCTAGGTCAGCATTTATTGCCCATCCTTTATTGTCCAAGTGGCAGCTAGCAGTCAACCGTATTGCTGTGGGTTTGGAGTTAAATGTAGGCCAGACCAGGTAAGTTTAGCAGATTTCCTTCCCTAAAGTATATTAGTGAACCAGATAGGTTTTTATGACAATGAATAGTGTTTACATGGTTACCATTAGACTGTTTCCTTACACATTTCCATTGAATTCAGATTTCATCACCTATGGTGGAATTCAAACCCATATAGCCATATTAATCCAGGGTTCTACATTACTAGTCCAGTAACATTACCACTAAGCCACTACCACTCTTCTGTTAGAGCAAGTTAGTGAGAGTGAACAACTTCTTACGTGCTGGCAGGCTATGGTACCCTTGTGTAGCAACTCGAGTTCAAGCATTAGCATGCTGTGAAGGCTAAATTAAAAGAATTATCCCCTAGTCACTATGGTATTTCGGATAAAGGGACTCTCCAGCTCTGAGTGTTAGATGTAAGCTACCTATTAAGCCAGATAAAAGTAAAGAGGATAACAAAAGAACTCACTCCAACACTGAATGCAGAATTCATTCATGGTCAAGAGGAATCAAAAAATCAGAATCTCAACCAACCTGCAAAACTAAGATCCTTGAAATCAACTGTTTCCCCACCTGGAATCTCTGCTGCAACAGCCATAACATTCAACTATCTGCAATTCATGAACAATTCTGGTCCATAAATATGTTTTTTTAAACTTGTACCTTTTTTGGATTTACCTCTTATTTTTAATCTGTATGTATGTGTTGTGCTACTAATTATTCTCACACCAAGCAACTAATGAACTCATACTTTGTTAACTCGAGGAGGTCTGGTTAAATTGCCTCCTTTTAAAACATAATTTCATTTGAGTCTGGGAGAGAGGTATCCACAGGGAAGGGATCTGTTTTTAAATTAACCTTATTGTAACAAACCAAGGTGGTGCATTTATATTAATATAATATAAATTATATTATTCACTCCTCCTCAGCCACGACACCGAGACTATCATGACTGGACTGTAACAAATTAGAGAACCTCACAGGGGAGTCTGAGGGTAACAGAACAATAGAGAATGAGTATCCTGTTCAATCCCTCACCTCTACATCTTGAATTAATTAAGTAATGGCTTACCTGTATGTAAACTCCAGTTACTCACCCCAACATCATATTCTTCATCAAACTATGCTGGTCTGGATTTAGAATTGGTTAACAGAGAGAAAGTATAGAGCAGAAATAAATGAATTATTTTCAGGATGGCAGGCTGTTTATAGTGGGGTATCACAAAGATCAACGTTAGGTCCACAGCTCTTCATCATTTGTATAAATGATTTGGATGTGGGAACCAATTGTAATATTTCTAATTTGCTGATGATAGCAAACCAAATTGAGAGGAGGACACAAACAAGTTTCAAAAGGAATTGGACAAGCCAAGTGAATAGTCTAGGACATAGCAGATAGAACACAAAGTAAGTGTGAAGTCATTCACTTTTGGCACAAAAAGCAGAAATCCAAACATTTTTTTTTGAATGATGATAAACTTGGAAGCAAAGGCATCCAAAAGGGGCAGCACAGTGCTCAGTGGTTACCATTGTTGCCTCAAAGTGCCAGGGACATGGGTTCAACTCCAGCCTTGGATGGCTATGGAGTTTGCACATTCTCTCAGTGTCTGGGTGAGTTTCCTCTGGGCGCTGTGGTTTCCTCCCACAGTCCAAAGATGTGCATGTTAGGTGGATTGGCCATGTTAAATTGCCCATAGTGCCCAGGGTTGTGCAGGCTAAGTGGATTAGCTTTGGTAAATGCAGCGTTACAGGAATAGGATAGGTGAGTGGGTCTGGGTGGGATGTTCTTCAGACAGGCAGTGTGGTCTCATTGGGCTAAATGGCCTGATTCCACACTGGAGGGATTCAATGATGGAGATGAGCTTGGTGTCTTTGCCCATGAGTACCAGCATGCAGGGGTAAGCAGCAAGTCGGAAGGCAAACAATATATTGACCTCCATTGAAAAGGGATGAGAGTAAAGGAGTAAGATGAGTTGCGGCAGCTGTGGAGAGCTTTAGTGAGACCTAACCTGGATTGTTGTGTACAGTTGTGGTCCCTTTATCCAAGGACAGATAGACTTGCCAAAGAAGGAGTGCAGCATGAGATTAATCCTTGGAATGTTGGAATTCCTTTCAAGGAGACTGGGTCTATATTGCACTGAAACTGGAAGAACAAATTTTCATTGAAATTTACAAAATTCTTACAGAGAATGACAAGTGAATGTCAATATTTCCCCTGGATGGCGAGTCTAAAACCAAGGAACACGATCTCAGGATGAGGGGAAGGCCATGTAACACAGGGCTGAAGAAGTTCTTCACTCAGAGGGTGTTGAATCTTTGGAATTCTCTAACCCAGAGTGGAAGCTCAATCAGTAAACATGTTGAAGATAGAAATTAATTGATTTCCAGAAACTAATGATATCAACACATATGGAGAGTGAAGGAAAGCAGCACTGGTGTGGTTGATCATCTGCAATTTAATTGAATGGTGGAGTGGGTCGACAGACTATGAATGATCTATGTTCCTAATGACTTCTTTTTCCTTAAGGATCTATCCTTGTCCCTGTCCATCTACAGTATGCTCCTCAGCAAAATTAACCAAAAACTCATCAAGTTCCATATGATAACACCTATACCCAACTCTCCAGTTCCAGTCTCGAAGGAGAAACTTTTCTCTAAATATTGATAAGATTGGCTATTTTCTCAGTCCCTGCCACAAACTTAATTATGTAATCAAACACAGCCCCCTTTACATCATGGTTTGAAATGAACAGCTCAGAATCTTACCTTCTTCCTTCATCATGACAAGTCTTTAATCATAATTTAACATCACTAAGACTGACTGACTACATCTATTTCTGTAAAATTTCTATTTTTTTTTCTAGAATTTTTATTTTTATATTTCTATCCCAACTTCAGCTCATCTGCTGAAAACCTCAGCCATGTTAGCTCTAGTTTTGACCATTCCACTGCTCTGCTAGGTAGCCCCGGCTTGAACTCGGTCAACTTGAATTCAGCCAAAATATTGCCCATTTCCAAACTAACAACTCCATTTGCTCATCAACCAGACTCACTGGCCAACACTCGTTTCTGGATCAGCAATACCTTTGATGTTGTCATCTGTGTTTCAAATTTATGTTTTGTCTCATTCCTCCCTATCTCAAACTTCCTTTAAAACCCATAGGAGATCTCAACACTCAAAAGTCTGGCCTCCTTGGAAACCCCAAATTTTACTGTTGACATTGGCAGCTTACCTGGATCTACAGCTGTGGAATTGCCTCCCTAAAGCCTCTCCATCTCATTTCTTCTTTCAACACGTTTCTTGAAATGCTACCTCTTTGATCAAGCTTTTGGTCAGTCATCCCAGTATCTCTCATGATTTGGTGTCAAATGTTATTTGATAATGGTCCTGTAAAACAGCTTTGAACATTTTAATACATTCAAGACACTACAAACATTCAAGCTGTTGTTGAGAGGATGTTGGCTACGGCTGTTCTAGCCATAGTATCACAATCCACAGACAACTCAACCAATCTCGTGGTCTACATTTGTTTTACAGAGAATGACAGTGTTAGGGGGTACAGTGTACAAGCAAGGGGAAAGAGGGATCAGTAAAAAGCCTCAGGCAGTGTGTATGAGAGCATGGAGCTAGGACAGGGCATAGAGCAGCTTTTATACTCTTTATGGTCAAGCAGACAATTGACATCACTTACAATATGGATGAACAACAGCCATCAGAAGGGCACTAGTAATGTAGTAAATGTCTGACGTTCCAAGTGATCCAGTGAGAGAGGACTCTCTAGTCAGGGACACAGATGCTTCTGCGGCCGACAGTGAGACATCAGAATGGTGTGTTGCCTCCCTCGTGCTAGGGTCAGGGATGTCTTGGTTAGGGTACAGAATATTCTCAAGCGTGACCAGCAGGAGGTCGTCGTAGATGTTGGTATCAATGACATAGGAACAGAAAGGGATGAGGTTCCGAAGAGAGAATAGAGGGAGCTAGGCAGGAAGTTAAAAAGTAGGTCCTCAAGGGTAATGACATCTAGATTATTACTGGTGCTAATAAGAGTAGGAATAGGAGGACAGAGCTGACAAATGTGTGGCCCAAGAGCTGATGCAGTGGAGAAGGATTCACACTTTTAGATCGTAGGAATCTCTTGGGGTAGAAGTGACCTGCATAAGAAGGACTTCAGCGAGGCATTCGGCAAGTTTCCTCATGGTAGACTGTTTAGCAAGGTTAGATGACATGGAATACAGGCAGGACGAGCCATTTGGATACAGAACTAGCTCAAAGGTAGAAGACAGACGGAGGTGGTGGAGGACTGGTTTTCAGACTCGAGGCCTGTGACCAGTGGTTTGCCCACTGGTGCTGGGTCCTCTGCTTTTCATCATTTATATAAATGATTTGGATGTGAACATAGGTGGTTTGCAGATGTCATCAAAATTGGAGGTGTAACAGGTAGTGAAGGTTACCTCAGAGTACAACAAAACCTTGGTCAGATGAGCCAATGGGCCGACGAGTGGCAGATGAAGTTTAATTTAGATAAATGTGAGTGCTGCATTTTGGAAAGGTAAATCAGGGCAGGACTTATACACCTAATGGTAAGGTCCTGGGGAACGTTACTTAACAAAGAGACCATGGAGTGCAGGTTTATAGTTCCTTGAAAGTGAAGTCGTAGGTAGACAGGGTAGTGCTTGCCTTTATTGTTCAGAACATTCAGTGTAGGAGTTGGGATGTTATGTTGTGGCTGTACAGGACACTGGTTAGGCACTTCTGGAATACTGCATGCAATTCTGGGTCTCCCTGCTATAGGACAGATGTTGTTAAATGTGAAAGGGTTCAGAAAAGATTTAGAAGGATGCTGCCAGGGTTGGAGGGTTTTAGCTATCGAGAGAGGCTGAATAGACTGGGGCTATTTTCACTGGAGTGTCAGACGCTGAAGGGCAAGCTTGTAAAGATTTATAAAATCATGAGGGGCATGGATAGGGTAAATGGACAAGATCTTTCCCTTGGGGCAAGGGAGTCCAAAACTAGAGGCATAGGTTTAAAGTGAGAGGCTAAAGATTTAAAAGCGACCTAAGGAACAACTTTTTCATGCAGTGGGTGGTGTGTGTATGGAAGGAACTGTGAGAGGAAGTGGTGGAGGCTGCTATAATTACATTTGAAAGGCATGTGGATAGGTACGTGAATTGGAATTGTTTAGAGGGATATGGGTCAAATGCTGGCAAATGGGAATAGATTAATTCAGGTTATTGGTCAACATGGACGAGTTTGACTGAAGGGTCTGTTTGCATGCTGTACAACTTAGAGAATATGGAAAAGACCAGACACAGCAGCTAAGGGGACAACTATGAAAAGGTGGGTAGTCAACACAGGAGTGTGTTGTACTTAAATACACATAGTACATGAAACAAGCTAAATGAGCTTGTAGCATAGATTTAAATTGGCGAGTATGATGTTGTGGGTTTCACAGCCATGAGGCTGCAAGGGGATCACAGCTGGGAACTAAATATCCAAGGATACATGTTCACTCAAAGGTGGGTAAAGAAGGTGGGATTGCCTTGAGTAAGAAATGATATTAAATCAAAAGCAAGAAGTAACAGTCAGAAGGCAGAAAATCTGTGAGAGTAGAGTTGAAGAACCAAAAAGGTTAAAATAAAAAACAACCATGATGGGAGTTACATGCAGGCCTCCTTGCAGTTGACAAGATGATGTCGGGAAGTAAATAAATCAGGAGATGGAAAATGCATGCAATAAAGGCACTATTACAGTAATATTGGGGGACTTCAATATGTAGGTGGATTGGGAAAATCAGATTGCACAAATTCTTTTTCTTGAAATCTGCTACCAATGTCTGTGAAATGGTTTTTTGGAGCAGTTTGTGGTACAGCCCACTATGGAACTGATGTGTAATGAGCCAGACTTGATTAGTGAGCTGAAGTTGATGAAACCCCAAGGGGACAGTGACCAGAATATGGCAGAACTGACCCTACAAGGGAGAAGATTGAATCTAGCCACAGTTGATTGGAAGAGGACCCTAGCAGGTAAGATGGTATAGCAACAATGGCATGGGTTTCTGGGGGGTGTATTCGGGAAGCACAACAGAAATTTATCCCAAGGAAAATGAACCATATTAAGGGGAGGATGAGGCAACCATGGCCGACAAGGGAAGTCAGGGATAGCGTATAAGCAAAAGCTTACACTTTGGCAAAGACTAGTGGAAAGCCAGGAGGAGGAAGCCTTAAAAATAAAATAACTAAGCAAGTTATAAAGGGAAGAGAAGATGAAATATGAGATAAGCTAGTTTGGAAAACAAGATTGCAAGAGTTTTTTTTTAGAAAGGATAGCTAGAAGGTAAGAGAGGCAACAGTGACAATGGACCACTGGAAAATGAGGTCAAAGCAGTAGTAGTTGGGAACAAAGAAATGGTAGAGGAACTAAATCGGTACTTGGCACCAGAAACACGAGAACTTCAAGAGAGTCAGGGGCACAGATGAAGGTAATGTCCATCACTAAGGAGAAAGTGCTGGGGAAGCTGAAATGTCTGAAGGTGGATAAATCATCAGGAGTGGGTGGATAAATCATCAGGAGTGGGT
>NC_063345.1:65857307-65872857 GCF_021869965.1 Rhincodon typus | reverse complement strand
ATAAATCATCAGGAGTGGGTGGATAAATCATCAGGAGTGGGTGGATACACCCCAGAGATCTGAAGGAGATAGCTGAGGAGATTGTAAAGGCGTTGGTGGTGATCTTGCAGGCATTACTGGAGTCAGGGAGGGTCCGAGAGGATAGGAAATGGCTAATGTAACATCCATGTTTAAGAAGGGAGGGAGGCAGAAGACAGGAAACTAAGCCGGTGAACCTGACCTTGGTAAGGTTTAGAATCCATTATTCAGCATGAGGTGGCGGTGTTGTTGGAAGTGTGTGGTAAAATAGAGCTGGGTCAGCATGACTTCGTCAAGGGGTGGTAATGCCCTACAAATGTTAGAATGCTTTGAGGAGGTAATTAATAAGTTGGACAAAGGACTGTCAGTGGACATGATCTATTTGGATTTCCAGAAAGCCTCTGACAAGGTGCTGCATAGAAGTTGCTAAATAAGATGAACCCATGATATTAGAGGCAAGGTACTGCCATGGATAAAGGATTGGCTAACAGGCAAAGGGGTCATGGAGTCTTTTTCAGGCTGGCAGCCTGTGACAAGTGGAGTTCTGCAGGGGTCAGTGTTGGAACCACAGCTATTCACATTATACATTAACAATCTGGATGAAGGGCATTGCTGCTAAGTTTGCAGATGACACAAAGATAGGTGGAGGGACAGTAATGTCGAGGAAGCAGGGAGGCTGCAGAAAGACTTGAACATGCTGGTGAGCGGGCAGAGAAGTGGCAGACTGAATATAATGTGACAGTGTGAAGTTATGCACTTCAGGAGGAAGAATACAGACAGACTATTTTCTAAATGGGGAAAGGGTTCAGAAATCTGAAGCATAAAGGGATTTGGAAATCCTAGTTCAGGATACTTTGAAGGTTAATATGCAAGTTCAGTTGGTAGTTAGAAAGGCAAATGCAATGTTAGCATTCATTTCTAAAGGGAGGAAACCAAGAGTAGAGATGGACTGCTGAAGCTGTGCAAGGCTCTGGTCAGACTGCATTTGAAATATTGAAATGTTCAGAGCAGTTTTGGGCCCCACATCTAAGAAAAGATACGCTAGTGCTGGAGCTGATCCAGAGGAGTATTATAAAGAATGATACTGGGGATGAAGGGTTTGTCATGAGGAGCAGTTGAGGATTCTGGGTCTGCACTCAATGGAGTTGAGATGGATGAGGTGGGATCCAATTGAAACTTGGAGGATACTGAGAGGCTCAGATGGAGAGGACGTGGAGAAGGTTTTCCCACTAGGAGGAGATCAGGACACAAAGACACAGCCTCAGAGTGAAGGGACAACACTTGTACAACTGAGATGAGAAGGAATTTCTTCAGCCAGAAGCTGGTGACTCTGTACAACTCATTGCCATAGAGAGCAATGGAGGCCAAATCATTAAGTGTATTTAAGACAGAGATAGATAGGTTCTTGATTAGTAAGGGATTCAAGGGTTACAGGGAGAAGGCAGGAGAACAGATCGACAAACGTATCAGCAATGATCAAATGGTGGAGCAGACTTGATGGGCTGAATGGCCCGATTCTGCTCTTAGTCTATTCTGTCCTCAGTCCTGTATCAATTCTTTCCCAGCAAATATCTCAAAAAACCAGAAACAAATTAATAACATGGTCTTCCTCGTCCAGTTTCTGCTGCATCATCATAATTTAGTTTCTTATACACGTACATGTGGCACAGCAGTTTCAGGAGGTAATCCAAATGCATTGTGACTCGAGGCCTCATCAAGCCTTGTGTGATTATTAAATGTTTAAAGAGAACACAACTTTTTGGAGCAACCTTTATTTATAAATTCTGCTTATTTCAGACTTTTAAAACCATCAACAACATTTTCTAGCACCGTAGATCCAGAAATGTTATTTCATTGGTACAGAATTGTCTTATTTACACAGACTTTCTTATTTGACAGCCTTGTGTTGCAATAGTACACATTTTCTTGACAATATTTACCACAAAATTCCAATTCAAGACTTCAATATACACACTAGTTTGACATCAAGTGATCAAAATACGACACAATATAGTAAAAGGTCAGTCAAAGATTCATTCTGCCCAGTTCTAGTAAAATAACAATTGGCAAAAACAAAAGTAAATTCTGACATCTGTAAAGTGGTACACGAAGTAAAAAAGGAAACTGCGATAATTGAACATACAAATAAAGGAAAAAATGTCGCCAGATTATCAGTCTCTTTGCACTCTGAAAAGAATGCAACTTAAGTTTTACAACAGCTTGTCCAAACTTTTTCCCCACCACCCTCAAATCAAGTGCCGCAAATGGAACAAAGTTGTTCTTCCAAGTGATTAGTTTGACTTGGCATCAGTTTCTAAAATGGAACTTCCTAGTTCTACTTATGTGAATGCATACAGTACTTTTTTTTTCCACCAGTTCAGCCCCAATGAACAGAATGGCCTCATACAGCATTCAGTATTAGTATGTGCAGTCTGCCATCAATATGGCTGCACAGTTCTGCCAGAATCATTTTTAATCAGCTCTTACAAGGCACACAATGAGCTATGGAATAAATTTACATTCTTTGAAGCAGAAAACCTAATAACTGATTCCCAGACCAGAACCCGCACATATCTACAACTTCAATACATAAACATTACAATACTGTACTTGGACAAAGAGGAACTTAACGGACTAGTTTTCTGCCTTTAACTTCCAAAGGATATTTACAATTATTTCTGCAGCTTCCACAATTAACAACCATATGGCTTGCTATCAAATCAATTCTCCAACATCCAACTCTGTTAAATACTGAGGTTCAAAAAGTGAATAGCATTGTCTGCCATTGGAATACTTTGATTTCTGCTTCAATCCAATGGCAATTAAAAACCCATGTGTTTTCAACAAATAAGGTACCACATTCAAATTGGGTTTCAATATGCTACCATAAAGCGATTAGTTCTTCTTTTTACAGATGAAAACTTTGATCGCTCCAGTGAAATCAGCAGACAAGAGTACTTCAGTAATATCAGATTTCAATGCACCTGATACAAAAGAGAGATTAGTGAGAGATTGTGTACAGTATTTTATATGCGCAAATCTTAACAGAATGCACCAGCTGCTACTCATCCATTACACAATTGGAAAAGTTGTTCCTTAAAATATACAAAAGTTTTCCTTACCTACCACCACCAATTCCACCCTTCTCAAGGACTGTCTATGACTACATTCTACCTTATTTCCCATTTAAAGTGAGCTCTCTGAATTCATCTCTTTTGCAGATGCCTTTAAGTCTGTTAAATTAGTTTGATTTCTGTGGAGCTGAACTCATTGGCATGACCTCCTCCTATCGTGCAAAGCCACATAACACACACCTATTTTTAAGAATGGGCCAAAACATACAACTCTGCAGAAATGCCAACAAAATTCATCTGGTCAGGAAGCCAGCTCAGAATCAAGAACAAGCCTTGTATTCCTGAACAGAAATCAAATCCCTGTGAATTAATCCTGCTGGTGTAATCAGTTGTTCCTATTTTCTCCAGCGTAAATAATGTGACATCATTACAAAAACTCTCCAATTAGGCAATAATACTTATACAAAAGTACATTATTTACTAATCTATGACACTCTACAGTTTACAATATCTGAACAAGTAGATAACTTACCAGAAGGTATATGATCCGTATCAATAGTCACACCATCACCCTCTGCTTTTTCTGACGGTGGGGCATCAGACAGCATCAGACTTGGATTTGGCGCAAATATTGCTGAAGTGACAACTGCATTATGTGCTTCATGTAAGAAAAGGGAGGTTATAATTAACTGTAGAATTAATGGCACTAACCTATTTGAGCAAGGTTTCATATTTGGCAATGCTTAAAGTATCATGAAGCAACTTGAGATCAACGGAGGTTAAAAAGAATTGTTATTGGATTCGTATTGTTTTCAACAGACATTCAGTGGAGAAGTACTTTGGCTTCAGAGCGCGAAGGTGTGACTAATAGAATAAGTGACACAGAGATACCTCGACAAGGTGACACAGACAGACAGACACAGACAGACAGACAGACACAGACACACAGACAGACACACACAGACAGACACACACAGACACACACAGACAGACACAGACAGACAGACACAGACAGACAGACACAGACAGACAGACACAGACAGACACAAACAGACACAGACAGACAGACACAGACAGACAGACACAGACAGACAGACACAGACAGACACAGACACACAGAGCTACAGAGACAGATTTTATTGCTTCAGACAGATGGCACATGAATGACCTTGTTGTGTCCTGTAATGATTTGGGTATTAAATAGGAATGGAATTGAAGAAGTTTGATAGTGAACAGAGGCAGCAAAGGTGTGTTTAAATATAAGTAAATAATTTCATTCTGCAGGTCAGCAATTCAATGTTTAAACCAATTCCAACTTCCTGAAATGAGAATTGCTTTCTCTGAGTAGAACTATGAAGCATAATATATAAACATTATCACAAATATACATCAAGCTGATGAGAAAGCAGTTAAAACAGAACTGTGCAGCACAGGAATGGGCCCTTCAGCCCATGATGTTGTGCCGAATATGACGCCAAATTAAACTAATCCCTTCTGCCTGGTCTTGGTCCATATCCTTCCATCCCTTGCATATCCATGTGGTTATCTAGAAATCCCTTAAACCCCCCACTAACCCTGGATTTGAACCCCAAGATCTGTCTATATATCAATGCTGTTCAGGGTCATGCCATTAATTGTATAGTTTTCCTCAATATTTGACTTCCCAAAGAGCAGCACCTCACACTTAAGCCAGATTAAAATGCAATTCTCTGCACATATTTGCAACTGATCTGTATGCTTTGACAAAGTTCTACACTATCCACAACTCCACTGATCGTTATATCACCTGCAAACTTACTAACCCACCCTTCTACATTTTCATTCAAGTCATTTATACGTATCAAAAACAGTAGAGGTCCCAGTATGGATCCCTGTGGAACACTACTAGTAACAGACCTCCAGCCAGAAAAAAAGTTAATGCCTTGAACACCAGTAGCTGCACTGAGACAATTTTATTCATATGGTTGATCTATCCAGATTGAATAGATGAAGGTCAAACCGTTATTGCTGGGATCTACTCTTACAAATTAAAGCATATAATCAGATCATCTGATGAACAAGACTTCTGTCTGATATCCAACAGATAGACATAATCCACTAACGACATCCGCAAGGGAATGAAGGAAATAGCCACAGGACAGAATTTTCTGGAATATTTTTAATAGAATCAGACTGGTCCACAGCCACTGAGCTCAGTTCACCGTCTGTGGTTATTTGGTCAAGGTTAAGAATGCAGCTTCCACACTGTTGTCAAGGAAGAATCTCCATTGATCTGTTCATCTCAATAATTTGTGTAGTGTCAGTAGCAAGGAAGCCCAGTTTTATCACAAATATTGCTTCAAAGGAAGCAGTGTTGTAGGTTAAATTCAGTATACACCTAGAAGTCTAAAACAGGCAAACGTTTTCAGAAATGTATGCTGCTGAAGCTACTAACAAAACATACTCAAACACTGTTTTAAACAAACAAAATTACATGCACTGTTTCTAACTAATTTTTATCTTCTTCACACCAAACCCAATTAATGATCAGTATCTAATTCTTTGGCTTGTTTTACTGCCTTATTTTAATGTTTGAAGGGGTGCTTATATCAAAACAGTGATTTGAAAGGTGTGCTGAGCCTCTCAGAACAAACAAAAACTTAGTAATATTCTAAGCAGAACAGCAGCCCTGAATTCATGTCAAACAAAGAACTGCGGATGCTGGACATTGGAAACAAAAACAAAAATTGGAGAAACTCAGTAGGTCTGGCAGCATCTGTGGAGAGAAAGCAGATTTAATGTTTTGAGGCTGATGACTCTTCATCAGAATTGAATTAATGACTTTGCTCACTAATGATAATAATTCAAGGGAGTTGCTTAACTTCAGTGCCAATTATTGTTTAAAAGGAAAGATTTTACAATATGATCCCAAAAGACAACCATTATCCTTTGTAAATTTCAGTTTTGAAAGCTGGAGCTGATTATTTAAAGCAGAGGTTTTGATTATTGGCTCCAAGATAATTTTTTAAATGGTTTTCATTAATGTCCCTTTTTTTGAGTGATTTTAAAAAAGCATTGATTTCTTTAATGAATGAGTCACTCTTATTTAGAGGCTTAAATAGAGAAATTCAAAACTGTTTTGTATGATGCATCATTATGGAATTACCAGCTTAATGGATGAGTTACCTTTAATCCCTTCCCAAAAATCATTGCGATCTCTTCTCACTGAAGTAAACTTGCTGACATCATGGTAAGTGCTCCAAATGTATAAGTATCGATCTTCAGATCCACTTATTATATAAGTGTAATCATGACTAAAAAGAAATAAAATCACAAAGCATGTAAAAGTCTCGAATACACATGGCGAGAGAAGTGATTGGAAGAATAATTTAAAATCATATTAACAATGCAGCATTAAATACAACTACAAAGCACAAGAATCAGGTTGAATGATTTCCAGTTAGCAAAGATAACTTGCATTAACCTTAGTTTAATCAGCACGGTTCAAACAAGGGTAAACTATTACAGGAAGCACAATCTCATCTACAGTTGCGCTACTCAACTCCACCATTCCCATTTATCAGCTGGGTTCCTCCCAGTTTCCTGGCAGGATCAGCCCACTGGTAAATAACTGGGCTAGAATCAGAAGGATCAGTGGAGCAGCAAATGTATAAAGAAATCCTTCCTTCCCTCATTATAACCCAAATGCAAATCAGTGCTATAACGTCTCTCCCAAGTGAAAGTCAACTCTACGTAGTAAAATTGAGTGTATAAGGCCTACTGTCAACTAGAGGTGCCAAAAAAAAACTTGCACAACAAGTTGGCTGCTCTTTACAGCCTACAATGGAATGAAGTGGGCAGAGAACAGATCTGTGGAAATATTCTTTGGTATCCTTTGAAAATTGCATCTATGGATGTAATTGAGGAGGAAATCAAACTGCAATGTTGCTTTAATCACCAGATAATATGGAACACAAAAGGAACAATTGGTTGGTCAAGTCCAAAGCAAGCTTCTGAACAAGAATACTGTCTAAATACAAGCTATCCATGGCACCAAGAGTAAATTGGAAAAGCTTAATTAATAATTTACAGTTTTCACAAGAATATTTTATCCCTTTCTCCCACCTCCCCATTTACGCAATAATATCCAGAGTGAAAGCATGACTAAGTTGTCAACAGTTTCGATGGAAATGTACCTTAGGAGGTCCAAACTAGGACTCAAGTCAGAAAATAACTAAGTTTTAGTTACACTAAAGCCCTTAAAGAAAGGCAACCCAAAGCACTTCAGAGAGGCATGAAGAAAACTGATGTCAAGATGAAGGGAAGATAGGAAGCAGTTACTGAAATCTTGGTCACAATAACTGGGTCTTCAAGAACAAGATTTGAGTGGTCTCAATAGCAAAATTCAGAAAGGGAGACAAAGGCAACTAAAAGCACAGGAATGCACAAGATATCTGGATGGATATCCGAATAGCAAGGGTTTAGAGGGATACGGGCCAAATGCTGACAAATGGGACCAGGTCAGATTGGGATGTCTGATCGGCATTGATGAGTTGGGCCGAAGAGTCTGTTTCTGTGCTGTATGACTTTATGAGTAGAGGAATGGAGAGACCATATTTGGTGGGTAATATATAATTGCAAGTGGTACGACGTGAGATGAAGGCAGTGAAGAAATTTGAAGGGAATAGAAATTTAAAATTGGAGATGCTAAGAAACCAGGAGCCACTATCAGTAAGAATAAGCATGATATGCAAACCTTTAGTGTTCCGAGTAAAAAATTGTAGACTTAAACAGCACCTGTTACTTTCTCCATAGATGTTGCTTGACTTGCTGAGAATTTCCAGCATTTGCTATTTCTATTTCTGATGTCTGGAATAGGCAATAATCTACTTTGCCACCTGAAGCAGCTTAGGCTTTGGATTTTGAACAAGTTTGAATTTCTGGACAGTGAAGGTATCAGGCTGATAAGGAGATCACTGCAGCAATTGAGATCAGAGGAAACTAATGCACAAAGGAAAGTTTCAGTAGGTAGCTGAGGCATCAGCAGAAGCAGACTAATTCAAAGTAGTGGAAATAGTTGGTGGAACTAGCTACTTTACTGTATTACTGAGCAAGTTGAGAGTCCTGCGTGTTAAATATGGGTACATTTTTACTCCAGAATGATACTTGTAAAAATGCATGGCTGCCATCACTCCTAGCGGTGCCGTATTTCATACAACTCATTACCAAGCCACACAATGAAATATAATTGGAGAAAGCATTCACTTTGGGAGAGGTGTATACACACTCAGACACAAGTGTTATTCCTTTTGTTTTCAGGCTAAAGTTTTCTAAAGCCAGTAAGAAAATGGGCCCCAAATCTGCACAACTGTCCCACAGAATATTGCCTGCATTTCGACTGTGTTTTGCAATATGAACAAGCATCACATAAAAAGAAACTCAAGTCGGAACTTAGGAATTTGGTTTACTAATAATTAACGTTAAGTTTACACCAATTTTGAGAAAGCAGCATTGGTTATCCATGTGACAACTGGACTGTCTTGACTAGGAGATGCAGCAGAAACTATAACTGTGATACTAAATCATAAAGAAATTCACACACTTACCTAAAACTTGCTTTGATTTGGCTACTGCTATTAACATAGCCTTTATATTTCATTGAAATTGACAAATCTCTCAGGTCATACAGGCGAATTCTTGAATCATTGGAGGTCACAAGGATCTGAATTCAAGAGTTCAAAATGTTAAGATGTATACTGTTATTGAAACACAAGTTGTTGCACCCTGTTGTCCAACACACATACCCACCTTATTTTCACCAGGTAATGGTTCAATGCCTGTGATTTTTCTTCCAACTCGGTTTCTCCCTCTGGTTGAGCGCACATGTATCTGAGTGTGGTACTTCAAATGCTGGGGAGGGAAAGAGTACATACAGCTTTTAAGGAATGTTATTAAAACAGAAATTGATTGTGAATTTTTCAGCAAGAGTAGCCTTTCAAAACTGTAGTCCATACAAAACAAAGATACATCAAGTTTTCCTCAAGAATCACACCACAGTAACACGGTAAAATGTAGATGGAAGCCAATTCAAAGACTGAAACGAAATCCATCTTGTCCAATGAGCTAGCATTACCTCTGTGTCATAGAAGATGCATCTGCCATCATAGGTTCCAATTACTGCATATTTGCCATTTTGGCAGAAGTTTGCTGCTGTTATTAGTTTTGTTTGCCCATCAATTTCATTCCACAATGCTACCTTCTTGTCAGGAATATTCCACAAACGGAGTTTACCATCAAGTGATCCACTTAAGAAGTACCTATCATCCTGCAGAAAAAAAAAAATCAAAAAGCTGCAAAGAAGTAATCTTATTGGTATGTCCAAGACTTGGATTTTACTTGGGTTCAGGTTCTGCACCTCCGTGGCTATGGAAATGTCAATGTGAAGCAAACTTAGCAAGTCAGAAAAAAGCAAGTTAGAGAAAACAACTCACGTATATCATGCTGGCCTGCTTTTAGAATGAATCAAGCAAGAAAAGAGAACAAACTTCAGAGTAATTATCATTCTGATTTGGACAACAGTGAACCTGGAAAGAACTTCTTCCAGGAAGGTGATCTGCTTTTCCGGTTTGAGCATATTTACACAGTTTGCACTAACCACAGGATTAAGTACATAATACAGAATAAAATGCCAGTGTAGTTGAGGATATGTTAACCTACAGAATGATATTAATTTTAAAACATTCCTGTTCACCCCAACATTGTTACCTGAACAGATGCAGGAATTTTCCAATCCTAAACCATGCCACAATTAGAACTCTCTGTAATAAACTAACTTGACATTCTTCCAATCGATGTGAGAAAGATCTTGCCCTCTACAAAGTCTCTGTCAAATTGGCACATGCAGCAACAACCACTTTTAAAAACATGTTTTCTCTAGTGGTGCTTCCAGAGGTTTGGGATTTCATAACATGCTTTCTTCAAAAATAAGTTTTTAAAACTCCTATAAGTTACAAATGTTTTGATCTGTTATATGGTGTGGCATGTATAGCAAAGATAGAATGTTTACTCCAATTAGCAGTGGTAGAATGCATTTTTAAAGAAAAATATGAAACTTTAAGCACAGATGAAATTACTTCCTCCTGTCTCAGTACAAGATGCCACTCACCCTGTCAAATAATATTCTTTGGCATAGCTATTAGCGGTAACATAATCAATAGGTGTAGGTAAGGTTAAGCTAACACAGGCCTAGGTGGGAATGCAATTGGGAAGTAAAAGGCAGACTGCAAAGAGGTATAAACTGAAAAGAGTCAGTAACAAGGTAGTAGACTGGAGTAAAATGCAGGGTGCATGAGTTTGTTTATTTTTAATGCTGATTAAACAAAACCAATATTTATTTTTAAAAAGTCATGAAGTTTTAAAAGGGAATGGTCAGAGGAACAAGGTTATACTCATCCTGATCTTACAATCTGAGATTGGTGTACAGAATAAGACGACCTTGTTACAATTATACAAAGCTTTGGTGAGATCACATCTGGAGTACCATGTGAAATTTTGGTCTTCACAGATAAGGAAGTATATGCTTGCTTTAGAGGTGGTAGAGCAAAGATTCACAGAACGGTCCATGGTCTGAGAGTGCTTACTCCAAGGTAAAAAAGAGTGAATATATTCAGCCTGCTGTCTGGAGTTTAGAATAATAAGACATGAGCTACTCGAAACATTAAAAGATTCTGAAGGGGTCTTGGACGGGGTAGATGCAGACAGATTGTTTCTCTTGGCTCGGGAAAGAGTCTCAGGCTGTATAAGACTTTAGTTAGGCCACGTTTGGTGTATCTGGTCGCCACACAATAGGAAGAATGTGGAGACTTTGTAGAAGTTACACAAGAGGTTTACCAGGATAGTGTCTGGATTGGAGTGTATTAGCTATCGGGAGAGGTTGGACAAACTTAGATTATTTTCTCTACAGCATCGGAGGTCGAGAAGTGAGCTGAGTACATAAAATGACAGGCGTGGATAGTTGAAGGCTTTCCCAGTATGAAAATGTCAAATACTAATGGCTGAGACAAGGTGCAGAGCTGGATGAACACAGCAGGCCAACCAGCATCGTAGGAGCAGGAAGGCTGACGTTTCAGGCCTAGACCCTTCATCAGAAAATCCTTCATTTTCTGATGAAGGATCTAGGCCCGAAACGTCAGCCTTCCTGCTCCTACAATGCTGCTTAGCCTGCTGTGTTCATCCAGCTCTGCACCTTGTCGTCTCAGATTCTCCAGCATCTGCAGTTCCTACTATCTCAAATACTAATGGCTCATGAGTTTAAGGTGAGGGGGGAAAGTTTAAGGTTGATGTGTGAACAAAGTTGTTTTTGAACAGAGGATGGTAGGTGTCTGGAACACACTGCCAAGGGAGGCTGTAGGAGCAGATATGTTAGCCAAGTTTAAGAGGCTTTTCGAAGACACATGAACAGGCAGGGAATAGAGGGAAACAGACCAAGAACAGGCAGATGGGATTAGTTTAGAATGGTTGGCACAGACATAGTGAGCCAAAGGGCCTGTTCCTGTGCTGCAGTGTTCTATGTTCTAAGTGGAGGGATGGGGCAATTATTTCAAACTGAGATGAGGACAAACATTTCACTGTCAGCTTGTGAAATTTCAGCATTTTCTGTCCTTGGAGGGTTCAGTTGCTTCACTACATGGAATTTATCCAAGACGAAAATGGATAAGAATTTTGGTCTAGGGAAAATCAAGGGACATGGCAAATAGGTGAGAAAGTGGAATTAAAGCAGAAGATCAGCCATGACCAAATTATAGGATCTAGCGGGTTGCATGATCTACTCATGATTCTACTGTTAAGTAGAAACATCTTCAACCAACTGTTACTCATTACCAAAAAAGCAGAAAGAGAGAAGTTACAGAACAGAAAGAGGTCATTTAGCTCAAACATGTCTATGGCTGTTGAATAAACTAGCTATCTACTCCATTTGAATCCTACTTTCTAGTACTGGTCTATAGTTTTGTAGGTTACAATGTTTCAGGTGCAGATCTGGATTCCTTTTAAGTGAGTTGAAGGTTTACTCAACCACTGAACTAGGCAGCGAATTCCAAACACCCACCACCCTCTGGGTGAAAAAGTTTTTCCTCACATCCCCTCTAATTCTTTTACCAGTCATTTTAAACCCATGCCCCCTGTAAATTTCCCTCTGTTCATGAAGGGAAACATGTCTTTGCTCTGCACAGTATCCAAGCCCTTCAAAATTACATACACCTCTCTGTCTCCTCTGTTCTAAGGAAAACAACCATAGCCTATCCCATCTTTACTCATAGCTGCAAATTTAAATCTGACAACGTTCTTGTACATCTCCTCTGTATACTCTCTCTAGAGACACAGTGAGACTGACATTGTCTTTCTTGTAATGTAATGACCAGAACTATACACAAAACATACATGCACAAGCCCACAATTCTCTGGAATAAATTTGATTTGATATTTTTCTGCCCACTCAATCGAACTATTGAAAGAATCCTGCAGTCAACAGTTATCCTCTTCACACCAATTTTTGTGGTATCTGCACACTTCCCCAATCATGCCTTATACATTTAAGTATAAAATCATTGATTTAAACCACAATGAGGAACTGACCCGATACTGAGCCCTATAGAACATCACTAGAACCCACTTTCCATTCGTAAAACATCCATCTACAAACACTATTTCCTGTCACAGTCAATTTTGGATCCAATTTGTCACATTCTCCTGTATCCTATGGACTTTGATTTTCCTAACAGTTGGGCCCTGTCAATTCCCTGCCAAAATCCAAAAAGACAGCACCCAACTGTACTACCGTCATCAATCCTCCTTGTTAATTCCTCATAGAACTCAATTAAGTTAGTAAGACATGACCTTCCCTTAACAAAACCATGTTGACTAACAGATTAATCTGTGCCTTTCAAAGTCACAGTTAATTCTTGATTCAGTAACGTGCTCATCAAGGTCATACTGACTCAACTATATTACTTGGCTGAGCTCTTGCATCCGTTTTGAATAATTGTACAACATTCACAGTCCTGCAATCTTGTGCTTCCTTGCCTATATCTTGTGAAGATTGAAAAATAATCCTCAAGGCATCACTCTTTCCTCATTGGTTTTCTTCAAACAGCCTAGGACACAATTCATCTGGCCCTAGTGGTATATAATTATCCTGCTTTGTCTTACCTTGTATATTTCTGAATTAGCAGTTGGACTCTAAGATTTGAAATTATCATCACTTTTCTTTGTGGGGACATGTCTACTCCATGCCAGTTGAAACTCCTTTTCAGTATCTCACTGATTTGATTTTGATTTTCCTTCAAGTAGCTGCAACCAGTTCTTTTCATGTCTCAGCTTTGTAAAGTCAGCCTTTTCCCAATTTAGAACTTTTACTTCTGCTCTTTGTCCCTTTCCACAATGTTGCTAATCTAACTGTATTATGATCACTATCAAAATAGTCACCCAATACTATTTCATCTCAGCTTCATTTCCTCAGACTTTATGTAGAATTGCACCCTCCATTGAGCTTGTTACAGGCTGGCTGACAGAAGTTCTCTTAGAAGCAATTCAAATATTTTGCGTCCAGTGTCTTTCAAACTGTTTGTATCCTAATAGATACTTGGGTAGTTAAGTCTGCAGTTGCTATTGCCCTACTGTTTTTGCACTCAGAAATTCATTGGTAAATCTGCTCCGCTAAATTTTGCCCACGAATGTGCTACCCATTGAGCAATGTGGCTGCCCCTTTCTGTTTCTAAAGTCATCCCCATTTCACTTCATCTGATGGTTCGGTTAGTATACCGTCCCTCCTCACAGCTGTGATTGATCCTTTCACCAGTAATGCTGCCCTTTTTAAATTCCCTTCCCTATCTTGCCTAATGGGTCGATATTCAGCTATCATTTTTGCCCATATTTAAAGACAAGTTTCTGTTACAGCAATTATATATATTCCATGTCTCTATCTGTGCCCTCATCATTGAGTTTCTTCACTACATTCCTTTTGTGTACATTTATATCTTTTAATGCTGCCAATTTTCAGTTTGTACAATTTTAAAATCTTTCCTTCCTCTTTCACAGTCAGTCACTAGATTTCAGTATCCTGATTCTGCTCTGATTTTGCCCTTACAGTTCTACCTCCTAGTAAATCTAATTTAAACCTTCCCCAACAGCATCAGCAAATCTCTCTGCAAAGATATTTCTGTTCTTTTTGAGTGTAGGATGTTTGGATGTGTACAGATCTCAGTTTCTTCAAAATCCTTCCATTACCGGTAAATCTGATATTACCTTCTACACCAGCTTTTCAGTCACATTCAACAATTCTTCCAAGTCTAAACTCATTAGCACATGGAACTAGGAGTAATCTTGAGAATACTGCTCTAGAGATGCTACCTTTCAATCGCCTACCTCACTTCCTGAAATAATCTTTCAGGACCTCATCCTCATTCTTACTCAAGTCACTAGCATCAATGTGGACCAGAAGCTCTGGCTGATCACTTTCTCCCAGGTCCTGCAGCCACTCCATAACATCCTTTAGCCTGGCACAAGAACAGCAACATACCATCCAGAGTCATGTCAATGAGCTGAACAAATGCCTGTCTGATCGTGACTATGGAAACTGCTATCATGACTGCACTTCCATTCTTCTTCTTCCCCTTTGCATAGTAGACACACCTGTGGTGCCACCAACTTGGCACTGGCTGCACTCAACTAATAAGCCATCACCCTCACCAGTATCCAAAATGAAAATTGATTTGTAAGCAAGACAGTTTCAAAGGACCTCTTCACTGCCTGCCTGGTTATCCATTCTCTCACTGCCTATATAGTTTAACTAAAATAGTAAAGCTTTTACAATAGTGTCCTGTGAGAGATCTTCACCACACTGAAAGTAGTTCTTATTGTTTTGTGAACAGGAAGGAGTAAGTATAATCATGTTATCCTGCAGAGATGCTTGATTTAGGTATTTTAAGATCAGTTGATGTAAAACTTTGCAGCTGGTTCTCGGTCTCCTTTTGCTGATTGTAAGACTGTTGATCCAACCAATTATGTGATGGTGCGACCATCTCCCTAAACATGCTATGTGCGTAGCACATTGCCTCACAGATATACAAGTGGCTGAAGCCGCTGCTCAAGTTCTGAAACACAGCTCAAGCATGTACAGCAAGCAACATTTCCTGCAAATGCACTCACCTGGGAAACTTGGTGCATTCATGTCTTCACATGTAGAATGTACTGCACATTGCTGAGCTGATCTGCCATCTCATAACTTTAAACACTAATTATTACTATTAGAATACCTGAAAACATATCATTATCCACAAATATGCTTCTTCCCTGTACTGAAGTAGAAGCAAGCTGGAGGTTGGAAACAGTAGAATAATAAAAAGGTGTGCCTCTTTTTCACTTGCATTCCCCATACTCCCATCTTATACTCTGTACAACCAGACCAGCACACTCTGCAGACT
>NC_063345.1:65831807-65856807 GCF_021869965.1 Rhincodon typus | reverse complement strand
AGAGACTGCTGGGAACAGGATGTCAGCAAGGCTAGTGTGTGGGGAGGGTGGGAGTGTGTAAGGTGGCAACAGAGGAGAGCATGTGAGAGAGGGAGCGAGGGCTAGGCTTGTGTGGGAATTGGTGGTAGAGGGATGGAGGGATGGATGTATAAGTTGGGGCAGTGATCAGGAGAGGGAGGGAGGATGGGTTTGTGTTGGGACGGGCAAGGAGGGCCAGTACATGAGAGAAAGTGAGGAGCAGGTATGTGTGTTGGGAATATGTAAGGGAGGGAATGGGGTTGTGTGTGCCTGTCTGCTTGCACCCGCCTGTCTACATGCGTCTGTCTGTATTTTGATGAATGAGGGATTGAAAGTGACACCAGTGACTGAGAACCCGACACAACACAATCTTCCTCTTCCCTTCTGAAACGTCATTTTGTGAAGCAGGCTGGGGAAAAAAAATCTCAGCCTCCAAGGCAACTCCCTCCTACCCACCCTTTTGTCTGAATTCCATCAACCCTTGCTTGGACAGTGAATTGCCAGAGGCTTAACAAACAAGGACCTTGTGTTTATCTAACTCCTTACCTGTGCTGCTGTCCCCATGCCCTCTTCTAATCATGAATCTGGGGCCTTGTCACTCTTTCTCCAGCTTGGCTCCTTAACTGAAAGGACAAACCAATAAGTTAGCTTTGCTGTTTGACCCTTTTGATAACTGCATAATTAATAAAGTGGTTATCATTTTATCTGCACAGTTCACACTTTTTTATTCTGTCAAATCTTACATTTCTGAAATTTGCTAACCAAGAGAGAGACAATAATAGAAATATGCCTCCAACCCCTGTGAAAAAGGTTGTACAATCTTTTGAAGACTAATCAAACCAAAGCTCTCAGGGCAACAAACTGGATAATTTGTCTGCCCAACTGCTGTTCACCCCCCACCATCGCCACGCTCTTGTTTTCTGGGCTCCATCTCCATCTGTTGTTTTCTGCTTGCCCATCTTCCTACATTTACGCCAATCTTTTCCCAGCCACAATCATTTCTGAAGAAGGGTCATTGGACCCAAAACTATGCATTCTCTCCAAGGGTGCTACCAGACCTGCTGAGTTTCTCAAGCAATTTCTGTTTTTGAAAGTAGATCATTTGTTTAGTGATCTAATGGGTGTAACAGATGAAAATCAAACAATTCAGATGTCTCAAATTTCATCTGTGCAGGAACCAAAAATAACTTTTGTTTGTATATTATTGACAAGCTAAATTTCCTTTTCTTAAAGACTACACTTACAAGTGATAGCGAACTCTGCTATGAATGGCTTTGAAAACAATAGACAGCTATTCAGGAAATGTGTTGAAGCAAAAATGTTTCACAGATCGGCAAATGTTGCTAAAAGCAATCAAGACATCCAAACTTTTTTGACTTATCAAGACTGAGATGCAAGAAACAGATTTGGTGGTTGGGAGAGGGGAAGGAATGTCTATACAAAGAGGAGGAGGATATGGAAAAGGAGAAAGAATCCTTGCAAAAAAAGCAGTTTTGGATTGGAGGAAGGCAGATTTTATTAAAATGAGGCAGAATCTGGCGAAAGTAGACCAGGAGAAGGTACTTGAGGGTAAATCTTTGGAGCAGATGGAAGCATACAAAAGGAATTGAGGAGTGTACAGCCCCAACATTCCCCCTTTAGGGGGAAATATAGGAGCAGCAAGCAGGAAACGTTGGTTGTCTGGGAATATTCAGAACTGGATAAAAAGGAAAAAAGAGGCGTATTACATATATAAAAGTAGCAAATCAGTGGGAGCCTAAGTGGAGTATAGAGGTGAAGAGTGGAACTTAAAGCTATTAGGTGAGGAAAGAGGGGCATTAGAAAATGCTGGTGGGCAAGATTAGGGAGAATCCCAAGATATCCTACAAGTCAATTAAGGGGAAGAGAATAGCCAAGGAAAGAGTTGGGCCCATTAGGACATGGAGGATATGTGTATGTGGAGCCACAGGGCATTGGTAGGGTGTGAAATGATTACTGCACATATGCCTTCACTTGGGAGGAGAAGGATATCGGTACAGAATTTGGGAAGCTGGATTGAGAGGTACTTGAGCGCATTAGTTATAGGGAGAGAGGAAATATTGGAGGTTTTGGCAGATATAAAAGTGGACAAATCCCCAGGTCCAGATGAGTTGTATCCAGGCTGCTGTGGAGATGGTAGGAGAAATTGCAGGATCCCGACCCAAATTTTCAATTCCTCCCTGGCTGCAGGGAAATGCCAGAGGTCTGGAGGACTGCTTATGTTGTTTGATTTTTCAAGAAAGGTGGTAAAGATAAACCAGGAAACTACAGACATGAGAGTCTCACATCGGTGGTAAGGAAACGATTGGTGAAAATTGTGAAGGAGAGAATTAATCTCCATTTAGAGAAGCAAGGCTTGCTCAGGGATAGTCAGCATAGCTTTGTCAGGGGGAGGCCGAACAAATCTGGCTGAATTTTTCAGATATGACCAAGTGTGCAGATGAGGGTGGTGCAATTGTTGTTTGTGGATTTCAGCAAAACGTTTGACAAGATCCCACATAAGACACTGATAAAGGAGCTGAAAGCATATGGGATCCAGGGCTTCTTGGTAGGAGAAGACTGATGCGTGACTGGAGTCCAGTATCCAGTGGTGTATCAAAGGGACTCTGTGCTGGGTCTCTTTATTGCTTATACATATCACAAACAATGTAGATGAGAGTTTGGAGGGTGAATGATAAGTTTGCAGATGGCACAAAAGTTGGCCTGGTGGCTAACAGTGTGAAAAAAGGCCTTAGATTACAGGAGAATATAGACAGGTTAGTCAAATGGGCGGATCAGTGGCAGATGGAATTTAACCCTAACAAATGTAAGGTAATACTCTTTGGAAGAAGGAACAATGCAGGTAACGACTGAATCAGTGGCAGAATACTATAAAGCTTAGAAGGATCCTGGGCAACTTGACTGCAAATTCCTAAGGGTAGCAAGGCAAGTTCACAGGGTATTGAGACTATAAAGCACTTGCTTTATCAGTCATAGCATAGATTACAAGAGCCAGGGAGGTGATGTATGAGCAATACAGGATTTGGTTAGGCCATAGCTGGATGCTATGTGCAGTTCTTGTCTCCTCACTATAAGAAGGATGTGATTGCATTGGATGGGTTGCAGAGGAAATTCGCCAGGATGTTATCTGGGATTGAGCAGTTCGGTGATGGAGAGAGGCTGGATAAGCTTGGGTGGTTTTCTTTGGAGCAGAGATGGTTGAGGGGTGATCTGATATAGAGGTGCATGGGATTATACAGGATGAATAGAAAACAGGAGCAAATTGCTGCAGATTCTGAAATCTGTATTGAAAACAACAAATGCTGGAGATGACAGCGAGCCAGGCAGCATCCATGGAGAGAGAGAGCAAGCTAATTTTTCAAGTCTAGATGACTCTTGAAGAGAGTTTTCAGTCTGAATAGAAAGCAGCTGTTCCCCTTCATTTTAAATATAAATAACAAGGGGGCATACTTTTAAGCTGAAAGCTTGGTGATTTAGAGGTAATAGAGGAAAGGTTTTTCACTGAAGTTGGTGGGAGTCTGGAATGCATCGTCTGGGAGGGTAGGTTAGATAGGTAGCCTCTGAATGTTTCAAAAGTACTTGAATAGCACTTGAAGTATCATAACATTCAAGGCTATGGACAGAGTGGTGGAAAGCGAGCTTAGTGTAGCTTGATGGACCAAAGGGCCTTTTATGTACTCTGTGAATCTGTTTAGTTGGGCCATCGTGCACCACCATGCCAATGATGGCTCAACCAATGAGTACCCTTGTTACATAAATTTGTGTTGTGATTTTCAAGGCTATTTCTTGCATCTTGGTCCTGATGAATGCAACTTGAAAAGCTTTGACTACTGCCTCCCCGTAGTGGTTAAGAAACAGCTGTATAGTTAAATCAGTTTTGTAGCCAAACTTCATATTGCTTTTTCTATCAACTTAAAGCTGATTAAGTGAAATTGAGCCGACATCTGCTCACCAATAAAGGCTGGTCAATGCTTGTACTTGAGGGATAGGCATGGTAATTTTACTTGCTATCTGATTCTTACAATTGGTCATCAGCTGAGCCAGAAGTCCACTGTTTGCTTAGAAGGTGGAAGCAGAATCAACAGATTGGACAGAGCATTACAAAAAATGTTCTCAAAGAAAATCTGTTCCAAATTCTTTTGAAGGTGTATATTTCACAATGTTACTTGTGAAATATCACAGTGCACATCTCCATAGAACTATGAAAGATTGGAGTCAGGAATCATTAACTCTTGTTTATTTCTGTCTTTAAAGATTGTTACAGATAGTGCATATTCATTGATGTTTTGACTTGCAATAACAATCTTGAATACCTCAACTGTGTTCGAAATACTTTTTGAATGCTTGGGATGCATCATATTCGTAGACTATATACGGTTAGAACAATTGATTTATCTCAGGCTAGACTCCATATTAGAGATCGCACAAAACTTTGGACCCCTGACAAACCATTGTTGGTCAAGTTAAAATCTGAAATGTTACTTTCTTTGTGTTCTCAAATCTTCTGTCTTTAATTTGCGTCTCTCCATAAATTTGCTTTCAGGTCTGTAAATGTTGTTGAATAGTTATCCTGGTAAAAAGTTATCCCTAATTGTAATATTTTGGATAACAAATTCAAAGAGGCATTGCGTTTTTTTACATTGTGCTCCAAAGTTGCTTGGTATCAGTTTGTGAAAAATTCTAGTTCAGAAGTGTTTTGCTTTTTCATGCAGTTTGTACCGATCCTGTTGCTTCCAGTGGACTAGTGAGTCCCAACACTGCTGTAGAGAATCTAGCCAAAGAACTGCAGCATTCATTAGATCTTGCGAGTGCAACCAGTGGAGACAAAGTTGTTACTGCACAGGTATGTACAAAACAATTATATTAGCTTGCTGAAACTGTTTGGTAAATGAAATCTGATTTTGAAGTGCCATTATTTTGGACTCCAATCATGGATTCTGGCTCTGAAGTAGCAGCAAGATCAGAAGTGAGGGAATCTGTGATTGGAGGAGCAGCTCCTTACACTTTGTCACACTTGCTGCTCCTCCAATCAAACCCTACATGTTTTCCATCTCTCAACAATCCATTGTGCCTGCTATTATTCAGGCCTGGTTCTTGAAAGAGCTATAATGTTGAATGATATTGTTAGAGGGATAGGCACCTTACTTTTTCCCATCATCTTTGATTTTCATTTTTGTGGGTTACGTGTGACATTTGTTGAGCAGATTTGTCCAACATCCCTGTGTATTTGAGCCCTGCTTAGAAGTGAGGAAAGAAAAATACTGTTCAGCATCCTTCTTGAAGGGAACTGTGTAAGTTTAAGTTCTCAGTACTAACGTTCTTCACAGTCTTAATCAGAACAGTATCTCTCACAGCAGTGTTAATCAGTAGAAACCTGCTTTAATCCTTATCCCAACACAAACTCTATCAGTGTATTTTCTTTTAGGTCAGTGCAGGAAGGTGATGATATTTGTAACTACTAATTATCTTTAACCAGAAAATTGAGATTATTTGCCATGTCCAGACTGCTTTCGAAGTGTTGCAGAAATCTGACTGTAGCTTTCTATCTTCAGAAAGTAAAAGTTATCAAGTCCTGTCTTGTGAGTTTCACTGTTTTGTAAAATGAATGCTTTAGAGAATCTATTATAACTCCAGGTCATATACTCAAATCTTGGCTGCTTATTCTGAAGTGTTGTTTGGGAGTTGCAAGTTGTAATGACTTGCTCAAATGATTGCTAGCCAGCCAGAGATACGTTAATCAGGAATCCTGGAAAGAGATTGTTTCAGACAGAGTTGCAACTGCACATCCACTTTACATCATGGACTCCTAACAAAACTGAAGTCACTGGTGATCAGGAGGTAAGTTCTGCATTTGTTGGAGTTACACAAAGCCCAACGGAAGATGGCTGTAGTTACTAGTGGTCAATCATCTCCGTCACAGTAGTCACTGCTGGAGTTGCTCAAGATCGTGTCCACCTATCCTCAGCTGCTTCATGAATACCATTCCGTCATAAGGTCAGAAGTGGTGATGTGCCATTCATGACTTCCTGTCATATTGAAGCAGCCAGTGTTGAGGTCTTGCTGCATTTGAACAATATGCAGGCTGAGGTTGACATGCAAAAATATTCGTGCCACTCACATACCATCTCCAACAGCAGGGAATCTAATCACTGCCCCTTGACATTAAATGGCTCTACCATTGCTGAGTTTCCCACTATCAACATCCTGGCGTTACCATTGATCAGAAAGTGAACTTGATCAGTCATGTGAGTGCTCTGACTGCAAAGATAGATTAAAGGTTGTGAATTGCATGGCAAGCAACTCACTTTCTCTGTTCCCACTGACTCTCTATGATTTCTGAAGACACCAGTCAGGAGTGTGATGGAATATTTTCTACTTGAATGATTGAAGCAACATTCAAGAAGCTCAGCACCATCCAGGACACAGCATAGAACAATTGGAGTCAGGAATGGTTAACTCCAGTTTATTTCTGCTTTGTCAATGAAATGTTAATTTTTGTAATCAGTTATATAGGTGAAAGCCATTGGGATCTAACACATTGAGGTTCTAATTTTTCTAATTTCAGAAGGAAGATAGCTTGTCATATTGAATGCCCTTTATACTTTAGGCTAGCATCAGTTGTGTTTGAAGTTTGAGAGAGAGATCAAGATAGCAGAATTTGAATGGGAAGAATATGTAAATTCCAAAGCTGCAACACTTCCAATAATTTTGTTTGTTGGAAGAGGCAGGCTGTAGTGGTGAAATGGAGAAGTTTTTCTTCTAGATTTAAGAAGTTAATTGTCAACTACACAGGATAAGAAAGAACTTAAGTGTTGTAATTGACTGCGGACAATTGTACCACCATTGTACAGGTTTCATGTTTTGACACTAACATTTTTCATAGTCTGTGGACATGAGAAGAAAGCTATGTCATCACTCTGACTGAAGACATGATAGAAAAGAAATCAAAATAACCAGCTTTGAGTTTTGTACTGACTGAAAAAAGAAATAGGGTTACCAGGAATCATGGACCTGTTAGTCTAACAAGTCCAAGGGAGAAGTCATTAAAATCTATAATGAAGGATAAAGAGATAGAGCTTTTAGAAAAACTTGAGCAGATTAGAGAAAACAAATGTAAGTTTGCAAAAAGCCTTGTAAGATGAATCCAATTGGTTTCTTTAGGAAGTAACTAAAGTAATCAATAATGAAATGTCTATGGACGTTGTTTTATTCCACATACAAAGCCCTGGTTGGGCCACATCTGGAACCCTGAGTAGAATTGAGTGCACTGCACCTTACGATATTTTGGCCTTGGAAGAGGTGCACTGCAGATTCAGTAGACTGTTAGTAAACTTCAGGGATTAGATCAGTGATGATCTCATGGTTGGTGGAACAAGCTTTCTTAAGAATTAATTTTATATTTTTAACAATGGTAGGACATAGAGTGCAATCGTTTGATTTGCGCTTGTAACATCTGAAATCTGTTTTCGTAAATGTGCAGCATCTTCCTTCCAAACATCCATGCTTTGGCAAAGCTCCGTATTATACTCCAACAAATTAGAAATTGGATCTTGTGCATTGGAGAGCATTGGCACAATGATCTCTCGGGTCTTCTGAATTATTTAGTCTGCATTAAGTAAGGGCAAAGCATAATAATCCAGACTGATAAAATAGCTTATATTTGTTTTAAGATATAATTTACCTGGTTGCTTACTCCGTGTCCCGACTCTGCTTTTAAAATCCAATTTACAGGAAAATGGGAAAGGGGCTGGAGAATCAACATCTGGTATTCCTGAAACTGAAATGCTAGGACCGCAAAGACCAAGATCAAACTCTGGAAGAGAACTCACTGATGAGGTGAAGAATAATAATCTGGTTAAAAATAAGTAGGAAGTGCTGAGTTTTCTATGTTTAAAGTGTGACTTGCCTTGTGGATGTTTACCTGGTTGTTCTGAATAAAAAGGTTAATCTTAATGTAATTTTAGTCAATTTTAAAGCTGTTGCAATCCCCGTTTCAAGATGAGAAGTTCCCTGATTATTTAATAGCTTTTCTGTTTCTCAAAATTGAGAAATAGATATGCAAAATATGTAGAACAAATGTATTTAGTTCCTTTAAAAACCGAAAGAACTGCGGATGCTATAAATCAGGAACAAAAACAAAGTTGCTGGAAAAGCCCAGCAGGTCTGTCAGCATCTGTTAAGGAAAAAACAGTTAACGTTTCGAGTCTGGTGACCCTTTATCAGAAAGGTTCCTTTCTTTAATAATTGAAATCTGTGGCCATTGCTGTAGTTACAAATCGTGGTGTCCAATGCCTTTTAATTACAATAGCCCTTCCAAGCAGGGCAATAATATTGGAATTGCTGCCATGCTCCAAAAGTCTCCCGATTTGACGCTTCTATGCATTTCTCCTGGGGCTTCCGTCTTTTTGTCAGAGAAATGTGCAATGCAACGTCCCTCAGGAAGCTCTGTTAGAGTGGTGTGGAGATGGGTGAAGTCAGAACACGTGCACCCATTCCCCAGCATGCTGAATGGTAGTTTTAAAGTTTTGGTCTGAATGTTTGTTGCAGGGTGAGATGGCTGAGAAAACAAATGTGGTCGGGTGGATGGCTAATTATGTGGGGTTACTCAGATGTTAATCTGACTACTGTTTAGTCGGTAACTACCCAATTAAGTACTGTGGAACTGTCCAAAATTTCCAACTCTGGCACAGAGTCAGAGACGTTTTGTGGAGAAGCTGGGAACAGGAGAATTGCCCATTGGAAATTATAAACTTTCTGGAAATCCTCATGTCTGTCAGTATTAAGACTTGCATAGAATGCCATTACGCTTTGGTCTCCAGTGGTCGAGAGACCATAATATTTAGGCCAAGAAAGAAAGTGTACTGAAGATCAGTGATTAAAAGAATTTGATTGACTGCGTGTTAGCTTTGCCTAATATACTGATTTTTTTTTTCAATGTTTTAAAAAAAAAAAACTTTTTTAAAAAAGTCTTGTCTTAATAATGATTACCTTTGTGGTGTTAAACCCCGAAAAGGATTATGGCAGAGTCCAGTGCTGCTTAACTTGAGAACCTGAAATGTGCTGTCCAAGAGCATGTTTCAGGAGTTTGCAGATACTGAGGCTATTTGTAGCACACTGATTATGTAGAAATTGATTGTCATTTTCATCTTTGCCCCTACAAAGGATATATTAAACTATGTATTTTTTGAATGAGGTCATTGATTGAAATAAAAATATTCCAGAATGAATCCTAGAAATTGTACAGTAAAAAGGCCTATTGGTGGCTCTTGTCTGCCCCAACCAAAAAAAAAAATGAGCCACCCAGCTAAGTTCCACTTTCCAGGATTTGGTCCATAACTCTACACATAACACTTGAAATGCACACATCCAGACATTTTACATTTGTATGTTTCTACCTCTACCACCCTTTCAGGCAGTGAGTTCCAGACCTGTAGTGCAGTCTGTGTGAAAGAGCTTTCTCTCCTCACCTTTTTAATCTTTCTACTGATCACTTGAAATCTGTGCCTGCTAATTGTTGACCACTCTGCTAAGGCCCTGCCTATTCAATTTTACCAAGCCCATCACATTTTCTTTTCAATGACAGATACCCCAGCCTATCAGATCTTTTCTCATCACATCATTTTTTCAGGCATGGCAACATCCTTGTAAATTATCTCATCTCTCCAGTGCAATTGCATCCTTACTGTAATGAGGTGACTAGAACTGCACACTGCTCAAGTTGTGGTATAACTAATGATTTATACATTTGCAGCATAACCTCCCTGCTCTTATATTCGATACCTCGGCTAATAAGTTAAAGAATTCCATATGCCTTCGTAACAGCCAAAAGTACTTTAGTTCCACTACACTTCGACATACTTTTCATTGTGTATTCTTTTGCCTTGTTTGATTTCCCAAAATGAACATCCTCGCACATGTTCACTTTGAATTCCATTGTCCACTTATCTGTCTGATCTGATCTGTCCATGTGCCCTGATTTGAAAATGCTTTTTACAGGGTTAGAGTGAATTGAATAATGTTCACAATTTGTTGGTATACTTGTACACAATGACCTCAGCACCGTTGCACAACGAATGAAATAGATTTCACTATTGTTGGACAAACTGCGTCTAGTATATTGATTCCCTGTTTGCTTTATAAATTATAGAACATAGAACAGTACAACACAGGAACAGGCCCTTCAGCCAACCATGCCCATCTGCCTGCAAATGGTCCATAGTGCGCTGGTCCATATCTATTTAGGCACCTGTCTAAATGCCTCTTAAATATTGCTATCATACCTGTTTCTACCACCTCCCCTGGCAGCGCATTCCAGTTACCTCCCACTCTCTGTATTAAAAAAAAAAGCCTTGCTTCACACTTCTTTAAATTTTCCCCTTCTCATCTTAAGTCTATGGCCCCTAGGATTTGACATTTCCACAGGCGGGGCTGGGGAGAAGAAAAGACTCTGACTATCCACCCCATCCATGCCTCTTAATTTTATGTACTTCTATCAGGTCGCCCCTCAGCCTCTGATGCTTTAGCGAAAGCAATCTAAGTTTGTCCAATCTCTGAAGACTCGGCATGAATTGCTAACCTTCTATTCAATTCCCTGACTGATAAAGGCAAACATGCTGTCCACCTTTTTTCTCACCTTATCCTCTTGTGTTGCCACTTTGACAGAGTTCTGGGCTTGCACCCCAAGATCCCTTGTATCAATGCTCCTCTGGGTCCTGCTTTTTACTATATGCTTTGCTCCTGCATTTGACCTTCCAAAACACATCATGTCACACTTGTCCGAATTAAACTCCAGCTGCCATTTCTCCAGCCACCTTTCCAACTGATCTGTATCCTGCTGTATCATTTGGCAACTTTCCTCATTATCTACAACTCCTCCAGTTTTCATGTCTGCAAACTTAGTAATCAGGCCACCTAAATTTTCGTCCAAATCACTGATATAAATTACAACCATCAGAGGTCCCGCTACTGATCCTGATACTTGTGGAACACCACTTGTCTCAGATCTCCAGTCAGAAAAATACCCTTCCACAACTACCTTCTGTCTTCTATGACTAAGTCAATTCCACATCCAACTTACCAACTCATTGTGGATCCTGTGTGACTTAATATCGACTAGCCTACCATGAGTAACCTTGTCAAATGCTTTAGTGAAGTCCATGTAGACAAATTCCACTGCCTTACCCTCATCAGTCATCGTCATCTTCACTTCCTCAAAAAGCTCAATCAAATTTGAGATAAGACCTCCCTAGCACAAAAGACATACTGAATCTCCTTAATAAGTCAGTTTGTTTCCAAACATGAGTAAATCCAGTCCGTAAGTGTCTTCTCCAATTATTTCTCTACTGCTGATGTAAGGTTCACCGGCCTGTGATTTTCTGGATTACCTCTGTTGCCCATTTTAAACAAAGGGACAACATACTCTTCTGGGACCTCAACTGTGACTAAAAAGTTAGAGGTCTCTGACAAGGCTACAGCAATCTCCATTCTTGCTCCAACAGCATTGTGGTGTTGCACTTTCATGTCAAGTATCTGACTAGTGCACTTAAATGGTAGATTTACCTGGCTTGCATTAGGAGTGTTAAATAATTAGTTTCTTGCTTTATAAAAGGAAATTCTTGCAAGTGTGATGGTCAAGAATCTAGACACTGGAGAAGAGATCCCTTTGAATATGGCTGAGGAAAAGCTTCCTAAAGGCCTGAACCCATTGACATTGCACATCATGCGCCGAACAAAGGAATATGTGAGGTACATAGTCAATGCTAATACCTGGTTCTGCTGCTATACTGAGGATTGCAGCTTTTGTCCATTTCATCATGAATTTTTTTATATCAAGTTTTGTTTCAATTTCTACTTGAAGTTCATTGCAAATTAAATGGGTGAACCAACTTTTGGTGAATTTGGGCATTAGTCATCACTGCAGCTTCCGTTTTTTTCAGCTGTCCAATCATAAAAGATTCTATATGTCCAATAAAGTAACTGGCAGAAATGTGAAGTATCGCATGTAACTTGATGCTGCTAGTGAGGTTTCCTCCTTGATGCAAATTAGGAGTTAAATCTTAGTCGAATTAAAATGACAGGATTGATTCCTTATTGAATTTTACGAAGCAGCACTTTTCTCAAGTCAGCAAGCCGACTAATTTGGTTTTACTTTGATATTTGAACAGTGTATTTTGTTATCATTAACAAAATGAGCAAAAGATATTCAGAATGGTATTGGGAGATGTTCAACATCTATTCAGATGTATTTTCCTGGGTTACTTGTTCAAACACATCAGCAGACCAACTTTGGTTCATTACTAAACCAGTTGATGCTAAATATCAGTTATCGGCTGAAGTGCTTATAGTACAATGAATCAGCTTGTGCTGTAATTTTAAATGGGGTTGATGTATTTGAGGAATTTAGACTGAGAATTCCACATAAACTATCTGTATGTTAACAAGGAGATGGCATGATTTAATCAGAATATTTTTCCCGTTGTAGTAATGATGCTGCGCAGTCAGATGATGAAGAAAAGATTCATACAGCTCAATCTGAGCAAGATAGCCATAAAATCAAACAGAAAACGTAAGTTAATTTATCTTTCTTTTGCTGTTCAAGAAAAATTGAAGCTTTGGTATGTTTAAAATAGACTTGTTTAAAAGGAAACATTTGACAACGCTTTGAGCAAGTTTATTCCTTACACTTAATTTATGTTCTGCCCTTGGAGCATGTTTTTTTTAATGTTCTACAGGATTACATCGGATGTATAGCACAGAAATAAATTACTTACCACAGTAGGTCCTTGGTGTTTGTACACCAAATGATCTTCCCCCTGCCCCACTTCTCCATCTTTCCTAATCACAATCTACCATTGTAACCCTCTGTTCACTTTCTCAAGTGCCTGTCTAGATTCCCCTTAAATGCAACTATACTATTGAGTTCAACCACCCTGTGCTTGAGAATCTCTCATTTCTCGACACTCTTTGGACGAAAAATGATTTTTCTCAATTCCCTTAGATTTCTCAGTGACTATCCTGTTCCAAGTTATGCTGTTCTCTACAAGAGAAAACCTCACTGCGTCCACTCGATCAAAATCGTTATAACTTTAAAGATACCCATTAGATCACTCCTCGGCCTTCCCTCTTAAGCAAAAAGAGACCCAACCTGTCAAATCTTCTCCTGATAAATATTTCTGTTACCAGCTTTGTAAATCTTCTTCACATCTTCTGGAGTGCCTCTATATTCTTTTTTGTGTTATATCACACTTGGGCAAATTAGGAAGCACAATGCAAATGTATGACTAGGCTCTTCCAACCTGGGGAATCTTCCTTTAGGACACCAATCAAACAAAGTTACCCCAAGTACCATCCTGTTCTTGAATGAATGATACTGCCAGCTAGATTGATGAATCTGATATGCATCATACTCAGTGGGGGAGGCAGAGTATAGCTAGCATCAAGAATGTTTTACTTCAGGGACGTTTATTTCAGCCAGGTGACACACCCACACACATGCACCCGAGGAGAGACAGAAGCAGCAATAATTAAGTGAAGTTTTCTGCCAAGCCTCTGAGCCAGATAACATTTCAGCTGAAAGGTAGTTAGGACGATTCCTGAGTCTATCATTGCTTTCTACACAAATTGTTAACTGCATTCAAGTACTTTTAGTGAGGAGCTTTATTTTCCACGTGAGATCAGAGCATATGGTGCCATGATGACAAGATAATTACCGGTTTAGGTGATTCATGTGAATGCAGATACTGGCTTGGACTAAGGTCAAACACTCTTTTTATTGTGTACAAAGTCTGTAATACATTTGGAGAGCTGTTTTGGAGTTCACTGTTAATCTGATGTGATGCACGCTTGGTTCAAAAATTGATTCTGTTTGCACTTGAAACCTAGAGCTGTGCAGAGCAGCTTTGTGACATTCTTGGAGAGAAAGCAGAGTTTTTGGGTCCCTTGTTCAGAACAGGTTGTAGCTAAGAAAACATTGGCATATATGTTGAAGATGGGGTGGGGGAATAATAAATGACAGGTGGAGATGGAGCCCAGAGAGAGGGAACAACAGTTGGGCAGACAATGGAATGGATAATACGCACTCCTCCTCAACTCCAACACCTCCCCACATCTCCATGGCACTTTCCTATGCAATTATAGGTGTAACACCTGCCCATTTACTACTTCCCTTCTCACTATCCAAGGCCCCAGACACATCTTCCAGGTGTAGCAGCAATTTATCTGCACTTCGGTGTAGTCTACTGTACTTACTGCTCGCAATGTGGTCTGCTGTAGAACTGGGTGAACCCCCCACCTACCTATCTTTAGCACGTGTGCCAACCTTTTCGTAGCTAAAGTCAGTTCTGAAGGAGGGTCACTGGACCCAAACATTGACTCTGCTTTCTTTCTACAGATCCTACAGACATGCTGAGTTTCTCCAGCAATTTGTTTTTGTTTCAGATTTCCGGCATTTGCAATTCTTTGCCTTTTTTTGTAACATTCCTGATTTACTTGTTTTGTTGTACGTTTGCTGTCAGACTAAATCAAATTCATGCAGTTGTTTACAGGTCCTACTCTGTTTTAATCCTCCGCGCAGTGGTGTTAGAACTACCTTTATTAAAAGTAGTTCATCTTGATTTGTAGTTCCCCTGATAAAATGATATGTAATTTCCATGGCACTCATACTTGTTTATCAAGCAGCAATGAGAATTCTGGAGAGAAAATGATTTGAAACTGACAAACCAACCATTTCTTGACTTTCCTCCTGTTTGTCTTCTCCTAAGCAGCCCCCCTCCACCTTGGGAAGCAGTCAGAATTTGAATGGTTTATCCTGTGACATTCTCTGCAAACTTGTCAAGTCTTTAAATTGCATATGCCTCCAAAGAAGGATTAAGTCTGCTTCAAGGCTCTGTTACCATGGATTATCTTGACCTTCATTTATACTTTCAATTCAAGATCAGTAAAAACCCTCTTGTTACTTTAACTATTGGCTACATTCTGGACTAGTTACCCATGACCCTGTGGGGAGAGCTGGAAAGCATATTTTCATCTTGATATTTTATTTTCCTAGCAATCAATTTAAGAAATTTTTGGGTAAATCTGTGAAGAGAGCCAAGCATCTTGCTGAGGAGTATGGTGAAAAGGCTGTAAATAAAGTTAAGAGTGTCCGAGATGAAGGTAAGTTTCACGTGTTAATAGCTTAATTTTTTTTAGAAAGATCTCAATCATTTTATTGTAATGCATAAGGGGTACAGGTTGCTTTGCAATCACAGTTTGAATTATTCACCATATAAAGGTATTGAAGGTATAAGTATAGAAGAAGCCTGTAAGGGGGTATGGGACAGGCAAGCAATCCCAACATGCAATTTAAACATGTCCAATGCACAATTAGCTTCCAAGTTAAATGATAATGTTCTACCTTTGCAGTTTTGAGCTAGCTAATATCATTTCTGATGAATTTGTTATTGCTATAATATTGTCGGTTGTTGCTTTCCTTAGTTTTCCATATGGATCAAGATGATGCTTCTTCCAGTGATGATGAGGGGATGCCTTACACAAGACCTGTCAAGTTTAAAGCAGCCCATGGCTTCAAAGGACCTTATGACTTCGATCAGATTAAAGTAGTTCAAGACCTAAGTGGAGAGCACATGGTAGGTTCTTTAATTATTGGGTGCATCCTAATGCGGAGGACATCAGTACTTAGCTAGTTCCTGTTCCTGAGTGATTCTAGCTCTTCTGTTCTATTGCTTTTTGTTTCACTTTAGGTGTCATTCTGCAACTGATAGCCAGGAAGCTCTCAGGCTTGAGAGTTCTGTTTAGTATCCAAGACCTGGAATTAAATGAACACAGGGCACAAATTTTATATACTTTCGTTTTCAGTATAGAGACTGCTTAAAATTTAGGCCAAATTAGGAATTGAATGTGAGAAAGGTTTGCCATTTTATTGTAAAATTGCGACCAATTCTCACTTCTGTCACTACACACAGACAAAGAGGGACATGAATTCGACTGGAACAACACATCCATAAGCGCACAAACCAAACAGAGACACGCCAGGGAATTCCTGGAGGCTTAGTATTCTAACTGGAACTCCATCAACAAACATATTGAATTAGCTCCGTGTACAAACCACTGAGAAACAGAACTGAAAGTGGTACCAAACACCTCAACAAACTGAGGCATATAAATAACGAGAAGGACAGAACACCGACACTTTACCAAAGGCACATTGACGATATTACCTCGCAGGGTGATGAAACATTTGCAACCAAACCTACCGGCTCTACAACCGCATCCATTTCTAGTTTAACGTTATTTTGCCTTTTGCAAATGTTTTTCCTCTTTCCACTTTGTCTTTGCTTTCCCTTCTCACGGCTTTCTGAAACTGGCATTCTGCTTCCCCTATAGCAACAGCAATAGTCCCTTGTGACCTTATTGTTTTCTATAGATAAGTCAAAATAATGTTAACAGATTCTTCAGCTAAGGAGGTTTCCACAGCTGAGCTTGTCTCTTTCAGTCTCCAAGTGGTCACAGCATCTAGCAGGACTTCTAGATAATACTTTGGATCAAAAGCTAATTGGTATAAGATGAGTGAGTGAGAATGAATATTTGTTTTGTGTAGGGAGTTATGACAAATAAAATGCTTGATCAAATGACTGAAACAAATTCAATAATGACTTGAAAAACGTAATTGATTATGCACTTGAAAAATTAAAAAAAAAGCAGTGCTCTGCAGAGGAGCAGGATAATGGGACAAATTGGATTGCTCTTTCAAAGACTTGGCACAGGCCTGATGGGCTGATTAACATTGTGTTATGATTCTGTTGCTAATTTGTCTAATCTTAGAGTGAGACCTGTGTTTCCAACACAATCATGATTATTATTACAGCGTGCAGGGCTGAACTAATCAAAACATCAACTGTTTGTCAAATGGAGCTTTAAGCTTCCAGTGTGAGAGCTTTCTGCAGTGATTCAGGGGAAAATATGTATGCTAGATACAGGCATATCTCCTATAACGTGATAGTTGTGTTCTTGTGTGATCTCACGCTATAGAAAACTGCTTGAAATGTGCGATTTAGCAGAAATACCTGTACTAATAAGTAAAGTCCACATAAGAAAATATACCACAACTATATCATGAGGCTATGTTTCACCTGTGGTTCATGAATTTTGAAGTGTTCAAAGCACACAAACTACCTGGTTGTGGAAAATTATTATTAGCTTAACTTGTACATATATAGAAATATACCTATATGGTATTTGGCAGTGTTTATCAGTAATTTATGGAGAAGCACAAAAGTTTTTTTAAAAAAAAGAACTAAATGGAACAAATAGAAATAATTCTTTGTGCATTTTGTTCATGGAATTAATAGCAAAGCAGAAGAGGTTACAAACCCCATTTTGTCTTCCAAAACAAATCAGTGAAAACCAAAACACATTCATCTGAATAGACTTCATCTATTTAGGACAACTGACAAGGTCACACTCCAGGAGCTGCTTGCTGATCAGCTAAACTGCAAGCATGTGTTTTCATCGGCGATATGCTTAATGATCTTTTAATTGGCTTTTTAGGGACTACTGACATGTTAGGCACTTGTTGTTTCTCCACAGACCCACATCAGTCATATGGTAGATTTAAAAAAAACAGTCGTAGTTTCAACACAGCCATGGTAATACAAATTTAATTGTTTGGCTAGAAGATATGTTGGTGGCCTGATTGAAGTCTGTTTTTACTGCAGTATGAACAAGTCAAATCCACACATTCCAAACGATTCAGAATTCAGGGCAAAAAGCCAATAACACAATCACAAGTTTCTCTGTTTTCTAATTTGATTTCAGTTTTGTGGTTGTTTCTAAATATGAAAATCTTGCTATAAAATTGCTATGCAAGTTACTGCCATTGAAACATTTCGGAGTATCCTCAGGCTTGTAATTTGTATACTAATTTGAAGACTGTTTTGCTGGTCAACTTTTGCAAGTGTCTAACTAATAATTGTGGGATGTAACATTTTAAAGCTGTCTAAAGCTTTGTAATGTTAGATTTTTGCTAACTTTAATTGCTAGCTGGATTGTATCAGTGCTTGAGTATCGTAAAACAATTCACTTTTTTTAAACAAAGCAGGTGTTATGCTGTAGAAGGTAAGAACAAGATTTTTAAATTAGGTATTCAAGGAAATAATGAATGTAATGGATTTTTGCTTTTAGGGTGCTGTATGGACAATGAAATTTTCACATTGTGGCCGTTTACTTGCAACAGCTGGTCAAGACAATGTTGTACGAATATGGGTTTTAAAAAATGCTTGGGACTACTTCAACAACATGAGAATGAAATACAACACTGAAGGTCAGTTTTCCTGAAATGTGGCCACTTGTATGATTCATATGCACTTGCAACCTTTCAACAAAATTGAGGGAGGGGTTGCCCATCTGAAATGATGCCCTTGTACACTCATCTATGTGATAATAACTTGGTAATCAACAAAGAATAAACATCAGGATGTAGCAAAGAACTGCGAATGCTGGAGATCTGAAACAAAAACAGAAATTTGTAGCGAAACTCGGCAGGCCTGGCAGTATCTCTGAAGAAAGCAGATTTAACATTTCTAGTCTGGTGACTCTTGATCAGAACTGATAGCAGGTAGGAAGAGATGATATTGAAGCTGAAGCTGAAGCTGAAGATGAGGTTGGGGATGGGGGGGCAAAGGACAGGTGAGCAGGAAGTTGGAGGTAGAGCCCAGAGAGAGAGAGAGATATATGAAAGGGGCAGGTAATCGAGGGGATTATGAATGGCAGGCCAGGATCGAAGAGAAACTGAAGACGTGATAACGAGAGCTGAGAGAAACAGAGAAGGAGTAGTTTGTTCTGAAATCAAACCAATGTGATAATAGGCCTGAATATGCTAAAAGCCTCCCATGTCATAAACAGGATAGGGTGTTGGGAATTGGTTTTAAATAAAATGAAGGATGCGTTCATGCTGTCAAGTTATTGAACTTGATGTTGAATCCCAGAAGCTGCAGAGTCCCCAAGTGGAAAATGAGTTGCTGCCCTTTGATCTTGCAGTGAGGCTTGCTGGAACACTGCAGCAGGCCTGTGACAGAAATGTTGATGTGGGAACACGGTGGGTTGTTGAGATGGCAAGGAATTGGAAGCTTAGGTCATTTTTACAGACAGAACGTAGGTGGTTGTGCAAAGCAATCACCTCGCCTGTGTTTCGTCTCCCCAGTGCAGAGGAGACCAAACTATGAGCAGCGAATACAGTAGACCTGATTGAGTAAAGTGCAGATGAATCACTGCTTTGACTGGAAGGTGTGTCTGGGGCCTTGGATAGTGAGAAGGGAAGAGGTAAATGGGCATCTGTTGCATCTCCTGCGATTGCATGGCAAGGTACTGTGGGGAAGTTTTGGGAATCGAGGAAGAGTGGGATCAGGGTGTCCTGGAGGGATTGGTCGCTGCAGAATGCTGACAAAGGAGGGGAGAGTAATATGTGTCTAGTTATGGCATACCGCTGGAGCGGTTAGAAATGGTGGCTTGAACTCCTTTGGATGTGGAGTATGATAGGGTGTTAAGTGAGGACCAGGGGTCTGTATCGTTGTGAGAGGCAAGAGAAGGGGTGAAGGCAGGAATGAAGGAGATGGATCAGACATGGCTACGGGCCTTGTAGACCACAATCGTGACGAATCCTTGGCTGAGGATAAAGGTGAATGTTTCTGAGGCCCCTATGTGGAAGGTGGCAACTTTAGAACAGTTGCAACGAAAACAGAAGCTGAGAAAATGGGATGGATTCCTTACAGAAAGCATGTGTGAGGATATATAGGCAAGGTAACTGTAGGAATCGTTGGGTTTGTAGTGGATATTGGTGGCCATCCTATCCCGAGAAATGGAAATGGGAATGTCGAAGAAGGGAAAGGAGGAGTCTGAGATGGACCAGGTGAAGGTGAGAGCAGGGTGGAAATTGGAAGCAAAATTTAAAATTTTTCCAACTTCAGAAGAGAGAGGGGGAAGCAGCACTGATGTCGTGAAATTCGGAGAAAGTGTTATGAGGAAGGGCTGAAATAAGTGTGGAACAAGGAATGTTCCACGCACCTCACAAGGAAACAGGCATAACTGGGGCCCACATGGGAACCTGCAGCCACACCTTTGACCTAAGGAAAGTGAGAGGAGTGAAAGGAAAAAAAATGGGCCTTCAATCCCTTTACATGTCCACCCCCATCAGGATGGTCTCGGGGCTCTCCATTTCTTCCTGGAAAGAATATCTGAACCACCTCCATCCAACACCACTTCCATCCACCACCACCTCCCTACACCTGGCTGAGCTTATCCTCACTTTGAATGACTTCTCATCAGGGTTCTGCAATAAAATTCCCTCGTCTTAACTATCCACAGCCTTTTAAAAACCCTGACATTAACAGTAAAATAAGGGTTGAATGAACAATCCAGGATTTAATGGTGAAATGTGGCAAACAGTTTGAATGTAGAAAATTGCACTACCCAACTTGCACAATAAGAGTCCATAAACAGTAGAAATAAATGGTGTTTCAAGTTGACAAGGTCTACTTCAGTCCTAAATCTGTTAGTGAGGTAAGATAATTCTTGTAGAAATGTTGCTTTACTACCATCTCAAAATCATTTTGATTTGGAAAGCAGCATTAAATTTCCTGTCCTATCAACTCTCTTTGGCTGCTGACTTTCAGGAAGATATCTTTTGAAAGCTCATAACACAGACTGTATATGGTCTTCATTTTTACTGTAGCTTCCATGCGTCAAAGAAAGTGGAGGGAGCACTTTGTGCACTTTAGCTAGGAGATTCTATCAGATTGGAACCAAGCTTTTGCCCGTCGATTTGGAGTAAAATTTCAGAACGTTTTCAATCCCTACTCAGGCCAAGTCACTTTTCTTCTTTTTGGCGAGGGTGGGTGGATATTGGTCATTGTGGCAGTCATGTGCATTAAGTAAATTAAAGCTGTTGTATGTTAAGAGTTGAAAATGTGCTTGGGGGCACTGGTGGGGGGAGGGAAATTCATGACTTTGTCTGGTTTGTTAGTTTCATTTAATATCACAATTTTAACTTTATTAAGGTCGTGTGTCACCATCCCCTTCACAAGAAAGCTTGAATTCTTCAAAGTCTGACACCGACACGGTATGTGAACAGAGAAATTGTACTTACTAAATGCATAATAAACATGGGGATAAAATTGGGCTTTGGTCAAAGTAAAAAAAGGGCCATGAGAAATGTGTGTATCCTGAGTGATTTTCTTTTCAGCTGACTTCTGTCAAAAAGAAATTAGGCTGAATGTTAAACTGGCTGCCATTTTCCTATCAGTCATTTTACAGAACCACCATTGATTTTCACACCTCTTTGTGTTAAGAGCAAAGAAACGATAATTTTGGAATCACTCAATATTCTGGAAGTGAATGAGTTTATAATAATCAGTAAATTAAACAAAATTCTATTACAGCATTGTTGGTGGAGAGGCTGCAGCTGTATGATCGCAAGATGCTGCAGGCCATTCTTTATTTGCGTCAGTGCTATCAACATTCCCCCCTAGTCTCATTTTAACCTGATCATTCCAGCTTGATATTAGAGAATTAATTTGTTTTATAAAAAATCTGCACTAATTCATCCACTCTGAAATGAATTATTAGGTAATTCTGACATAAAAGCAATGTAAATTTGTAAATGATATTACAACATTATAGGCATGTTACTAAATTTTGACCATTTTTGATCATTCAGTCAACAGAATATGGTTGAGTGGAATGTAGAAGAGCTTGTTTTCTAAGAATCCAAATAAGTTTTATTTTCTTGACTGTGGTTTCTTAGGCATGCAGCGGAACTGAAGAGTCTGATCCTGAAGACAAAAATGCACCATTTCGGCAGCACCCATTCTGTAAATACAAGGGGCACACTGCAGATCTTCTAGACCTCTCGTGGTCAAAGGTAGAAGAATAGCTCACATCTACAGTATTCATGTGCAAATGAAATTAATGCATGTAGCAAGTCTTCTTATGTCAGTAAAATGTGGGTGTAGGATATTGTCTGAGTGCCATCATAAACATATTGTAGCAGCTTGAATCTAACATAAGAAACAGCATCTTAGAGGACTTCAGAGAGGTATCAAGAAATGAATATTTTGCATTAGTGTTTACTGTGGATGACAATATGGAATATAGAGAACGTGGGGAAATAAATAGCAACATTTTGAAAAATGTCCATATTAGAGAAGATGCTGGACGTCTGAAAACACAAAGGTGGCTAAATCTTTGGGACCTGATCAGGTGCACCCTAGAATGCTGTGGGAAGCTAGGGAAGTGATTGCTGGGCCATTTGCTGAGATATTTGTATCATTGATAGCCACAGGTGAGATGCTGGAAGACTGAGGTTGGCTAATGTGGTGGCACAATTTAAGAAAGGTGATAAGGAAAAACCAGGGAGCTATAGACCAGGAAGCCTGACATCAATGGTGGACAGGTTAGTGGAGGGGATCCTGAGGGACAGGATTTACATGTATTTGGAAAGGCAAGGACTGATTAGGGATAGTCAACATGGCTTTGTGCATGGGAAGTTGTGTCTCACCAACTTGATTAAGTTTTTTGAAGACATGATAAAGAGGATTGAGGACAGAGCAGTGGACATGACCTCTATGGACTTCAGTAAGGCATTTGACAAGGTTTCTCGTAATATACTGGTTAGTGAGATTAGATCACATTGGAATACTGCGAGAACTAGCTATTTGGATGCAGAACTGACTTGAAGGCACAAGATAGAGGGTGGTGGTGGAGGTTTGCTTTTCAGACTGGAGGCCTGTGACCAGTGGTGTGCTACAAGGATAAGTGTTGGGTCATTTATATAAATGATTTGGATGTGAACATAGGTATGGTGAGTAAGTTTGCAGATGACACCAAAATTGGAGGTGTAGTTGTCAGTGAAGAAGGTTACCTCCAGAGTACAATGGGACCTTGATTAGATGGGCCAGTGGGATGAGAAGTGGTAGATGGTGTTTAATCTAGATAAATGTGAGGTGCTGCATTTGGAAAGGCAAATCAGGGCAGGACTTAATGGTAAGGTCCTGGGGAGTGTTGCTGAACAAAGAAGCCTTGGAGCTCAGATTCGTAGTTCCTTGAAAGTGGAATCGCAGGTAGACAGGGTAGTGAAGGCGGCGTTTGGTATGCTTGCCTTTATTGTTCAGTGCATTGAGTATAGGAGTTGAGGGGTCATGTTGCAGCTGTATAGGACTTTGGTTTGGTCACATTTGGAATACTGTTCAGTTCTGGTCTCCCTGTTGTAGAAAGCATGCTGTAAAACTTGAAAGTGTTCAGGGGGTATTTTCCCTAGAGCTTTGGAGGCTGAGGGTGACCTTCTAAAATCATAGAGGGGCATAGATAGGATGAATAGGCAAGATTTTTTCTGCAGGCTGGGGGAGTCCAAAACTAGAGGGTATAGTTGTAAGGTGAGAGGAGAAAGATTCAAAAGAAACCTCACGGCACCTTTTTCACGCAGAGAGGGTGGTGCGTGTATGGAATGAGTTGCCAGAGGAAGTGATGGAGGCTGGTACAGTTACAACATTTGAAAAGCATCTGGATGGGTCTATGAATAGGAAGGGTTTAGAAGGATATGGGCCAAATGCTGGCAAATGGGAATTGATTTATTTAGGACATTTGGTCGGCATGGACGAGTTGGACCAAAGGATCTGTTTTCGTGCTGTACAGCTCAATGACTCTTAAAATTTGGACACAGGCATGAAGAATGTTAGTGGGATGATCTTGTACATGGTTGAAGTTTTGGGTCTAAAGGAGGTCTTCGAGGAGGGGAGAGAGATGATATGAAAGATGTTTAGGAAAGAAATTCTCAAGAATGGGGTTTCGGTGTCTGAAAGTATTGCTACTTACAATGACGCAGGAGAGGAGAATTAGATGGACAAAGGCTGCAGTAACAGAAATATTGTCCATGTAGGCCTAGGGAAAGTTCTAAGAGGTGAGTAGAAATGGCATGAAGGACTTAGACGTGACTGAGAATTTTTGTTTGGAGGCTTTAGAGGGGACAGGAAACAAAAGTGTAGGATAGCATCCAGGCAGCAAAGATTGGGTATTGGTCAGCTAAAGTGTGGAGATAGACATTAGAACAGTTGAATCTGAAGACAAATAACACAAGGGTGGGAATTTCAGCAGCAAATAGTTTGATGCCGAGGAGGCAGCTGAACATGTATTCTCCATCATAGTAGATAATCATCTTGTGTCTGATAAAAGTTAGGAAGGAGAGAGCTGGGCAAGGGAGGAGGGGAGGATTATGATGTAAAGATGGTTGCTTACTTTCCTGATCTGAATAAAATCCGCAATCTGTTAAATTTGTTATGTTTATTTGTTAAATGTAGACAGGGAGAAATGATCACCAGTGAAGGCCAGCAAGCTTTCTTTCCATGAAAATGTCCTTGGAATCCTTTGTATGATGTACTATGCTAACTTGCATGGAGGATTGAAATATTTTCAAGAATAAAAAAGACCAAAGCAAAAGCTTTTTTAAAAAAAGACAATTTTTGTGTTCTCAAAAAGACCAGGTGGCTCCACTTTAAGCACTGCCGTTGGTCTTGTCTTCTCTTCTCACTCCTCTTGGCTTTATACTTGACAACATTTATTGGTACTTTTTTTTAAAATCCAAAATAAAGCAAATCAGTATTAATGCTGTAGATAATGGGTGGTATTTTTGAGAATTTCTGTTTCATATCAGGTTACTCCTTACATTAATTCACTGTTTTCCCTCTTGTTTTATCGTCAAAATGGAAATATTCTCAACATCATGCTTTAAACCCTGCAGAACTACTTTTTGCTGTCATCTTCTATGGACAAAACTGTGCGATTGTGGCATATATCAAGGAGGGAATGCCTGTGCTGCTTTCAACATATAGACTTTGTCACTGCAATAGCTTTTCACCCAAGAGTAAGTAACAAATGTAACCGTTTGTTTCTATTAATAATGGATTTTCTAAAACACTGC
>NC_063345.1:65830803-65831307 GCF_021869965.1 Rhincodon typus | reverse complement strand
ACAGACAGTCATCCGAAGGTAGAATTAAACCTGGGTCCCTTGTGCTGTGAGGCAGCAATGCTAACCACTGAGCCACTGTGCTGCCCACTCAACAGACCTTTCCAGTGTGCAAAATTCTGATGACAATTCTGCCTGTAATTCATGCTGGTTATAATTATCATATTCGCAAGATTCAGACAATGCATCGAGATCAATGATGAGGAGGTCAACAGCTTCTCCCAACAACTCTTTTCTTTTAAAGAATCTTACATTTTCCATAACATGAACATTGATTAAAGTAACACGCTTTTAAAAATGCTTTTAAGATATGATCAATAGTATCATTGTCACATTTAGCCTTTTGTCTCTTAGTAACATGATCTGCTAATGGACTTACAGAAAAAAACAATGTGTTAACTTCGAATCAGAGATAGTAGGAACTGCAGATGCTGGAGAATCCGAGACAACAAGGTGCAGGGCTGGATGAACACAGCAGGCCAAGCAGCATCATGATGCTGCTTGGCC
>NC_063345.1:65793423-65825803 GCF_021869965.1 Rhincodon typus | reverse complement strand
TTTTTTCTTCACTGATGCTGCCAGACCTGCTGAGCTTTTCCAGCAACTTCTGTTTTTGTTCCTGATTTACAGCATCCACAGTTCTTTCGGTTTTTACAAAGACCGGTGTGATCTGGTAGTTACTGGCAGAAAAACCCCAACCGATTGAAAATCATGTGGCAGTTTTCACGTCTTGCTGGAGAAAAGGCACAGCTGTATTTTGGAGACAAACACTTTAGATAGACAGCGAGATAGATAGATAGATAAGCAACTTCTCTGAGGGGAGAGATTTTCTTTCATCAGTCTGATCACTTCTCACTCTGATGCAAGAGGCACCATTGACATCACTGACGACTGGAGACTGCATAACCTGGAGACAATGGGTCTGAACAAAGCAATTAACCTTATAGAAAGAAAGAATGTTCATTTTTGTAGTGCCTGTCACAAGGGCACAGCATCACAAAATGTTATGCAGCCCATAGCAAAAATATCGGAACATTGATTAAATTTAAAGAGGACTTAGGCAAATTTTTAGTAAGCAACAAGTTGAAGGGATATGGAGAGTGGATAGAAAAGTGGAGTGGAGGTTGAGATGGGAACGGCTATGATTATATTAAATGATGGAGCAGGATGGAGGGTCTGAATTACCTAGTCTGCCTCCTAGTTCTTATGTTCTAATGTTCTAGGTGCTTTTCAAGTGTCGATTCTGTTATGTTATAGAAACATGAAGTCAGTTAGTGCACAGCAAGCTTTCACAAATAATATTGTAATACTGGCCAGATAATCTAGTGTATTATTGAAGAATGATAAATACATCTGTTTCTGTTACAGAGCAATGAGATGATTGAATTTCCACATACGAGGCCAAGCAAGGCACATCAGAAAAGAGGCACCCTTAGCACTCCTTTGATGTGTCAGTGTGGATTACATACCCAGATCTCTGGAACTTGATCCCACAACCTTCTGACTCAGCACTGAGGGAAGCATCCACTGACGTAGCTGCTGGCTTGTAATGCATGAATGACTGGAGCTACATTGTCTTATTCTTTGTTTGGGTTTTGCCACGTGACTATCCATCTGTCTATCTACCTATCCTGTTCAAGATAATTCCAAGGTCTCTAGCCTGCTACCATAGAGATGAAATGTAGTATGGCCTAGATTCCACGCAACTAGTCTTTAAGACAATAACTTGAGATCACAACACATGACACTCAAGTATAAAGATACCTGCCTCACCTTCAGCCACTCTGTCTGTGTAACAGAGCCAGTGTGGTCAGTGTGTATGTAATGTACAGTTACATCAGTCAGCACACAATCCAGCCAATGTATATAAGTCTGTGATATTGTTGCCATATAAACTGTCAGTATTGGAAACAAACTTTAGGACATCTGACTCAACAACAATCTGGGTTGCTGTTGTGTACACTAACATAGAGAAAACCACAAAGCGCATCAGTGGGGATTACAAACCCAATGGTGTACCTCATATCTTCCCAACCACCTCCAGCGATTCATACATCTGAGGCTGGTCATGATTGCCTGGAACCTGAACGAGGTGGATTATTCAGCACTAGTGAGTATTGAAATAACTCCACAAAGCCCAATATCCCGTCACCAAAACACCCTTTATTTACATGTACATAGTACGTGGCACTGACCAAGCTAGCCCAGAGCTGGCTTCTAGAGTAAACAGAACCCCTGACACTCCTGTTCAAGAGGAGATACAAGTTGCCTGGTTGGGACTGTTCATCTGGTCCAATCAGGGAGCCGTGGCTGACAGATATAAACAGAAGTGTCAGAGGTTCTGCGCAAACTGAGAGCTGGCTCTGAGGGAGCTGTCCAATATTATGTACGTGTAAATAAAGGGTAACTTGGTAACTTGTAGAGTTATTTCAAGACAAGAATGCTGCAGAGGAGAGCTGGTTAGAAAGTCTGACATCATTTAAAGGCCTCAACCCTCACGCTCACCTACACTGCACCCTGCATCCTGGTCCTGCCACCCTATGCCCCCTTTATATTTCCTTCATGTCACCTTATATTCCTCATATCTCCACAATCTTCCCTCAGATTCCCAATCCCACCTAAACTCTTCCAGTTTCTCCTCAGAGTTCTGATACCTGTCCTATTCTCTTCCCTTACCCCCATGGCTGTTCTACAAGCCTTCACCCAGTAACCACTACCTTACAGTCCTCAGGAGGTGAATAAGAAAGAACTTTGACAATCTAGTAAAAAAAACTCTCATTCAAAGGAAAACAGCAACTTGCAAAACCAAATGACATACTGCATTTAGCGAGCTAATTCAAAATCTCCATGAGGAGACAAGAACCTGGGCTTAGTGAGTCAGAGAGGAAACAATATGAGAAGCAGTGAGTAAGGTGAGAATATATTGCGCAGATTGATAGGATCATGGCATTGTTATTGCATGTGTTTTGGACCAGACCAAACCTCCTCAAAATAGTCGAGACCCTAACTTTTTCTTATTTTAAAGGTAAATGTCAGACATTGTGTTCCGGATGCAATTCGTTTGGTCAAACTACCAGTCTTGAAACAAAACATACTTTATACATACACTATAATTAAATACAGACAAAATAAAAAGAAAAGAAAAGAATTTGCTTAACTGTAACTCTATCAAAATTAACTATTACTAATTAACTGTTCCAATATAGTAACATCCCATAAACACACTCTTGGCAAAGGCAAATTTAATAAAATAGATTGTCTCACATGTGATTCTAGCAACAGGAAGAGAATCCCAGCTTTTATCTGTAACAGAAAGAGGAATAAGAGATTCCACATCCGGCTTTAAGACCACTGCTACTGAAGGGTAAAACTAAAAATCCTGGTTTTGTGGGAGCTTGACCCCACCCATTCAGGCTGCTTCTGTTGTTCTCTCTTTAAAAAAACCCAAGGCCTCACAAGTTGTTTACTTTATTGACTTTGAAGCAGATTGCTCCACCTCTGTCTCAACCTCTCATAAAAAAAGGACAAAATACACGTCTTAAAGCCATAATATGGTTACAAATGAATAAATCAAGAATAATGCTGCTAGCTTCAATAATGGTGACCATGAAAAACACTTTAAAACATTATGCAAAGGGGCATTTAGAGAAGAAAAGCTATTGCCTTTACTTGGTCTGACCTACACATGACTCTGGAAACACATCAATCGATTCTTAACTGCCCTCTGAAATGGACAGTTGCAACAAACCTCAGTGGAAATAAACAGCCTAGGTGGAATCTTATAGGGGTGTGAATGACATTGGCTATGGTGAGATTAATGTCAGATACCAATGAGAAATCTGACAAGGACTATCTCAATATCGAGAGCATCCCATTCCATCTTTCATGCTTTTGTGGAGCATGTGAGGTGCATTTCTCACCAGGCAGTGGTGAGTTGCCAATTCAGGGAGTTATTGTTTGTTAAATGCTTTATTTGATGCCACAGCTCATCTCATCAATATTCAGTTTCCTCTCTTTCCAAACATACTAAATAAGGCAGGCATAAAGAAATCTCAACCTGGAAGTCAGAATGGGTCCCTGGCAGCCTGCTGCTGTTGTGAGGGGGCTCTATGTTGGTCAGCACCAAGCACTTTCCCACAGACACTGGCAGCGTACCCTGTTTGACAGCGGTTTCTGGAATCTGGCACTTGCCAAACTCCCCCATGACCATTATACTACCTCTCTAATACATTCGCAGGCTACTTGGGAAGCACCAAGTTTCATTGACATCTAGAATTGGAAGGTTGCAGGGGCAGTTATGCAGCATATAAAGTGGACCAGGCTGCATCTCTCTCGAGACAACAAGGTGCAGAGCTGGATGAAGCAGCATCATAGGAGCAGGAAGGCTGACGTTTCGGGCCTAGACCCTTCATCAGAAATGGGAGAGGGGAAGGGGGTTCTGAAATAAATAGGGAGGGGGGGAGGCAGATAGAAGATGGATAGAGGAGAAGATAGGTGGAGAGGAAACAGACAGGTCAAAGAGGCGGGGATGGAGCCAGTAAAGGTGAGTGTAGGTGGGGAGGTAGGGAGGAGATAGGTCAGTCCAGGGAGGATGGACAGGTCAAGGGGGCGGGATGAGGTTAGTAGGTAGGAAATGGTGTGCGGCTTGAGGTGGGAGGAGGGGATAGGTGGGAGGAAGAACAGGTTAGGGAGGCGGGCACGAGCTGTGCTGGTTTTGGGATGCGGTAGGGGGAGGGGAGATTTTGAAGCTTGTGAAATCCACATTGATACCATTGAGCTGCAGGGTTCCCAAGTGGAATAGGAGTTGCTGTTCCTGCAACCTTCGGGTGGCATCGTTGTGGCACTGCAGGAGGCCCAGCACGGACATGTCGTCTGAGGAATGGGAGGGGGCGTTGAAATGGTTCGCGACTGGGAGGGTCTCCCCTCCCCCTACCGCATCCCAAAACCAGCACAGCTCGTCCCCGCCTCCCTAACCTGTTCTTCCTCCCACCTATCCCCTCCTCCCACCTCAAGCCGCACACCATTTCCTACCTACTAACCTCATCCCGCCCCCTTGACCTGTCCATCCTCCCTGGACTGACCTATCTCCTCCCTACCTCCCCACCTACACTCACCTTTACTGGCTCCATCCCCGCCTCTTTGACCTGTCTGTTTCCTCTCCACCTATCTTCTCCTCTATCCATCTTCTATCCGCCTCCCCCTCTCTCCCTATTTATTTCAGAACCCCCTTCCCCTCCCCCATTTCTGATGAAGGGCCTTGGCCTGAAACGTCAGCCTTCCTGCTCCTATGATGCTGCTTGGCCTGCTGTGTTCATCCAGCTCTGCACCTTGTTGTCTCAGATTTTCCAGCATCTGCAGTTCCTACTATCTCTGCATCTTTCTCTTGTTCTTTTAGTATTTCTCACTTAGTGCCAACCTGCACACTCACACCATCCGTGCCTTGCCTTCCTTGCCCATGAGTGAGTTCGTGTTTCAGTCAGAACCTGAGCGCTACTATATTGACATGCTGTTTCACACAGGCACATAGGCAGATTATTTGTCAGTAGGGATTTGTCCAGGAGGGTGAGGAGACCTCTTGCTGTGTGGCACACTGAGAATCTAACATCTACAGCCAGTGCGGCAAAAACATTGTGTATTCATTCAACCAAATGCCCATGTCAGAAACATGGTGCCCAGACTACAGATCAACAAAGAGAGACTGTAATGGGACCCTGATACTGTCAGTCAGGGGCATAGCCCACATCCAGGGGCTTGCTACAGTCAATTATCTGCTTGGGATGCTTGTCGTCAGGAAATCTGACCAACTAGTCTGGAGAATGGATAGTCCATCCTCTACAGCTAGCAACAACATTCGAGAGAATTGTGTACCATCAGTTGGGGAACAGTCAGGGGTCTGGTCAGTCATGTCCAGGCACTTCTCGTTAAAGTTGGTCAGAGGTTTGGGGATGAATACAGTCCTGGGGATCCAATCCGCCCATCAATTATTAAGGAGGTTGCAAGGGGGAAGTGCTATATGGCAAGATAGGCTAGAATCAAATGATAGGGATACCATAGTGGAGGGGTATGTGTTAATGAGACTCTTTTGGTGAGATACAATGTGAAAATTCATCATGCTTCACCTCAGGAATCCCTCCAAAAAAACTCAACGCAACATGCACTTAGAAAAACAAATGTAATATTCATCCCACTGTAACAAACCCAATGGCTTAATGGTTTTTGATGGTTTGAGAAGGGAATTCATTACCACCATTGTTTTAAAAAAAGACAGTGAGTGCAGAGAAAGACAGAGGCTGAGAAGAAACGGTGAGCATGGAGTAGGCCTGAGAGGAAATAGTGAGATTGGGTTGGGCCTGAGAGGAAACAGTGAGTGTAGAGTGGGCCTGAGAGCAAACAGTATATACGTGCATTACAGGATTAATGAATCAGGACCACTCCATGAGTCAAAGCCAGCAGGAGCTGAAAGTGGTAATCTGAGAATGAAATTGAAAATGCTTCATTGCTGCAGAGTCATTGAATCACTGAATAGCAGCAAAATGTTTGTTTGTTTCAATAAATTATTCATTTTTCACTGCTAAATCTCACTTGACCATGTCAGATTTGTTGATGCAATTTGTAATATCTTTAGTTAACTCCTCACTGTTTTAGCATCCCACTCTTTCAGTGACAAATTCCTTAGAATTTTATGGGGTAGCACCTCTGTGTTTTAAACGTCTCTGAACTCATTTTTTACAGATCAGTCTTCAGTGTTTTAGTAATTATTTTGACGCAGTGGGATTGGACAGCAGTGACTGTTGCATGTGCATCCTGATACATGTGGCAACTCCAGGCCACTTCCTTGATCACAGATTGCCACTTGTTCAGGGAATTCTGTCAGTCCTCCTGGGTTTCCTGGCATGTGGATGGAGCCATGAGAATTCCCTTAAATGTGTGTTCGAGGATGTGGTCACCCTACAAGGTGCAGAAGATGAGGGAATGGGTGATCAGCAGACAGACCTGGAGAAAGACCATGATAATGCTGGAATTGCCCAGTTAGTGATACTCATCAACTGATGTTAGCTCTTTGAAAGAGATGCAATAATAATGATGAAACCCCTGATTCCAAAGGAGACCTGTCTACAGGAGAGAACAACTAAAAATGCAATAGTCTGTGGGGCATAGACAGGTGATATTGCAATCTAAATTGTATTTTGCTTGACTGGCACCAGGATGAATGTTACTACTGAGCAGAATCAGAGCATTCTGTTGGGAGAGAGGGAATTATGGTTCATGTTAGAAACAAAGAATGAGATCCTTACCATTCCATGATGACTTTTACTGGAGCTCTGCAAAGGAGCTCTGAAATACATTAGGAGATTTTCCATGACACTTTCTCAAGACTTTGTCAACACTTGAACAATGTGTTTTCCCTAATATTCTCTGAGGACAGCAAAGAGAAGTTGTAAGTGCTCTGAGACTATAACTTATAGGAGTCACCAGGAGACTGGGATTGTTTGGTCATCAACAACTTGTGAGATGTCTCTCTTCCTCTCACTGAGAATGAGCTGAAGGTCCAGGCAGAAGATGGCCTTGGGAATGGTGTTAATTTCCCCTGCCGTAGATGACAGGATCTCCTCCTGCAGGACCTAAAGTGCCTCATTGCACTAACTTTGTTCTGCCCTGATCCTCAGTCCCTCAGACATCCTGCAGCTTGCTAATGCGCACCAATCAGAGAAATGCACACCTTTCAGTGGAAGTGGATATGAGGAAATCTCCAAATACGCAACTCACAAAAGTTGTTACTTCATTGCTAAATCTGCAACTTTCTGGTTTAACACCTCCACATGAGTTCAAAATTGCTACTATAGCCACACTTAAGTGAGTCTTATTAAGAGGAGCAGTTATTTATCATCTGCCTTCACCATTTGGCCATGATAACCATTTCTGAGGATTCTTCAATCTGCTTGCTTAAAAAGCCAGGTAATGGTTTCCACATGTAGCAAACCCCTCTCTGCATTAGTCACCAGGATGAAAAGGATTGCTCAATGCTATAGGCTTTAATGGAAATTCTTGGAGCAGTTGCAGATGTAATGAATCATGAGTGAATTCCTTCATAACTGACTACAAAATTCATACTAATACCATCAAGCATCTTATATAGGAAGTTATGTAGAGAAGCAGGCCATTCAGCTCACGCAGTCCATTTCACTGTTAATACTCCATTTCAGATCCCTCCCATCTTTTTTTCTGCTACATCTTAACCATGTATGCTCTTTTCCCTTACATTTAAGGAAGATGGACTAGAATGTATCTCTAATATTGGAATATAAATATCAGAAATGTCTTCTTAACACGGTAGGCATTGTGTCAGTCTCTTTCAGCACTAATATGATTCTAATATTCACTGCAACTGCTTCCTGTGGCAGCAAATTTCAATTCTCACCATTCTTTATACCTCTGAACTGCCTGTGAGACTTCTTGGAGACTGTCTTATAATGAGAGCCTCTAGTTACTCTCTTCCCCCAAGGGCGAAACCGTCTCCCTGTATTCATTCCATCAAAACCTTTCAAATTTTAAGTCTCTCTAATAGGTCACACCTTCGATCCAATATGTCAATCCGTCCCCGATATATATACACTCACATTGTTAGTTTCATTCTTGTTAATCTTCTTTGCCCCCTCTCCAGTGTCTCTGTATACTTTATATAATATGGAGACCCAATCTGCACACTGTACTCTAAATCAATTTACTTAGGGTTTGCTACTGGTTCGGTACAAGTTCCCTCTGAAATTCTGTCTTTTAGAAATAAAATCGTATTATTTTCTCTGAGGTTTTATTGCTTTGCTAACCTTTAGCGACCATGTATTTTTACTCCAAAATCCCTACACTCAACACCTGGTTACAGTTTCCAAGTAATATGTGACCTTTGTATTCTTCCTGCCAAAATGTATTACCTCACATTTATAATGATTGAATTTCACCCACCAATTATTAGCTCTTTGGGTGAGTTTGTTAGTGATTGCCTTTTTTTCAGATTTCCTCAGTATTGATTATCTCCCGTAATTTGGTGTCATCAAGAAACTTAGAAGTTGTACTTTTTATTTCAATATTTAAATAGTTAATGTAAATTGTCAACAATGATGGTCATAACAATGTACCTTGTGAATAACCCCTTCCCACCTTCAGTCACTCAGATTCACTGCTGTTTACACCCACTCTCTGTCTTGAAGCTAGGGAACAACTCATTCTGCTACTTGTTCCCTGACCCCCAATGCTTATTCATTGTTCTATTAATAGGCACCTTATCAAAGTTCTGTGGAAAATTTCAACACCCACATTAGCATTTGAGTACTCTCTGCTACCTCCTCAAAAAAAGGTTTGTGAAACAAAATTTTCCCTTTTGACATCCTTGTTGATAATTTATCCTGAGAGTTCTCATTGCCAGATGATCTTCTATTTTCTATTATAGTATGGATTCCATTATTTTTTCCACCTTTGATATTAAGCGTATCAATATATAAATCAGGGACATGTTTTGCTCCCCTTTGTAAACATAAGAACTACATTAGCGATCTGCCAGTCCTCTAGCACTGCACTCTTTTCCAAAAAAAATTAAAAATATTTCGTAATACTTCTGTTGTCTCTTTAGATTCTTTCAAAATCTGTGGATGAAATCCATGCAGACAAGGGGTTTCTCTTTAAGTTTGATTGGTTCATTCAGTATATCTTCCTTTTATTTTAAATACACTTATCTCTTTGCTCATCTCATCATTCAATGTCATGTCTGTCTGTCCTATCTGCCTGTAAGTATTGCAGCAAATACGTCTGTTTTCTATCTATTATTCCTTGTCGTATTATCCCGACTGACCCTTAATAGTTCAATTGGATTCTTGGCCTTTCATTCTTAATGACACACTTGTAAAATAGATTGTTAGTTTGTTTTACATTCCTTAATAATTGAATTCCATAGTTCCTCATTTTTCTTCTAATCATTTTGTGAATTCTCTCTTATCCTGATCTCCTCTGCTGTCGATGTATTTGATATGTATTTCTTTTCAAACCTTAACTTTTTACCCATCAATAAATATTTTTCTGATTTATGTTGAACACTATTTTAGATATTCCCATTGTTCTCTATATCTATACTTGCTTGTGTAGTGCCCATTTTATTTCTCCACGTTCTATTTTCATCCCCTCAAAATCAGCTTTTCTCCAATCTATTAGCTTGTTTTATTTTGTCAAACTTAGGTTCTTTTTCATCATCACCTCAAGACACATTTTATTCTGATCACTATTGTTTAAAGATGCTCTCCTTTTACCTCTTCATTCTGCTCGTATCTGTTCATTCTGCAGTACTACATCTAAAAGCAAATCTTATCTTATTGGGCTTTTCACATGTTGGGTTAGAACAGAATCTTGTAGACATTGTGAGAACACGTTTAATGCATGATTTTGAAAGGGTTAATGTTGGAGACTGAATTAGACTCTATCCAGTATAATTATATCATACAGTCTTGGATGGAGAATTGAGGAGACCAGCTCATGATCCCAATAGAGTCAAATATGTCATCCTTGGCTCTTGTTAGTTGTAGTAATTATGTATTAACTTACCAATGTAACTTGTATCTATTGCTTCATATTAGAAACTTCATCTTATTATCATGATAAGTGCCTCTTCTTGTTAAGTCTGATAAGTGGTTAATTCTCTCTTTGAACCAGTATAGAAAGGAGCCAGTATTCTACCTCACCATTTTGCTGGATTTGGTTGGTTCCACTGACATACAACAATTTCTATGCCCTTATCTCCTTTTCTCTACCTCTTCTGTCCAATTAAATTACCAGAGACTATTATTCTATGTTTACACTCATTTTCCTAATTCCGCTTCCAAATTCCTTCTATTTGGCAGTTGGTTGAATACACCTAATGTGATTTATCTTTATTATGTTTTTTTCATTATTACAGTCCTCAGAGAGATCAATGTCATTTAAAAGGAGATATAAAATTCCCAGCACATGACAAGCTTTCATGTTGTGAGAACTTTTACAAGCTAAAATCAACATTGATTAAATATTACTGAATAGGCACTGAACTACAGAAAGCATATTTCAAAATGACATTTTAACAATGGTAAACCCTGCACCATGTTTATACATTACAGTAGATTCACAGCAGATAATGTAACTTTCCCACATGTCTCCTAGTGATTCAAAGGCTCTCTTCTACTTAATCTGACAGAGTGAATCTTTCAGTGTCCCTTTAAGTTAAGTCCTTTTCTTCACACAGTCTTCAGAGAATACTTGAATGAGCTTCTAGCAGCAAGGCATCCTCTGATGATTCTTCAATCTTCAGCTCTCTGCTATAACCTTGAATATGGGTTCCATCCTCACCAGCAGTCCATTTGGTGATTCGCCCAAAAATAGTCCTTTTCTTCTGCTTGGCCTCACCTGCTTTCAGTCTGACAGTCCCTCAGATTCTGGTGAGTCTGCAGCAAGCAGCAAAAACAACTGCTTCTCCCTTCGCACCCAGGTATTAAATCTAATTATTATTTTAATACACTCATGTGATGTGAGCATCACTAGCTGGGCCAGCATTTATTGCTCGTCCCTAGTTGCCCTTTGAAGAGGTGGTAGTGAGCTGCTTTCTAGAACTGCTGCCGTCCATGTGCTGTAGATAGGCCCACAATGTCCTTAGGGAGGGATTTCCAGGATTTTGACTCAGTGACTATGTTAAACTGCTTTTAACCATCTTTCTCGATTCCAATTATACCACCTAATTCATTCCTTTGCCATCACTGCACTACATAACTCATACTTTCCTATGTTCTCTTACACTCTGTTTGTGCTTCTTATAGACCCTTTCTATAATTTAAAGTTTTTGCCGACTTCCTATTTGCCCTTTCCACCAGGTTGCTCTGTTCCTTATTACCAAATTCAAGTTAAGATTCTTACAGTCTCTCCTTTCTCTCTTGTTTGCTTGATAAAACTGTCTTTCCCACTTTTGACTCCAGCAAGCTATTAAAAATATTAACTGATTTCTTCCAACCACACACTATTGCTTAGACTTGGAGAGGAAATTGCTTCCATGAGTTTTAATTTTCTTGTGAACAGTGACCACTTGGATTCCATGTCAGGTTTGCAAGTTTGACTGATTGCAACTTCTGAACCTTCCGAAATTTGGAATTAATTGTAGATGTCCCGTACCTTTGGCTCTCCCAGCGAAATTGAACTTGTCTGTTGTGGTCCCAGCTTCAGAATGAAAGGGTGTCCTATTTAAGATGGAGATGATGAGGAATTGTTTTCCTCTCAAAGGTTTGGAAATCTCTATCCCAGAGAGCAACAACATTGGGTCATTAAATGTATTCAATGCTGAATTAGACGGATTAATTATTCACAAATGTTATGGGGAACAGGCAGGAAAGTGGGGTTGACTGGATCTTATTGACTGGCACAGCAGGCTTGATGGGCTGAATGGTCTACTCCTGCTCCTATTTCTTATGGTCTCGTGGTGTCCAGGCGTTTTCCACATACAGTTCTCAGATTGTGTTAGATTCACTTGCAAAGTGGTTTCCTCTTTAAATGCTGCTTTAGGAAATCATCCTAGGTTATTTTCCTCAGGACCTTCAGTATCACTTTCCAGCACTCAGACAGTAAAGCACATGTCATGGGCTTTATGGAAAATTGAATCGTGCAGAGATCCCCTTCCACAATTCAAAGCATGACATTTCACTCTGCACAGAGCCATTTCTTCCTCCTGTGAACTCTCCCAATTCACCTCTTTCACCTGGCCCCATATCTCCCATTCAGATACTCCCTATGTACCAGACCACTGTCTGAACATCGCCCTCTCTGACCTTTGGCAGTTGACCTAGGCAGGTGACCCCCCTGCCCACCTCTTATGGAGACCTTCCTTTTCTAGTCTGGGTTGCCAAGTGTCATGATCCCTCCCAATGGTTTCTCTTTAAGCCATTTGATGACTCCCTCCCCTGCCCCATCGAGCGACTTCCTGTAGCTTTTACCACCAGTTCATGCCTGACATTTATATCAGTTTGAGTGTGGCTCCTCTTAGAGGAACCCTGCTCAATTTCTAGTTGTGCTTCAGTCCCACACTCCTTGTGGTCAACTGCTTGGTCAGGAAGGGGTGTTGTTAAGTAGATAAACCTACTTTTGAATCTTTTCCTGGCATTGCTCATCAAGAAGTCCAGTTAAAACATGGCACATTGGCTACCTGACCTTTCAATGCCCATTTCTGCTGCTGGCCCTTGTTCTTTGGTTCTCCCTGGCAAAGGAGCACCTTCTGAGGCTGTTCACAAGCAGTGGACACAAGGACCAGAAGGCCCACTGAACAGCATTTGTTAGTTCATAGCTTTCATTTGTATTTATTTGTAATTTGATGTTTCTTGTGTGTGCATCTTTAAAATGGGGTCACTTTCATTAATTTGATTCTAATTGGTGTCACTTGTGGCATCCAAATCACCCAATCAGAAGAATAGAGAAAAGTGTTACCATAGTAACGCACTCTTTCAGAGGCTGACTTGAGGGTGTGTGTTCTTGCCAATTACAATTAATTAGTACAGTCCCTGCAGAATAGTCCTAATTAGCACACCAGTACACAAGAACACACAGACGTTCAGAGCCACAGAAACAAGCTCTGATGTTTAAATAAGAGGACTACTGTTTGTTTAATATCTCTTGTCTTCAGTTGACAGCACTGAGGCAATCAATAAATGGGCTCAGTACTTCGATTCGTGATCAACAAGCAGGAACTGTGCTTTCATGTCTTTCCAGACAATGGCTTCTTGCTCCATGCTGCTTCTGTTAGAGACCATACTGAAGGCTGCTCAGCTCATTGTGTGGAAACAGGAGTGGCAACTGAGACTGCTTGCCAGCCTCTGCATAAAGTCACACTCCTGAGATGTCAGCCTTGGCTCAGTGGGCAGCACACTCATCTGAGAAGGTGTAGGGGGGAGGGTCTGGATTAATGTTCGACTCCAGAGACCTGGGCACAAATGATAGGGTCAGTGCAGTACTGAGGTGGGGGCAGCTGTGTCAGAGGCACCATCTTTCAAAAGAGATGTTAAACCAAAGGCTGGACTGCTTTCTCAGATGCATGTAAAATAGCCCAAGGCACAATTCAGAGAAAAACAAGAAAGTTCTGTCCAGCATCCTAGAATTATAGAATCATAGAATTCCTACAGTGTGGAAGCAGTCTGTTTGGCCCATCGAGTCCACACTGACACACCTTATCAGTAATTCTTGTCAATTATTATCTCTCAACCAACATGGTCAAAGCGGACTCCCTGGCCATGATCTTACCCCTGTAAGTGGAAGTTTGCTTTGCACAATATTTCCTACATTGCAAAGTTTTTAATTGGCTTGAAACTGCTGTGGAAGGTTGCCCAGGATGAACAGAGTCTTTTTTCTGCTCTGTTCCCAAACACTGACCATATAATCAACATTTTATTTTTAATTGTGCCAAGTAGCTTTCCCAGTGGCATTGAATCTTTATTGTGGCACCCTTTCCTGTTATTTCCTTGCTGTATATCTTTATGACTTTGTGTTTCACTTTTAGCCAAACAAGAAGCAGAGCCCAATCCCACGCCTCTTCATTAACCATATTTTAGCGGGTCAGAGGCAATTGCAAAGCCACTGATTGATGCCTCCATCTAGTGGCCAAACTACAAATTGCTGAAATGCAGGCTGATTTGGCAACTGTTCATAGAGTCACAGAATTGTTATGGTGCAGGAGGCCATTCAGCCCATCAGGACTGCAATGGCTCTCTAAATGAGCATTCTGATTGGTGCCATTCTCTTGTATTTTACCTGTGACCCTGTGCATTGTTTCTATTTAAATTCAAAACACCTAAGATTGGAGCCCAGTCTTTATCAATGGGAGTCTATAGTTTATAGACATTCAGCCACAAATGAAGCCTGAGTTAATGATAGTGTTACATACACAAAGTAAGTTTGCATATCGTTGTTGAGAACTCCATCCCAAATGAGCTCACACACAAACATAGGGACAGGAGGTTGACATTTAACTTATTCCCATGTTCTGCCATTTGGTCACACCATGGTCATTCTTAATTCCATGTATCCACTTTTGCCTCATTATGTTTCAATGGTTTTTGGCAACAATAAAAAACTGTCAACCTGGAGAGGATTCAGAAAAGATTTGCCAGGATGTTGCCAGGAATGGAGGGTTTGGGTTATTAAAATAGACTGGAAAGACTGGGACTTTTTACACTGGAGTGTAGGAGGTTGAGGAGTGACCTTATTGAGGTTTGTAAAATCATGAGGGGCATAGACAAGGGTCTCTTCCTGATGGTGGGGAGTTCAGAACTGGGGTTGATATGTTCAAGGTGAGAGGAAAAACATTTAGAAAGGACATGAGGGGCAAATTTTTACACAGACAGTCGTTCATGTGTGGACTGACCTGCCAGAGAAAGTGGTGGATGCAGGTACAGTTACAACATTTAAAAGACATTTGGATATGTTCATGAATAGGAAAAGTTTGGAGGGATATGGGCCAAATACAGGCAAGTGGCATTAGTTTAGTTTGGGAACCTTGTTGGCATGGACTGGTTGGATCGAAGGGTCTGTTTTTGTGCTGCTCTATAACAACCGATGGAGAATTAACTGTCATTTGCACAAGAGAGTTCTGAACTTCTACCATCCATTGTGTGGAGAACTGTTTCCCAATTTCATTCCTGGAAGGCCTAACTCTCATTTTGTAATGGAACCTCCAGTAGAAAAGGTGACAGTGAGGGAGGGTGCTGATCAGGGGAGCTCGAGCAGTCATGCTGGGATCTCTCCCAACAGCTGGTGAGGAGCGGGGGGCGCACATTGAACGGACACTCTTTGGAGGAAGGGTGCCTCTTGGGAAGAAGGAGCAAATAGACAAAGGATTCCTCAACCCAATGTAAACCACAGGCTTCAATCCCTTAAGTACTTCCTTGCCTAACATTAATTTTCTTTCATATTGTAATGGCTTGATCCCAGTGGAATAAAGAAGCCAGAAGGGTCTCGACCCGAAGCGTCAGCTTTCCTGCACCTCTGTTGCTGCTTGGCCTGCTGTGTTCATTCAGCTCTACACCCTGTTATTCCTGTTTCATGGTCGCTTGATCTTCTGTGTGTTCAAATTTCATGTTATAGCTTTCACAACGTTTCCCTTTGTCCTAGACTCTCTAAAAAAAGGTTTCTCTCTACCAACTTTATCTGCTCCCCTTAACATCTTGAAAACCTCAATCAAATCACCCCTTTAACCTTCTAAATTCCAGGAAATATCATGCTGGTTTGTGGTAATCTCTGTTCAGAATCTAACATTTGGTGTCACGGTATTATTCTGGTGAGCCCTCACAATGAGGGGCTTTCTTTTACCTCAAGCAGATTGGTGTTCTGGTTCAAAGCTCACTCTATACTGTCCAGACTCCCTCTGCTGGACAGTCGGAGCACTGACTGAGTCCTATCCTTACATTGCTCAACTTGACTTTCTTGCGATGCTGAAGTTGCTATGAAAACACACCCGTCGTGCTTTTGGATTTAAAGTGTGGTAGAAAACAAATTGCCAACATTGGCTTTTGGAGAAGGGGACATGCAAGATATCTACTGGGGGGCTCACTCCAGAGTAACTTCAAATCATTTATATTCCAGGACAGTGCTTTCACATTTCTCTATATCAAACAGTCCCACTCATCATGAGCAATGGAAGTTCAAGTGGTCAGTTATAGAGATTGGTGCCAGCCTTAATAATTAGTAGTTACCTCCTGTCTGTTCAATTTAGTTCATCTACGTTTACTCAGAGTCATGCAATAATATGACACAGAAGAAAGCTATTCGGCTCACTGAGTGTGTGCAGCTTTTTTTGAAGGGCAATCCAAACTCCATTAGTCTTTCCCCATTTCCCTGTATTGCATTGTCAATCAAGTATGTATCTAACTCCCTTTTGAAGGATATCATTTCCATCATGCTATCACCATGCAAATCCCATCCAATCATCACATTAAGCAGTTTGTCTTCCTGGTTTCCTCAATCATCTTATATCTGTACCCTCTATTGACCCTTCAGCTGTTGGGAATGTTTCTCGTTATTGACTCTATCTAAACCCATTATGATTTTGGATAACTCAATCAAATCACCTCTTACCCTTCTCTGCTCTAAGGAGAACTGTCCCAGCTTCTCCGGTATGTCCATGTTTTTTCCTCACTGGAAACAATATCAGAAATCACTTTTGTACTCTTTCTGAAGCACTCGTGTCCTTGCTAAAGGATGGTGTCCAGAAGTGGACATAATACTGCAGCTAGTATCTTCTTTTCTCTTCTTATATAAAAACCAGGGGCAATAAGGTCATGGCTTAGCAGATTGTAATGTCAAATCCAATTCTCGCTTAGCACCTTGCACCATCTTGCTTCATACGAATCTATGTGCATCTGCCTTAAAACTATTTAAGGACTCTGCTTTTCTGGATTAGGATTGCAAAGACTCACAAACCTCTGGGGGAAAAATATTCCACCTAATCTCTGTTTTTAATGGGTGACCCCTGATTTTTAAACAGTGACACCCCCCTTCTCCCTGCCCCAGTTCTAGTTTCTCCCATAACAGGAAACATCCTTCCATATCAACCTTGTCAGGACTCCTCTCATGATCTTGTATTTTACTATCAAGTTGCCTTCTTGATTTCTTCTTGATATTCTTCTGAACTCCAGCAAATATAAACCTTGCTTTTCCAACCTTTCCTCATAGGATGATCTATTCACTCCTGGTATTAGTCTGGTAAAACCACTCTAAACTGCATCCAGTGCATTGACATTTTTCTGTAAAGAAGCTGACCAATACTGTGCACAGTCCTCTTGATGTGTTCTCAAGAGTGTCCTGTTTTATGCCCCTACTTTTGTATTCAATTTCCCTTGTGATAGACAATAACAGTCTATTAGCTTTCCTGATTACTTCCCGTGCCTTCACACTAACCTTCTGTAATTCATGCAGTAAGACACCCAGATCCCTCTGTACCTCAGAACTCTGCGATCTCACACCATTAAGATAACATGCTTTTTCTTTATTTTTCCTACCAAATGGACAATTTCATAATTTCCCACATTATTATCCATTTACCACATCTTTGTCCACTCAATTAATCTATCAATATATTTTAAAGCCCCATTTTGTCTTCTTAATAACTTATTTTCCTACCTATCTTTATATGATCAGCAAATCTGACAAGCATTCTTTATACCCCTTTCTTTATTTTTATATTTAATACTAAGAATTACTGTAATGTTTAACTTTTAACTTTGTTCTTTCTTTCTACCATTTTCTTATGATTATGTACCTACGTATTTGTCCTTAAGATGGCACCTTGTGTGGCAACATTAGACACTTTTCACAGAAATCCAGTACATTTGTACTTGTGCAAGTAACAATAAAAACTTTAAAAATCCAAGTTTTTATATAATTATAAACAGTGGAGGGCTCAATAACAATTCCAGTGGCAGCCAACTCATTACATTTTACTAGCCTGAAAAAGACCCTTCATGCCTAGTTTCTGCTTCCTGTTAGTCAATTTTCTATCCATACCAATATCCTATTCCCCACACCATGAGCTTTTACTCCCCAAATAACTATTGTTGTGACACCTTATCAAATGTCTTCTGGAAATCTAAATACATCTACCAGTTCCCCTTAATCCTTGCCTCCTCAAAGAACTCCAATAAATGGATCAAGCAAGACTTCATGTTCGCAAAGCCATGTTTGTGTATGCCTGAATACCTCAAACTTGTATAACCTAGCTGCTGTAAAGTCTTTAATAATAGATTCCAATATGACAGATGTTAAGTTAACTAGTCCGTATTTTCATAATTTCTATCTCCCCAGCCCCTTTTTGAATAAAGTTTGCCATCTTCCAATCTATTCTAATAGACTGTACCCATATCAAGGGAGATTTGGAAAATTAAAACCAATGCATTAGCTATTTCACTAGCCACTTCTTTTAAAACCTTAAGATAAAGCCCATAAGAACTCAAGCACTTGTCAGCCCACAGCTCCAATAATTTGCTCAGTACCACTTCCCTGGTGATTATGATTTTCCTGAGTTCCTCCCTCTCTACCAGTTTCTAATTTATCACTGCATCTGGGAGGTTACCTGTATCCTCTATGGTGAAGACAGATACAAAATATCTCTTCAATTCACCTGCTATCTCCTTATTTTATATTACTAATTCTCCTGTCTCACTTTCTATATGATCAACACTCAAGTTGTTAACCCTTTTCTTTTTGAAAAATTTATGGAAACTCTTGCTATCTGTTTTTATATTTCTGGCTAACTTTCTCTTTTACTTCAATCCACAAACCCTCATCCTCATTTTTTTGTCATTTTTTTGCTTTTTTTTATATTTTGTCCGATCGTTTGACCTGCCATCTATCTTTGCATTTATCTATGTCCTTTATCTTTAAGTTCATTACTTTAACATTTTCTGTTAACCATGCATGGTGGGTTCATCACCTGGATTTTTTTTATCCTTTGGAATGTATCTGTTCTGTGTATTCTGAAATATCCCCTTAGATATCTGCTGCAGTGTCTCTATTTACTTTTCCTCTGATCTAATTTGGCAATTCTCTTTCACCAGCTGGCTTTCATGCCCCAGCTGGTTTTCATGCCCTCTGAGTTACACATATTTACTTATTGAAAAATGGTCTCAACCATTCCTCTCTCACTCAAACTGAATATAGAATTCAATCATATTATGGTCTTTACTACCTAAATGTGCCTTTACTATGAAGTAATTAATATTATCTTGCTGAACAATACCATAGAATCCCTATAGTCCATCGAGTCCACACTGATCTTCTAAAGAGCATCCCACCCAGACTCACTCCCTTACCCTATCCCAGTAAGCCTGCATATTACTGGACACTATAGGCAATTTAGCATGGCAAATCCATATAACCTGCACATCTTTGGACTATTGGAAGGAACTGGAGCACCAGCAAGAAACCCACGCAAACCCAAGGTGGAATCAAACCCGGGCCCTAGCGCTGTGAGGCAACAATCCTAACCACTGAACTACCGTGCCACCCCAGTACAATAGAATCATTATATCACTTAGCTATTATACCAGGTATAATAGAATTTCCAAGTTGGACAATCGTACTTGTTATTGAGTGATTACCAACAACAGCCAGGTATCATACAGCCTCCTCAGTGGTTGGATCTAGAATATGTTGTCCTTCTTTCAGTCTCTCCCATTTCATATGGCATCACCACAATAGTGTTCAATCACAAGTCTCCATTTTCTCCTGCCAGACATCCATTCTTCTTCAAAACCCACTGCATTCAAGCCTCTCAATTCTGCATTTTTCCATTTGGTTTTAGGCCTTCCCCTCCTTTTTCTCCAGTGAGTCCCAGGACTCATCCTTTCATATTTCCAGCTTTTCTCTTCAACATATGACCATACCATATCACTCTTTCTTGGCTTCATTCTTCAATGGTTCCACACAATCAATGACCTCCCCAGTTCCTGATTTTGTGTTTTGTTGTTACCGCACTCATCCATCTTAACGTTTGCATCTCATTTGTATCCAGATTTCTTTTTCTTTGGTTTTTCATGGATTGGCCATTGTCCATTGTTAGTTGCCAGAGCTGTGATCAAAGGCATTGGTTTTGTGGTGTTCTGTCTAAAGTTTTTGAGAAGATTTGTAGCTTGGGTTGTGGACGAGTTTGTAGACTTGCTCACCAAGCTGGTGTGTTTAATTGCAGATGTTTCGTCACCTTGCTAGGTAACATCATCAGTGCACCTCCGCTTCACTGCTTGGCGAGCAAGTCTACAACCTCAGTGTTCTGTCTCATAGACAGTATGTTAGTAAATATTGAAGATATATGCTCATTGTATCATTATTGTATAGTAACAAGTGCACAAGGGTATAACGATTTCATACTCCATTTTACCTCAGATCACTTGAAGCATGCCACTTCATTGTGAGCATGTCCCTTTGTTATAATCTAAGAATTAATGTTGTCTTAGACACTTACGTGCCCAAGAAATGTAATGTTTGTGCATAATTGTCAGTTGGTAATGAACATTGGTTAGATTCTTCAAGATCCATGAGAAATAACATAAGCCTTGATACATCAATAAAACATATATCGGAGACAACCACATATTACTGTCGCAGTTGTCGCAAAGCAGAGAATTTGGATTAAAGGGGAGTTCCTCACTCCTAAGCAATATCAGTTCCTGTGAGTACATGCATCTATACAGATCTCTAGGTAAGGTATGGACCAGCAAGTAAACACAGGTCATTTCTTTTGCTTAGAGTACAAGTTCTTCCAAGATGAAATGCGTTTCTAAGATCACCTGAGTTAAAAATATTGAAATCCACTCTTGAGTTGGGACACAACATCAATGCAGTGCTGTAGAGAAAGCTGGATGTCTAGAACTGTTTGTTCCTGATAGTTGATATGGTAAATAATAGCTGCAACATCTTTGTCATTAAGGAAGGAGAAGTTTTAATCTTCACTGACACAAAATCAAGGATGTGTTGCTTAAAGTGGTAGAGTACACTATTAAGGTAGAATCAGGGACAGCAGAAACTTCATTATTCTACTGACACCCTTACTGAATTTCAACTGTTCAAACAAAGCCTGCAGTCCTATTTTGCAGGTCAAGTGATAGATGATCCCAAGAAAACAGTTCTAAAAATCATGCTTATTACTGGCAATTAAAATATCCAAACTTTACATAGGCAATTAAAAACGTCCAAAAATGATCTAAAAGATTTTTGAAGACCAGCTCAAGATTAGAATTAACTTCAGGATTAACAGACTCCGGCTCATGTTGTACAGATAACAACCTCAATATTGTATTGATCAGTTTGTTGGAAGATGTTACTGCAGAGACTATGAGTGTGGTTGTTCTGAAAAGGAATGGTCAGGGAGACTCATTAAGACTACCATCACCTCTAGCCTATACAGGGATCTTTTGGGTAAGAAAAAGGGACATGGTATTGACACATTCCTTGAGGATGGACACAAGTATAGAGGTAAAATCATCATAGTCCCAGAGGGAGGAAAACCCAACTGGTGGTGGGTTTAACATTGGGGTCACCACAATTTAGACAAGGGGCAACATTGAGAAGGTGATTCCTGCAGGAATTGAACCTAAACTGTTGGCATCACTCTATATTGCAAAAAAAGTAAGATGGTATTAGTTCAGTTTAGGAAACCTGGCCAACGTGGATGTGTTGGGCTGAAGGGCCTGTTTCCATGCTATTTGACTCTATGTAGCCAACAGATCAGAATTAGAGGAGTGCAGGGTTTTGGGATAGTTGTAGAACTGGTGAAGATTACAGAGATAGGGAGGAACAAGGTAATGGAAATAATTTTGGGGTCCACATTCTTTTCCCATCACCTAGGAGGACTGTTGCAAAGCTATAGGTAAACCATATTCTCTTTGCAAACTTCTGGTCCCTTTCTCTTATGGAAATTCTATTGCATTTCAGCCCTGAGAGGAAAGAGAAATTTAGAAATGAGAATTTGGGTTTCAACGATGCAAATACGATAACAAGTTAACCTGGAGAAGTATGAATCAAAGTCCAATCACAGATCCAGATAAATAATACTTGGGTCAATAAGTTATAAACTTTGCTGTCCTGATATTCAGAAAAAGAAACAAAAAATGTAGTCATTACTCTTAATTTACATGCACCAGATAAGTAGGCAAATTCCTTGGATACTGTAATAAATCAGTTTCTGTTATTGTCTCTAATGTCAGAAACCTTTATTTATCTTGTTATCTTCCTGCTCAACACTGTGTGGGTTATTCAGTATTTATTTGTGTTCACCTTGCCTGCTAATTAGCCTGCACATACAAAGAAAATCCACTAACACTACAATTAAAAACAGAAAATACTGGATATGTGGGGGGTAAGTCACTCTTTGAAAGACTATTAATGTTAGTTCACTACAGGACCCTGTAAGGTTTACTGTGGGATATTGCCATACATTCTTTCCTTTGAGTACAGGGTCAAGGATTAGAAAACATTGAATATTTGGTTAATATTTTCTGTGAAATCAAATCATTTATATTATAACATAAAAACGATACAGGCACCAATTTCATTTGCTAATGACTCTTTTAGGAACACGTAATGGCGTCATCTTTGCTTCTTATGACAGCCTCAATTAGACTACACCAGAACTCCAGATTCTGTTCCTTTTATGTTATTAATTGCATCCTCCTAATATGATGCCTTTATTTTATTACTGTCTAACTATCATACCTTCAATGGGTCTATGCAGGAGCATGCAAACATAGGAAATGGAAGCAATGGTCCATCAAGCGTGGTCCACCATTCAACTGGTCTTCTCCCTCAATGACATCTTCCCACACTATTCTCCTATCCTTATAAAGAAACCTATTGATTTCTGCTTTGAATATACTCAATGAGTGAGCCTCCAGAGCCTGCTGGGGTGCAGAATTCCAAATACTCAGCCGTGATGCTGGTTTCTTCCTCATTGCACCCATGGGTGAGGTGGAGGAAAAAGCAGATGAAGTGAGAAGGTGGGAAAGTGAGGGGCCTGGTGGTGTCTCAGAATCCCACGATAGACTGAACTACAGTAGGTGAGAGTGCGGAAGATCCTATAGGTCTAGGGTGTGGCCCAGGGAAGAGATGCAGAATCACACAAGTGTTATGGCACAGAATGAGGCTATTTGGCCCATTATTCCTGCACTGGCTTGTTAAAAGAATATCACTAACTAGTGCCAATCTCCTGCTTTTTCCCTATACCCTTGCACATTATCTTTATCCAAATTCAAAATACCCTTTCGAATGCCTCAATTATACCTGCCATCATCAGGCTTCCAAGCAGTGCCTTCCATATCTTAACTACTCAATGAATGAAAAAAAAGGTTTTACTCACTCCGTCTTTGTTCCTTTCAAAGATCTACTTTAAATCTTTGTTCTTGTTCCTTTCATGAGTGAGAACAGTTCCTCCCTCCTTTTTCAGGAAACCAGCCAGTCTTCAGTCAGCCTTGAGGAGGCAGGATTGCAGGATGGAACAGCATGGAAGCGATGGGATAAATGGTGACCTGGTTGTGAGCGTGAGGTTCAGGCTGAGATTTTGGGCTGCTCACATCAACCTAATTCTGCTTCCAGAGCAATGATTGACTTCCTTTATCATCAGGCTGCGTATTGTTATGCTGCCCAGAAAATATATGTGGCTGATACTAGATCACTTGGCCCCAATTGTGAACATTTGTATACACAAGAGATAGTCCATTCAGCCCCTCAAGCCTGCTTTAACATTCAATGAGATCACGGCTCCTCTGATTGTGTTTTGAATTTCATATTTGTATCTTTCTCCAGTAGACTTTCATAGATTAGTGATAGCGTGGAGTTTTTAACTGTTATCTTTTTATTTCACAGCCTTCTTAACATTTAAAGGAGATTGGCTTAACTTCTTTTTCACAAAAACAAATGGTTTGATTTAAAAAGGTTAATAGCTTTGAGCTCTGTGCAATGAGCTCACCTTAAAAATATAAAACCCAGAGATGCCTTTATTGTTTTCATGCATTCTTAGCGTTTCAGTACAGAACCAAATGACAAGCAGGAAACACTAATAAAAGCAAAATACTGCAGATGATGAAAATCTGAAACAATAACAGAGAATTCTGGCAAAACTCAGCAGGTCCAGCAGCATCAATGGAGAGAGAAACAGAGTTAATGTTTCATGTTTGGTATGATATTCTGAAGAAGGGTTGCTGGACTCGAAACATTAACTCTGTTTCTCTCTCCATAGATGCTGCCAGACCTGCTGAGTTTCTCCAGCATTCTCTGTGTTTGTTTCAGAAAACACAATCTGTTCATTTCAAAGTGAAGTACTGCAGGGTCTGGATATCCGATATGAGAACAGAAAGTGCTGGAGTACTTCGTAGAATGGTTCATGGAATAAGGGGCTTCTGTTGACAAGTCAGGAAAGCTCAAGGCTTTGTTATAGACCAGACTAAACCCCCTCAACATATATTAGGAAGGTAGCCTAGACCCTAACATTTTCTTATTTGAAAGTTAAATGTGAGGTACTGTGTTCCAGATACAATCTGACTAAGTTAAAATACAACAAAAGAAAGAAGACATTGGAATAACTTAACTCTACTGGAAAACGTAGCAGAATAATAGATTATTTTACTACCAAACAGTAACTGTTCCAAAATAGGAACATCCCAAAAACACACCTTTGACGAAAGGAAAATTCAGAAAACAGAATTGCCTCATAGGCAATGACAGCAGCCCAGAGGAAAAGGACCCAGAGAAAACCCAGAGAGAGAGTGTAGCAGCCAGGAGAGATTCACCGCCTTCCAACCCTGCCGAGACCCCACCAACAGCAACTGCTGCTGAAAGATAAAGTTCATACTTCTGTGGGTGGGAGCTTGACCACACCCATTCAGGCTGCTCCTATTGTTTCCAACCTTTCAGAATAGACACCCAAGGCCTTGCAATTTGTTTATCTTTTCATAGATAGCTTGGCACCTGTCCCCCAATCTGTCTCTAAAAGATGCAGGACAAAACACACTTCTTAAAGCCACAGCATCATCACAGCTCAGTGAAGCCAAAATTGAGAGGCAGTGTGATTAAGGCATTCAAAATCATGATGAGTCTGGACAGGGTTAGTGTTTAGAAACTGATCCCATTGCAAGAAGGAGCGAGAACCAGAGGATAAAGCTTTAGGCTGATTTAGTAGAACCATTGGTGATGTGAAGCAAATCTTTCTTTATGCAGCCAATGGTTAGGATCTGGAGTGCACTGTCCAAGCATGTGGAGGAGGCAGGTTCAATTGTGACTTTCAAAGAGAGTTGGCTCACAATCTAAAGGGAGAAGCCAATGCTCAAAAAGTGGCCTTCAAGAAAATCTCATACAAGACCCCTCAAAAAAATCTTTTAGCCCTTGTTCAAGAGGTCAGAAGAGATGCCTACATGGAGCTAGAGTTGACCTAGTGATCCACTTGAAACAGAAGTCCAAACCAACAATGATAGAGGAAAGTCCCACCAATTTTATCCTCCACTTAGAGACACTGACCAACCTGTAGAAGGGGAACAGGGAAGAGGAATGATATTTAACTAAACTCATAAATAAAACTTTAGCAGGCTGTTGAAAACAACCACCTGCAACAGTCACTTTAAGAACAGTGTAAAACGACTCCCAGATATCACGTAGTTACAAAAGAACAAAAAAAGCCGTAAATGTTATCTCCTCCTCTTCTGTTAATTGTTTCTCCATTGCAGTTCCTAAACAGCAGCAGGCGAAGGTCACGTCACCTATATCAGCTCTGTGACTTCTGTTATGCTGAGGTGATAACTTCATTAATTCAATGGCATGTTCGACGTTTTTATGCATTAAGTAGCCAGGTTATCTATATAATTAAATGTCATGAGTTGCCTAAAGCCGTGTAAGAATTGCCCCCTGACACAAAAGTACACTTGTGGAACTGATACTATAGTGAATCTGAAAGATATAAGCTGCTGCATTTTTGTATAAAGTTCACAATAGTCTATTCAGTTTCATAGTTGGAAGTTTTTACAGTAACGGCTATACAGATAGGCATCAATTGTAAATATGTTGAAGTTAAAGTACTGCTTTGTAAAGAGATTTAATTGTCAATGATTCTCAACACAAGTGTTACCGCAAGTGAAAATTTGCATTGGTGCCTTCTTATATGAATAATCATGGTTCTGACCTTTGCTGTGTCTTTTTGCCTCAATGACCTAATTGTCTTTTAGTTAACCATGAGAGAATGATCCCAAAGGAAGGCAGTTTTGAAACAATGCCCCAGTGGACTGAACTCATACTATTACCAGATTGGCAGCAATTCACTCACTGACCATGATCAACATCCAAATTGAAAATAACCTTGAAGAAAACCAGAATACAAATGGTTTAGGATGGGGCTCTTATGGATGCAGTGGGTAGCATCTCTACCTCTGTTCAAGTTCCATCTGCTCCAAAGGTATGTTAAGTAAGTATCTCTCAACAGGTTGATTAAAATCATTTAGGGGATCTTATGGTGCAATGGTAGTGTCCCTACCTCTGAGCCTAGGTTCAAGTGGCAGAAATGTTGCAAATCGGGTTGATTAAAAATATCTACAAATGGCTTGGATGGAAAGGGATTGACTCAGGGCACTAAGTTCTGCTTGAAATTATACTTTTCCCATTAGTAAGATGAACCAGTTGTTGATATGATGAAACTTTCTAGGGTTCAAAACACTGCCAATCCAAAGCACCATTGATCTTAAGCTTTGTCATTCTAAAACAGTGTTTTTCCAAACGTTATGATCCCGGCTGATGGTAATAATGTCGATTTTATTGTACAAAATATATGTTTATTTGTGAAGGAAAAAAAAAACAAAGTGATCTGGATTTAAAGGATGGTTTAGAATTCTGAAACAAACTTTAAAACGGTTTCCCAACACTATTCATTACAGAGCCTCAATTGCAGAGAAATTATACCCCTTTCATTTAAAATTTCTGCTTAGCTAACTCCTTCCAGGTTCCTTTCCTTGAACTGTGAAGGCAATTTTGCAATTTGTTTCCAAGACTTTGTGTTATAAAGCGGAGGTTGATCCCCCAACTGTTAACTAAAACCGGAACACCCAGAGAAGCACACCTCGCCCTATAATCTGTTAAAGGAGCCCCAATCTGGTAAAAGAAGCAGTTAAATAAAAATAAACCCCTGACACTCTATTTATAATCAACAAGTAACAATTTATTTATTTAACTCTAACAGTGAACAAACTAACTAAACTATTAACAAACCAAATACCCCTTCTAGCTACTTACTATTCCCAAATAACACAATATTATAATGACATGCTGTTCCAATAAATACAAACCACACTTATATAAACCAAAAAAAGATTTAGTCTTTCAAAATTACAGCCAGGTTACATCTTCTGGAATGTTCTGTGCCTTCTCTGATGAATTCTTGAGTCAGGACGGCTTCTTGGTGAATCTTTTTGTTAGGAACATTAACTTCTTGTGCCGTAATTTAGATAGAGCTTGCTCTAAGGACTTAGAGAATTCTGTGAGAGCCAGTGATTCTTTCTTTTAGAGCTGAGAGCTGTTCTCTTGGCAGATGGTAGTTGGCTCTCCCCTGATTTTCCAAATGCCCTCATCTTTTATACTCTTGTTGACATATCAATTTCTTACAATAGGACTGGTCCTATGTTGTCAAGGCCATCAGATTTAAATTTAATTTGTTTTTGATATCTAAGGTTCTGGTTTAAAATTATTGCTTAACTTCAAAAACCTGTTGCCATGGTAAAAATGCTGCTTTGCCTGCCATCAGTATAGATGTTATAGATCATATAGATGTTTTAATTCAGGTGCTCTGTGCACCCGCAAACCCACAGACATCCTTTTTGATCTCTAAGCATAGAAAAAGCACATCATCTTTTAAGGGGACCATGCACTGCTTTCCCCATCGTATTTTACAAATACCAACATTTTACAAACACCAGATACTAACATTCTGCTTTCCAATCCACAAGTATGCTACCCAACTTTGCAACACTCTGGCACTGTCATTCCAAAACACTAATGGATTACTTAGTGGCTGCTGTGAGCGACTCAGATGATGACTTTAAAGGGCAGTGAACAGAGAATGGATGATAAGCTTGTATAATGAAATACTTGATCTATCAGGCAGTCTGCTGCCTAGAGTCATAGAAATCTACATCACAGAAAAATGAGCTTGACCCATTAAATCTGCACCAGTCAAAAGAAAAACTATTCTAATCCAATTTCCCATTCCATTGCCTCGTATGCCTTGGCAATGCAAATGTACTTCTAAAAATTTCTTCAATATTACGAGGGTTTCTGCCTTTTACAGGCAGTGAGTCTCAGAATCCCACCACCTTTTGAGTGGTAAACCTTTTGCTCATATCTCCTCGAAACCTCCTGGAAAACCCTGGTTAGGGTTAAGGTTAGGGCAGAGGCTAGCATTAGCAATAGGGTTAGGCTCAGGGCAGAGGCGAGGGCAAAGGTTAGGGTTAGGGTTGGGGCAGAGGCTAGGGTTAGGGTTGGGGTTAGGGCAGAGGCGAGGGTTTGGGTTAGGGCTGAGGCTAGGGTTAGCGTTAGGGCAGAGGTTAGGGTTAGGGTTAGGGTTAAGGCTGAGGCTATGGTTCAGGTTACTGCAGAGGCTAGGGTTAGGGTTAGGGTTAGGTTTAGGGTTAGGGCAGACGTTAGGGTTAGGTTTATGGTTAGGATTAGTGTAGAGGCTAGGGTTAGGGTTAGGGTTAGGGCAGAGGGTTAGGGTTAGGGTTAGGGTAAGGGCAGAGACTAGAATTAGGATTAGGGCTGAGGCTAGGGTTAGGGTTAGGGCATAGGCTAGGTCTAGGGTTGGGGTTATGGTTAGGGCAGAGGCTAGGGGTAGGTTTAGGTTTAGGCATGGGGCAGAGTCTAGGGTTAGGGTTAGTGTTAGGGTAAGGGCAGAGGCTAGGGTTAGGGGTGGGTCAGAGGCTAGGATTAGCGTTCAGGTTAGGTTTGTGGCAGAGGCTATGTTTAAGGTTAGAATTAGGGCAGAGGCTCGGGTTCCGGTTAGGGCAGAGGCTAGGGTTAGGGTTAGGCTTAGGTTTAGGGCAGAAGCTAGGGTTAGTGTTTGGGTTAGGATTAGGCCAGAGGCTAAAGTTAGGGTTAGGGTTAGGGTTAGCTTTAGGGTTAGGGCAGAGGCTAGGGTTCGGGTTTGGGTTAGGGCAGATGCTAGGGTTAGGTTAGGGTTAGGGTTAGGGTTAGTGTTAGGTTTCAAGCAGAGGCGATGGTTAGGGTTAGGGTTAGGGTAAGTGTAGAGACTAGGGTTAGGATTAGGGCAGAGGCTAGGGTTTGGTTTATGGTTAGGATTAGTGCAGAGTCTATGGTTAGGGTTAGGGTTAGGGTAAGGGCAGAGACTAGGGTTAGGATTAGGGCAGAGGCTAGGGTTAGGGTTAGGTTTAGGGCATAGGCTAGGTCTAGGGTTAGGGTTATGGTTAGGGCAGAGGCTAGGGGGAGGTTTAGGTTTAGGCATGGGGCAGAGTCCAGGGTTAGGGTTAGTGTTAGGGTAAGGGCAGAGGCTAGGGTTAGGGCTCGGTCAGAGGCTAGGATTAGCGTTCAGGTTAGGTTTGGGGCAGAGGCTATGTTTAAGGTTAGAATGAGGGCAGAGGCTCGGGTTCCGGTTAGGGCAGATGCTAGGGTTAGGGTTAGGCTTAGGGTTAGGGCAGAGGTTAGGGTTCGGGTTTGGGTTAGGGCAGATGCTAGGGTTAGCTTAGGGTTAGGGTTAGGGTTAGTGTTAGGTTTCAAGCAGAGGCGATGATTCGGGTTAGGGTTAGGGTAAGTGTCGAGACTAGGGTTAGGATTAGGGCAGAGGTTAGGGTTAGGTTTATGGTTAGGGTTAGTGTAGAGGCTAGGGTTAGGGTTAGGGTTAGGGTAAGGGCGGAGAATAGGGTTAGGGTTAGGGTTGGGGGTAGTGCAGAGGCTATGGTTAGGTTTATGGTTACGGTTAGGGAAGAGGCTAGGGTTAGGGTTCGGGTTAGGTTTCGGGCAGAAGATAGGGTCAGGTTTAGGGCACTGGGTAGGGTTAGGTTCGGGTTAGGATTAGGGTTAGGGCAGAGGATAGGGCTAGAGTTAGGGTTATGTTTAGGGCAGAGGCTTGGGTTAACGTTAGGGTTATCATTGGGAAAGAGGCTAGGGTTAGGGTTAGGAATAGGGTTACGGAAAAGACTCGGGTTAGTGCTCGTATAAGGGTTGGGGCGGAGGCGAGGGTTAAGGTTAGGGTTATGGCAGTGGAAAGGGTTAGATTTAGTGCAGAGGTGAGGTTTAGGGTTAGGGTTAGGGTTATGATTAGGGCAGAGGCTAGGGTTAGGGTAAGGGCAGAGGCTCGGATTAGGATTTGTGTTAAGTTTGGGGCAGAGGCTATGTTTAGGGTTAGTGTTAGGGCAGAAGCTAGGGTTAGGGTTAGGGTTCGGGCAGAGGCTAGGTGTAGGTTTCGGTTTAGGCATGGGGCAGAGTCTCGGGTTAGGGTTAGTGTTAGGGTAAGGGCAGAGGCTAGGGTTAGGGATAGGTCAGAGGCTAGGATTAGCGTTCAGGTTAGGTTTGGGGCAGAGGCTATGTTTAAGGTTAGAATGAGGGCAGAGGCTCGGGTTCCGGTTAGGGCAGAGGCTACGGTTAGGGTTAGGCTTAGGGTTAGGGCAGTGGCTAGGGTTAGTGTTTGGTTTAGGATGAGGCCAGAGGCTAAAGTTAGGGTTAGGGTTAGGGTTAGCTTTAGGGTTAGGGCAGAGGCTAAGGTTTGGGTTTGGGTTAGGGCAGATGCTAGGGTTAGGTTAGGGTTAAGGTTAGGGTTAGGGTTAGGGTAGAGGGTTAGGGTTAGGGTTAGGGTTTGGGGTAGAGAAGAGGCTATGGTTAGGTTTAGGGTTAGGGCAGACGCTAGCGTTAGGTTTATAGTTAGGGTTAGGGTCGAGGCTAGGGCTAGGGTTACTTTTAGGGTTAGAGCAGAGGCTAGGGTAATAATTAAGGTTAGGGTTAGGTGAGTTTAGAGACTCGGGTTAGGTTTGTGATTAGGGCACAGGCTGGGGTTTGGATTTGGTCAGAGGCTATGGTTAGGATTAGGTTTAGGGTTGGAGCAGAGGCTAGTGTTAGGGTTAGGTTAGGGTTAGGGTAGGGTTAGGGTTAGGGTTAGGGTTAGGGTAAGGGCAGAGACTAGAGTTAGGATTAGGGCTGAGGCTAGGGTTAGGGTTAAGGCATAGGCTAGGTCTAGGGTTAGGGTTATGGTTAGGGCAGAGGCTCGGGGTAGGTTTAGGTTTAGGCATGGGGCAGAGGCTAGGGTTAGGGTTAGGGTTAGGTTTAGGGCAGAGGCTAGGTTTAGGATTAGGGTTAGGGTATAGGAAGAGGCGAGAGTTAGAGTTAGGGTTAGGGTTAGGGTTGGGATTCAGGCAGAAGATAGGGTCAGGTTTAGGGCAGAGGCTAGGGTTAGGGTTAGTGTTAGGTTTTAGCCGGACACTAGTGTTATGGTTAGGCTTAGGGTTAGGGTTAGGGCACTGGCTAGGGTAAGGTTAGGGTTAGGATTAGGGTTAGGATTAGGGTTAGGGTTAGGGTTAGGTTATGGTTAGGGTTAGGGTTCGGGTTCGGGTTAGGCTTAGGGTTAGGGTTAGGGAAGAGGCTAGGGTTATGGTTAGGGTTAGGGTTAGGTTTAGGGCAGAAGATAGGGTCAGGTTTAGGGCAGAGGCTAGGGTTAGGGTTAGTGTTAGGTTTAGGTCGGACACTAGGGTTATGGTTAGGGTTAGGGCTAGGGTTAGGGCACTGGCTCGGGTTAGGTTAGGGTTAGGATTAGGGTTAGGGCAGAGGATAGGGCTAGAGTTAGGGTTATGTTTAGGGCAGAGGCTTGGGTTAGGGTTAGGGATAGGGTTAGGGAAGAGGCTAGGGTTAGGGTTAGGGTTATGACAGTGGAAAGGGTTAGATTTAGGGCAGAGGTGAGGTTTAGGGTTAGGGTTTGGATTATGGTTCGGGCAGAGGCTAGGGTTAGGGTTATGTTTAGGCTTGGGGAAGAGGCTCGGGTTAGGGTAAGGGCAGAGGCTAGGATTAGAATTTGTGTTAAGTTTGGGGCAGAGGCTATGTTTAGGGTTAGGGTTAGGGTTAGGGTTAGGGTTAGGGTTAGGGTTAGGGCTAGGGTTAGGGTTAGGTTTAAGGTTAGGGTTAGGATTAGGGCTCGGGTTAGGGTTAGAGTTAGGGTTAGGGTTAGGGCAGAGGCTCGGGTTAGTGTTTGGGTTAGGATTAGGCCAGAGGCTAAAGTTTGGGTTAGCGTTCGGGTTAGCTTTAGGGTTAGGGCAGAGGCTAGGTTTCAGTTTTGGGTTAGGGCAGATGCTAGGGTTGGGTTAGGGTTAGGGTTATGGTTAGGTTTCAAGCATAGGCGATGGTTAGGGTTAGGGTTAGGGTAAGTGTAGAGACTAGGGTT
>NC_063345.1:65783173-65792923 GCF_021869965.1 Rhincodon typus | reverse complement strand
CCCTCACACTACTCCAGCAGACTGACCAGCACCTGATGCATAGGCCTCAAACTGAAACAAGTTAGTCACGCTTGGACAACTCCCTGCTCTTCCAACCAAAGGCTATTTTGTGTTTTCAGTTGATATGTCAACCTAACAGCAGCAAATACGCAGGAACTGTTTGGTTGGAGAAGCAACTCCTGACAAAATCTGCCAGTTGCATTTCATGTATTTGGAGCAATAATCTGCCAAGGGGTTGTCTAGGACCCCTTCACAGCTACATCAAGACAGTTGGGCAGCCTGGCCTGCACATGCCCCCCCACTTCCAGGTCTGTGTCCCTTTTCCTGGGTTCTCAGTTCCAGGCCCCTCTGGACATTCAGAAATCCAGCCTCAGTAAGGCCACCCATGTAGATGCTGACATCATTACACATGAAATGCAGTAACGCCAATACTGCACTCACATATGTATTATGGCTGAGGGACGCCTGTCATCAGTAACTGATATCACCAGGTCCACTTTCACATGTGCAGGTGGGATTTTAACTATCATCTTTATAATGAGGCCAATTACTCAATTTTAGTATGCAGCAAGGTTTCTGTATTGTTGCTCACAGATACCCTGTAATTCTCTCAACCATTTTGTGAGCACTCACCCTAATCACAGTAATTGCGAAGGCCAGATTATGTACAGTAATAAATTTGCTTCAATGATGCTGCTTAAGTAAGTACTTATACTAACTTGTTCTAAACAAACTCCTTTGAAATTAGAAGCAAAGTGATGCCAATTAATCAAATTTTATGAACATAAGTTAGTTCTGTTGTGTAAAATTCTAAACCCTTCAGTTTTGCAAAATGCTCAAGTCTTCTCATTTGCAAAATGAATTTAAGTGTGACAAACAATATTTAGCAAAACTTTGAGAGTGTTAATGTATAACTTCAGAACTCCATACATATTTAAACTGTATCTGAGACAGTGATTAAGAGATATCTGATTTAGCAAAGTTATACTGTTTGAGTTACTCTGAAAGCAGACAATTAGGATATTATGCTTTCATTTTACATAAATCAAATGTCACTACTCAAGCACTTAGAGCATGGAAATTAGAAGATGGAATCAACACTAATTCTGATGAATGCATGATTTTGAGAACAGGACAGACTAAGAAATTTCACATTATAATTAAATTTTGGCAGAAACTATTGCTTTTACCAAGTAGTAACTTACTTAAACTTGCTAGTCACACATATTGGCTCAGATCTTCCAATGCGGAGATAGACATTGTAGCAGCATAAACTGGAGTAACGTGTTGGGACCATGTGGAAGTCCCAATGCAGCTGTGTAAATTCCCCAGTAAACACGCAAGTCCAATGGGCACCTGGTGTCTGAAGCCCTCTGAAAAGATGCTCAAACTTTGAGTTAAAGTTGGAGGCTTTAAAAGATTCTGACTAAGCAGAATAGTTACTTAGGAAAAGTTACCTAGGAAATGTTAGAGGAATTAAAGACCCACTTCTGGGTAACTATTAAACTTACTGCACATTGACACCCCACAGACACCAGACGAGATCCAACAAACCTCTTTCATTACTCAATGGCTCACTGGACATGAGAACCTCCCAGCATGACCCAGCACTGATTGCTCTACCCTTGCCTACCCCATAAATGAAGCCTTCTCCTAACCAGAACTCCCCACCCATAAATGCTCCACAGAATAACACCCAAGTCCCAACCTGACTCCCTGCTTTCTGACCTACGCTAAGCACTGATCCACTTACCCATTGCCTCAAGCCCTGTATCCACTTACCATCACAAACCCTTCAAGCCAGAGAGTTTGTACCCTCTTCCGACCACCCTGCCTACCTGGCACCCTGATCCTTAACATACCTCACGCATTTAACCTCATTCAGTAGCTTTCAAAGTGGCTACAGGACCATCAAATGTTGGGATACTGCAGAATTGGTGTGAAAAAGAGGGTGTGGTTTTGACACTGATTCATTTCACTGCAGGGTGTGTGGAATTCTGGATTACATTGGGCAGCTGCAAGTGAGAAGGCTCCTGGCACAGATATTCACAGGGAGATCTCCCTGAAAGGCAAGCATCCATTTCTTTTCTCTGATGAGGATCGGAAATAGATTCATGATTGGAAGATCTGTGCCACTGTTTCTATGAATTACATGCAACTTAATATTAACTAGTTAAAAATTGTACACTTCGAAAAGGTAATTTTAACACTAAAGTAGAGAGGATTAAGAACACAAGGATAACAAAAATAGAAAACTATTTGTTCTGATAACAATCTCTGCTGCAACATCAGCATCATTTGTATCACACACTGCAGTTGGAAAAAATATGGAAGCAGACATACAAGCTCACTCGTTCAACAAATACAAGAAACGTGCTATCTGAACATGCTGTGCCAAGTATTTCAAAACTCTCTCCAGGTAGACCAAAGTAGCACACATTACAACACAACAAAACATCCAGGTAAAAGTTAATAAACAACAATCTGGATGCCTCACAGCCAAACTAGAACAGTTAACTATAAAAGTGATTTGAATTAATTGGCTGAATTATTTTCAGCATTATTTTGGCACCTTTTGTTAACATGTTTACTTCTTTCTGATAAAAATCTTTAATTTTTGATAATCATAGATTCCCTTGGCAACTTAAAAGGCACAACAGCTCCACTTACCTTCTAGGCCTAAAGAACTGTGCACATCCAAGGCAGTTTCACTTTTCTTCTTTCGAGGAGGGGGAGCAGGCCGTGCAGGTGGTGGTGGCCGTGGAGGAGGGACACTTGAACCTGGTGGAGGAGGGCGTATCGGTGTGGGTTTCTTTGTGCTAGCTACTATGTCGGGTTCTACATTCATCTGCCGTGGTAGTTTTGAAGGTTGCAGCTCTTCAGAGGAGAGCATGTCATGGAGAGGGAAACAATCTTCAGAAACATGTTCCAAAATGTCTGCTTTCTTGACCTCTTTGACCTCTTCAGCTTTATCGACTTGTTGTTGCGAAGATATAAAAGAGTCTTCACTGCACTTGTCCAAACACAAACTACTCACAAACTCTGATGATGTTTCATTCCCATCACTCAGTGACACTGCTGAGAAAGTTTCTGAAGATGGCAGAGTTGTAACAGTACGTGACAGGTTTGTCTGTTCAGTCTGTACATTTGAGCTACTCTGCTCTGTCAAGTCCTTTGGCTTTTCACACAAAGGCTGATCAATAGTTAATAGTCCAGAGGTGTTGATGAGCAGATCAGCTTCAACTGACACACAAACTGCAACCTGTTCTTTTTTAAAAATGCTTTCCTCTTCACCAGTGTCAGAGTCAGCTGATAGCTGAATCCTCATTGATGGCTGTTCTTCCTCTGGCTCCTCCAGAGCCTGAGAAGCGTAAAACAAAAACAGGATATAATCAGCTGCCAGGTCAGAAGAAAGTTCATAAACAAAACTGGTTTCTATTCCTGAAATAATAGTCAATTATTTCTGTTTTATTGATTAATAACAATTTAAACAACATTATAAATGCTGGACTTGACATGCCAGTGATGTTTAAAATGTCACCTTTCATTTAGGAACACAAGTACGATCAGGAGTGGGCCGTTCAGTTGATGTCACCCTATTCAGCTGTTCAACGAGATCACAGTTGATCTACCGCAACACCATTTTCCCACACTATTCCCCATATCCCTCAATATCTTTAATATCAAGAAATCAATTGGTTTCTGTCTTGAACATACTGAATGCCTAATCTTTCAAAGTCCTCCAGGGTAGAAAACTCCAGTCACCATCCTCAGCAAAGAATTTCCTCCTCCACGCTATATTCCATCTGCTGTGTTCTTGTCTAGGGCCCCTTGAAACCTCCTTGCAGGCCCCTCGCAACCCATCTAGTTTTATGTCATCAGCAAACTTGGAAATACTACATTTAGCCCCCAAATCCAAATCAGTACCATCGACGGAATAATTTAAGGTAAAATTGGGAATTCAGAAGCACCCCAGCTCAGAGTTTGGCCAATATAGTCTGGTTACCATGGGGTGAAACTTAGAGAAACCTAGTGAAATCAATTGATAGTTTTCAAGTCTGTCTACAGTCAGACACAGGGGTTTGGGTGGGTGGTTAGCAATGTTGCTTTCTGTCTGAAAACAAGGGAACAGAACCAACAAGCTCTTTGGAGATTTATGGAGTTGCTGAAGTCGAACTTGCTGGTGGAATCAGATATGGAAGACACAGGCTTAGCTGAACTGCTTTCAAAGGACATCTGAAGTTTTGAGCTAACAAGCATGGAGCAAATCAGCCCATTCAACTCACTCCTGTAATGCTACATGTCTACCAGAAGAGCAGTGTACTGTTAAAGGAGTTGCAAGACCCGTCTCAAGTATTTTAGATAGTTAAAAGCAAAGTGAAAACACAAGGTCAGTTTCAATCTTTTTAAAAGTTTCAGATCCACACAAGATCCCGAGGAAATCCTCCTTTTCCAAGTGATGCTGATTTTGGGTACAACCAGTAATGATACAGAATGGTCCATTACAGATCATGACAAAGACTGGAAAGCTTAGAAAAAGCAAAAAAAAAAAAAAAAAAATCAGCTAGTAACACTCAAACCTAAATTCCTGAGCATAAATCTTACAGGTCAAATGGCTAACACAATGTGCCCATTGGTGTGACAAAATATTAATGGACAGCTTACAAGCTTAAAAACAGGTAGCTTGTTCTCAGGAATAAAACAAAATCAGAAAGATACTGTAGTGGCTTACAAGCACAATAACAAACCTCATCTTTATCTTCATTACTGTGATCAAATGGAAAATCTTGAACAAGAGGTTTCTGTGTTACATTGTCCATTTTATCCTGTTGGGAAAATAGATCAAAAAATAAATCTACCATGGTCTCTGATATTTAAGTGTAAAATTAGACACCAATACTTCCTGTTAATTACATCATGGCACATTGTTTTAAGATTTCAACTCTTACATTGTAAAGAATTGAAGGGTTTGATGTTTCATTCAGAAATGCTTGTATCAACTTAAGTTGATTTTTTAAAAAAAATCACTTTTTAATTTGCAGGTTTATGATCATACTAAATTAACCAACCGAAAACTTAATAATACTTAAGTTACCTTTTGAAATAATGATTTGCATTTTTGCTCAATCTTTAGTCAATTGTTTGCCAAGTATAATCCAACTGCCTGATCAATGCCTCTGCCCCTTTTTAAATGGTAAATAACAAAACATTGGCAGTCCTCTAATACCAGGCCTGTAACTGGACAGGATTTGAAAAGTGATCAGAGTCTCTTAGACTTCCTTTCTTCCTTCTATGTCACGTGTGACACATTTCATCTGGGACTGAAAATGTATTTACTTTCAAAGGTACTAAGCTCCTCTATATTTCCTCTCATTATGATCATATTACGATTCATAAACTTCATTCCACCTACCTGACTGCAACATCAGCAAGGTTTGCTTTTACTGTGAAGTGAATTGCAAAGTATTAGTTAGGAACCTTGGCCCAAATCTTCCACCTCCATGCACAGGCTATATTTTGGTCTCCAACAAATCCTTAAGTTTTCTCACTTATCCTCTCTGAACTAATAGAACAGCTTTTGGTTTTCCTCCATTTCACTTGAATTATTTGCATTGAAGAAGCCCAACATTTGACAGGCGTGTAAAGATCAACTGCACAAATCATCTACCTTTTTATCTGACAAACATTTAACAAGTGTACATTAGTTTGCCATGTGTAGAACCAATCAAAATCTGAGATAATGGGCTTTTACCTTTAATTTGCCACAAGGTTTAAAACAAGGCTTTCTGGAGTTGACTGTGGGTACTGGAGATTGTGCCAGATCCAATTTTATGGCACTGATAACACGACACCTGTGAAAAAGCGCTTTTGGACTGCAGGAGGTTACAGGAAATTAAAGAAGCAGCATTTGAAATTAGTTTCACACCAAGACTGAAGAAATCAAATGAGACCTAGCAAAACTAGATCGAGAACATAAGAACCAGGAGCAGTAGGACGCCATCTGCTCCTTCGAGTCTGCTCTGCCATTCAATAAGACCATGGCTGAACTTTTCATGGCCTCCGTTCCACTTACCCACCCTTCCACCATAACCCTTAATACCTTTATTATTCAAAAAATTATTTATCTTTGCTTTTAAAGCAATGAGGAAGCCTCAACCACTTCACTGGGCAGGGAATTCCACAGGTTCACAACCCTTTGTGTGAAGAAGTTCCTCCTCAATTCAGTCCTAAATCTGCTCCCCCGATTTTGAGGCTATGCCTCCTTGTTCTAGTTTCACCTGCCAGTGAAAACACCTTCCCTGCTTCTATCTTATCTATTCCCTTCATAATTTTATATGTTTCTATAAGATCCTCCCCTCAGTCTTCTAAATTCCAATGAATATAATCCCAGTCTATTCAGCCTCTCCTCATAATCCAATCATCTTAACTCTGGGATCAATGTAGTGAATCTCCTCTGCATCCTCTCCAGTGCCAGTACATCCTTTGTCAAGTCAGGAAACCAAAACTGCAGTACTCCAGGTGTGGCCTCACCAGCACCCTATAGCTACAACATATCCTCCCTGCATTTAAACTCAAACCCTCTAGCAATAAAGAACAAGATTCCATTTGTCTTAATTACCTGTTGTACCTGCAAACCAACATTCTGCAATTCATGCACAAGGACACCCAGATCCCTCTGCACAGCAGTATGCTGCATTATTTTTAACCACTGAAGTACTAGTCCCTTTTCCTATTATTCCTACCAAAATGGATGACTTCACATTTATCAACATTGAATTCCATCTACCAGACCTTCACTCACTCACAATCTATATTTCCCTGCCAACCTTGAGTCCACTGCACAGTTTGCTCTACCACTCATCTTAGTGTCATCCGCAAACTTTGACACACCACACGTGGTCTCCAAATCATCTATTTAAATTATAAACAATTGTGATCCCAGCACTGATCCCTGAGGCACACCACTAATCAATGTTCACCAATCAGAAAAGCACTCAATTTTCCCCACTCTTTGCTTCTTGTTAGTTAATCAATCCTCGGTCCATGCCAATACATTGCCTATAACGCTGTTACCTTATGCAGCAGACTTTTGAGAGACACCTTGTCAAATGCTTTTTGGAAATCCAGATACACCACATCTGCTGCGTCCCCATTGTCCACCATGCTAATAATGTCTTCATAGAATTCCAGCAAATTAGTCAAGCATGGCCCATGGAACAATTTCTATCTAGATGTCTTGCTATTTTTTCCTTGACGATAGATTCAAGCATTTTCCCCACTACACAAGTTAAGCTGACCGGCCTATAATTCTAACAAATAAAACAGGCAGATTCAAAATATGATTCTTAGCCAGACTAATAATACCTCAGCAGTGCAGTGCAATAACCCTGGTCTCTTCTTGGTGTCATGTAATTACCTTGGTTGTGTCAGCTGCAGTTTACCTTAATAGTCATCAGCCCATTAAAAAGGCTCCTACGCAATTCACCCTCTATTGCCCTAATAGGCATCAAAAAGAGTACAATTTTAAACATGAAGTATGCTCAGGATAACTTCGCTTTCTGCAATTTTCAGTCTTGGTTTCAAAGATATTGTAATAGAAGCAAGCCTCAACCTAAAAAACTAGCCAAGGGACATACCATATTTTAAAGCCACTTCTCGTTTGAAAAGCTATCCCCATTATGTTGGTCCATGGCAAATTTATCAATCAGATATGCATATATCTTTGCCCAGAAATTTTGTCTAGAAAGTCCACACTTCTCAAAAAGAAAATAATGTCTTTGCACTGTTTATACTGTTGCATTTGTAGTGGGGGGGTTTATGCTTTCTCAAAAATCCTTTCCTTGGTCAGCATGGAGTTTAGATTATATTATCATCTGATAAATACAGATAAAATGGATGAAATAAGACAAAAAATTTGAGTGGTAAAAGGACCAAGTAGGAAGACAGTCTGTTCAAAACATATAGCACTGACAGCTCTGATTATAAATTCAACTGCCTGTAAAAGAAGCTTGCTCAAAGTGGATTATTATGAATATAACATTCTCTGGGAGAGAGGAAAGATGGGAACAAGCATCCCTTCAAAATTAAGCATTACTGTATTTAAAACTTAAACTAAAGCACACGATGCTAGTAGATTGACACTTAGGGGTACTGTTACAATCTCAGTTGAGACCAATAACTTCCTTTAAATACAAGAGACACAACATTCCAGTTATTTAAAGAATGAAACAGTTTGTCACGGATTAAAATGGGGAAAAAAAAGAGCCAAAACAAACACTAAATACTACGGAAAATAAATCCAGAATTAACAGGAGTTCAACATGGTCTGCCAGGCAAATTGTAGTTGAATACACAATAAATGGTAGATAGAACAAAGTTGGATCTTATAAACTAGCTCAGCAGTACACTCAGATTTCGGTGATCACAGTCATTCACAAAGTCATACAAATGCCATCTTCCTTATGAGAAATTTCAGCTTTGATTCTTGCAGAATGTAGCCTGATTCTTAGCTGCTAACAGCACAGAATGTGCCAGAGCATCAGAGGCACGGTCTTCTTACCTGGTACACATCTGCAGAAGCTGTTCACATCTGACTGAAAGGGGACCACCCACCAATATCATCATCTTAGCTTCTAGATCTGGACTCAGCCTTCCTCGGTCTTGCCAGTTTTTCACCACTGGACTCAACTGATAATGCTCAGCATGGATTCAAGTCACCACATAATCTGGGAACAATCTAGGATGCTACTCCTGCAAAATCTCGGTGCCTCACACCTCAACTGCCTCTCTCGATACTCTCAGAAATTCTTAAACATTTAAATCTGTCAAATCATTAACTAAATACATATTGTAAATGTAAATGAGAAACTATTCCCACATAAACTACTCAATTTGCCAAGTTTCTTTGTAAATTAAATTTATACAAGGGAACACTCCAATAATGTCCCCTATTTACCTTTTTTTAAAAATCAATCAGGAATGCAAATCTGATCAGCCATGATCCCAGTATTTCAAAATATTCATTTATTTATTCTGTTCAAGCAGAAAGTAATTTTGTTTCCATTGGAGACGGAACTTCAAGAACATAACTTACTTCAATCTCGAACGAATCGCCTTTACAGAGATGAGCTACATTCACTATCCTAGGTTCTGAGAAATTGATTTGCAATTGTACTATTGCTAATGCTTCATCATCTATTACCTTTACCAGTGCAGTCTTTTCTGAAGACTTTTTAGGGTTTTTCCTAACACCAATGATTTAACATTCCTTTTTTATTCTCTCGTGAGATATGGGTGTCACTGGTTTTCCAGCATTTATTGCCCGTCCCTCATTGCCCCTGAGAAGGTAGTCGTGAGCTACCACTCAGGGAGACCCACAATTCCATTAGATAGGGGAGTTCCAGGATTTTAACGCAGCAACATTGAAAAAACGGCGATATATTTCCAAGCCAGGATGGAGTGTGCTGGGAGGGGTTTCCATGTATTTACTGCTGTAGTCACAGTCAGAGAGTAATAACAGCACAGAAACAGGCCCTTTGGCCCAAACTGGTCCATGCTGACCATGGTGACCATGGTGCAGGGCTGGATGAACACAGCAGGCCAAGCAGCATCATAGGAGCAGAGAGGCTGACGTTTCGGGCCTAGACCCTTCATCAGAAAAAGATGATGCTACCCAGGCCATTTTGTGTGTGTTTATGTAGTGGGAGACTTGGAGTAAAATTCAGTCATTAAAACGGTTTAAAATAAGGA
>NC_063345.1:65763302-65778173 GCF_021869965.1 Rhincodon typus | reverse complement strand
ACCTTGTTGTCTCGGATTCTCCAGCATCTGCAGTTCCTACTATCTCTGAATTATTGAAAGCTTACCAACGAGAACTTACAAAATGCTTTCAGGATTAGCTAAGCACAGACACACATGAACGCATGGATTCAAATTGTGCTCCAGTTTGGTTCCCATTAGAAGGTACACAAATCATGTTGTCAGTTGACAGGGTTTTCAGTGATTTCTTCAACAGACCAACAAATACTTGGTCAACTGTCTTCGCAAAGGAAATGATATACTTCAAAAAACTAACATTAAGAGAGAGAGTTCATGTTTTGATAAAGTCTATTGCTTCTCTCATCACAGCATTCAACTCTGCCTTTAATAAAATGATTTCAATTTTGCCACAATTGCCCTTCTGTAAAAGTTGGTGTTCACCAACCCAGACAGTCAGCCTGAACTTGTATTCTTCCATTTGTACTAAGTCCATTTTCTTGCAATTATGGTTTATTTCAAAATGTTGTTGTTCCATGCAGATAAAGAAAGTAAACAAACACTATTAGCTTAACAATATGGTTTTAAGCCACATACATTATACTCAGCTCTGCTCCTCACTAGCCCCAAGAACTCCCTCATACTTTTGATATCCTGCATATTATTCACTTCTATACAGCACTCAAAAGAATGCCATGATCCTCTGGTAACTATTTTAATTCTCCTTAATTTGAGTTGTTTTCAGAGGTAACATTTAAATTTAATGCCCTTTGACTGTGGATGCACTGGTTGTTTTCCAAATTCTTCCAAGTTAATCTGCTGAATGCTTTTGTTTTTCCACCACAAGATTCTGTGAGGACAACAGCAGTTTCTTCATTAGGCCATTTCAAAGTGATTCAGTTTTTTTTTTGAAATGCAACCATTGCCATTCTCACAGCAGATGCAACAGCTAATTGGTGCAGAACAAGATCACACTCAGTTGCAGATAAATAAAGTACCTTTGTAAATATATAGTGACTATCAGTGCTCATTTTTCCCTCGTGTGCCCTCAACTACAAGTATTCCCTCCTCTTAAGCAGTGTTAGGAGTATTAAACACTCAATCAAAAATGCCACAGGAGTGTAAATGAATTGAAATAAGTTATTGTCTCAAAATACTCAAAACGTGTCTTCCAGCCTGAAGAGTACTCTATTTAGACATGGACATCACATTGAAACTCATTTATGCCAACTCAAGTTTTACTGTTCCCCGTTTAAGAACTATCCCTATCTCAAACAAATATGCTGTTTTGGAAAATGTAGGTGTTGATGGACTCTCAGAAAAATGTAGCACTGACAGCCAGGCTTCGGGTACTAGGACTGGCTCTAACGTAATGAGGGGTCCGCCAGGTTCCATGCTGCCGATTGTGATAAAGGACTCTCTAGTGAGAGGCACAGATAAGATGATTCTGCAGCCAACAGCGAGACCTCAGACTGGTGTGTTACCTCCCTGGTGCCAGGATCAAGGATATCTCAGAGAGGGTGCAGAATATTCTCAAAGGTGAGAGGAATCCGCAGGAGATTGTTGTACACATTGGAACTAACACAGGAAGAGATAAGAACAAGATTCCGAGGACAGAACATAGGAAGTTAGGCCGGAACTAAAAAAGGAGGTCCTTGAGGGTAGTAATATCTGAATTACTGCCCGTGTCACAAGTTACTGAGGATAGAGCTGATGAATCTGTGGCTGAGCAGCTGCGCAGGGAAGAAGGATTCATATTTTTTGGATCATTGGAATCTCTTCTAGGGTAGAAGTGACTTGTCTGCGGAGTGATTGTGCCTGAATTGAAAGGGGACGCATGTACTGGTAGGGACATTTGCTCGAGAGGAGTTAAACTAGTTGGGGACGGGGTTTGCTGGAGCGGGGGGATCCCAAGGACACAGTGAGGAAAGAGAGCAGTCTGAGACTGACAGTTGGGAAATGCACTAAGTCAGGCAGGCCGGTATAAAGCAGAGAATGAGGTAGGACTGAAATTAAACCGCATTTAGGCCTCTTGCATTGAAATAAAAGGTAAAGCAGATGTACGTGGGACTGGGATATCACAGCAATTGGAGATGTGGCTCAGGGACAGACAGGGCTGGCAGCTTAACATTACAGGGTAAAAATGCCATAGGAACAATAGAAAGGAGAGCGGCATTTTTGATCAAGGATAACATTACTGCTGTATTTAAGGAGGATATTCCCGGGAATACATCCAGGCAAGTTATTTGGGTGGAACTGAGAAATAATAAAGGGATGATCACCTTATTGGAATTGTACCCCCAATAGTTAGCAGGAAATGGAGAAACAAATTTGTAGTTAGGTCTCAGTTATGAGAGAGAGTAATGGGGTGGCTATGGTAGGGGATTTTAACTTTCCAAACATAGACTGGGACTGCCATAGTGTTAAGGTCTTGGATGGAGAGGTATTTGCTAACTGTGCACAAGAAAATTTTCTGATTCAAAATGTGAATGTACCTGCTACAGAAGGTGCAAAACCTGACCTACTCTTAGGAAATAAGGCAGGGCAGGTGACTTAAATGTCAGCCGGAAAGCACTTTGGGCCAGTGACCTCAATTCTATTAGTTTTAAAATAGTGATGGAAAAGGGTACACCAGATCTAAAAGTTTAAGAACTTTCAAACATTGATTGGGGGCAGATGTTCACAGGTAAAGGGGCGGCTGGACAATGGGAAGCATTCAAAAATGAGATAATGAGAGTTCAGAGACAGTATGTTCCTGTTAGGGTGAAGGGCAAGACTGGTAGGTGCAGGGAATACTGGATGACTAGAGAAATTAAGGTTTTGGTCAAGAAAAAGGAGGGAGCATGTGTCAGGCATAGACAGCAGGAACTGAGTGAAGTATAAAGGCAGTAGTAGTATACTTAAGCAGGAAATCAGGAGGGCAGAATGGGGAAATGCGTTAGCTTTGACAAATAGGGTTAAGGAGAATCCAAAGGGATTCCACAAATACATTAAGGACAAAAGAGTACCTCGGGTGAGAATAGGGCCTCTTAATAATCAGCGAGGCCACCTATGTGGAATCAAAGGAGATATTAAACCAGTATTCTGCATCAGTGTTTATTGTGGATAAGGATATGGAAGACAGAAAATATGGGGAAATAAATAACGACAAAAATGTTCAAATTAGAGGACGAGGTGCTGAATGTCTTAAAATGCATAAATGTGGACAAATCCCTGGGACTGGATCAGGCGTACCCTAGAACAGTGGAAAAGAGGGGGAAGAGATTGCTGGGCCCCTTGCTGAGATATCTGATTCATCAATAGCCACAGCTTAGAGCCAGAAGACTGGATGTTAGCTAACATTGTGCCACTATTTAAGAAAGGTGGGAAGGAAAAGCAAAGGAATTATAGACCAGTGAGCCTGACATCAGCAATGGGCAAGTTGTTTGAGTAAATCCTGTCCCTCAGGATTCCCATGTATTTGGAAAGGCATAGTCAACATGGCTTTGTGCATGGGAAATCGAGTCTCACTAACTTGGAGTTTTTTTTTGAAGAAGTAGTAAAGAGGATTGAACAGGGCAGAGCACTGGATGTGATCTAAATGGACTTCAGTAAAGCGCTTGACAAGATTCCTTATGGTAGACTGGTTAGCAAGGTTAAATGACACGGAATAGAGGGAGAACTAGCTATTTGGATATAGAATTGGCTCAAAGATAAAAGACAGAGCATGGTGGTAGAGGGTTGCTTTTCAGACTGGAGACCTGTGACCAGCAGTGTACCACAAGGATCAGTGCTGGGTCCACTGCCCTTCTTCATTTATATAAATGATTTGGATGTGAACAGAGGAGGTATGGTTAGTAAGTTTGGAGATGACACCAAAATTGGAGGTGTTCTGGACAGTGAAGGAGGTTACCTCAGAGAAAAACAGGGACTTGATTAGATGGGCCAATAGGCCAAGGAGTGGCAGATGGAGTTTAATTTAGATAAATGTTAGGTGTTACATTTTTAAAAGGCAAATCAGGGCAGGACCGAAATACTTAATGGTAAGGTCCAGGGGAGTGTTGCTCAACAAAGAGACGTCGGAGTGCAGGTTCATAGTTCCTTGAAAGTGGAGTCGCAGGTAGATAGGATAGTGAAGGTGTTTGTTATGTTTGCCTTTATAGGTCAGTGCACTGAGTACAGGAGTTGGGAGATGATGTTATGGCTGTACGGGATATTGGTTTGGTCACTTTGAGTATTGTGTGCAATTCTGGTCTCCCTACTATAGGAAGGATGTTGTGAAACTTGAAAGGGGTCAGAAAAGATTTACAAGAATATTGCCAGGGTTAGAGGATGAGTTATAGGGACAGGCTGAATAGGCTGGGCTATTGTCCCCAGAGTGTTGGAGGCTGAGGGCCAACCTTTTTGAGGTTTATAAAATTACGAGGGGCATGGATAGGGCAAATAGGTAAGGTCTTTTCCCCAGGAGGGCATCCAGAACTAGAGGCTAAAGGCATAATTTTAAGAGGGGAAAGACATAAAAGGGACCACAGGGGCAATGTTTTCTCACAGAAGGTGGTGCGCATATGGAATGAGCTACCAAAGGAAGTGGAGGAGACTGGTACAATTACAACATTTAAAAGAAATCTGGATGGGAGTATGAATCGGAAGGGTTTTAAACGATATGGGCCAAATGCTAGCAAATGGGACTAGATTTATGCAGGATATCTGGTTAGCATGGATGAGTTGGACCAAAAGGTCTGTATTCCACTATGACAATTCTCATCATATTTTCCAAATCTTTTCTTCCAAATTTCATCATTTTGTATCGGTAGTACAATAGATTCTACCTGGACTCTGACTTTTCTCACCTGGTCCAGTCCCTGCCCACTTATGCCCATGATTCCACGGATGCTTTACAGCAGTTTCACAAATTTGAGTTTGCAGGCTCCAGCCACCACCTCTTTACCATGGATGTGCAATCCCTTCACATGTCCATCCTCCACAAGGATAGCCTCAGGGCTTTCCGCTTCTTCCTATAACAAAGGCCTGAACCCTCTCCGTCCACCATAAGCCTCCTCACCTGGCCGAACTCATCCTCAGCATAAGCAACTTTTCTTTTAACTCGTCTCATTTTCTTCAGGTCAGAAGGGTGGCCATGGGTACATGCATGGGCCCCAGTTATGCTTGTCTCTTTAAGGGGTACATTGAACATTCCTTGTCTTTGTCCTAGTCCAGCCCCCGGGCACAATTCTTTCTCCAGTATATCGATATCATCAGTGCTGCCTCCCCCTCTCATCCAGATTTGGGGAAGTTTATCGATTTTGCTTCCAATTTCCACCCTGCTCTCACCTTCATGTGGTCCAATGTCTGACTCCTCCCTTCCCCTCCTTGACATGTGTTTCCTTTTCTAGGGATAGACTGGCCACCAATATCCACTATAAACCCATCGATACTGACTCCCACAGCTACATCACCACCCCCTGGCACCTACAAAGACTCTATTCCAGTTTCCCAGTTTCTCCGTCACCATCACATTTGATCTGATGATGCCAACTTCAACAAGGGACCCTCTGAAATGTCCACTTTCTTCCTCAGCCAAGGACTCCTCAGCATTGTTGTTGACAGGGCCCTCAGCCAAGTCGGACCCATCTCCCACACTTTAGCCCTCACCCCCTCTCTTCCTTCCTGTAATAGTGATAGAGTCCCCCTTATCCTTCGTTTCCACCATTCCATGAGCATCCACATCTAGAGGATCCTTAGCTGCCATTTCTGCTACCTTCAGTGAGCTGTCACCGCCAGACACGCGTTCCCCTCCCCTCCCTTGTCAGCCTTCTGCATGGACCGTTCCTTCCAGGACACCCTGACGTGATAGAGGCGGGCACGATAGCGTCATTTAAGATATATCCAGACAGATACATGAATGGGCAGGGAGCAGAGGGATACAGATCCTTGGAAAAATAGCCGACTGGTTTAGGTAGAGGATCTGGATTGGCACAGGCTTGGAGGGCCGAAGGGCCTGTTCCTGTGCTGTAATTTTCTTTGTTCTTCCTTCACTCCCAACACCCCGTCCAACAGCCTCATGGTACTTTCCACTGCAACCGCAGAAGGTGTAACACCTGTTAATTTACCTCCTCCCTCTTTAGTATCCAAGAGCCAAAAAACACACCTTCCAGGTCTGCATTCGCTGCTCACAATGTGGTCTCCTCTACATTGGGGAAACAAAACAGACCGGATGACCACTTCACACAACACTTGCTCTCTGTTTACAAAGAAGACCCTGAACGTTCAGGTGCCTGCTACCTCAACACACCACCCTGTTACACAGCCAACATCTCTGTCTCAGGCTTGCTGCAGTGTTCTAGTGAAGTTCAGCGCAAGCTGGAAGAATAGCACCTAATTTTCTGCCTCAGGACCCTGCAGCTTTCCAGTCTCAATATCGAGTCTCAATATTATTCAATAACTTCAGGGCTTGAGCTCTCCCATGTCCTTACCCCAACCCCACAACCAGGCCTTGTTATCATAGTCTGCTATAATACACCACCCATTGTTAGCTACTAACAGCTATTCACCCTCCGAGCCTGATTAGTTAGACATCCAAAGGAGTGGATAACATTCTTCTCTCTCTTTGGGCTCTATCTCACTCCTTAACTCTCCCCCACCCCCCCCCCACCCCCCCCACCTACCCTGCATATAAACTGACATTTTCTGAGCTACCATCAGTTCTGAGGAAGGGTCACTCAACCCAAAATGTTCAATCTGATTTCTCTCCAAATGCTGCCAGACCTGCTGAGCTTTTACAGGAATTTCTATTTTTGTTTCTGATTTACAGCTGCGCAGTTCTTTCAGTTTTACAATAGATTCTATCATTGATAACATTTGCCATTTCCACAAGCCAGCAGCACAACAGTTCACAAAAACGTATCTTTGGCATTGGCTGCAGGACTTTTTTTTTCAGCTTCAACTAACATTGTGTTGAAAACAAGGCAGGTAGGTTATATTAAAAATAAAAGTATCTTGCAGCATCATTTATTAAATTGCTTGAGTGAAACTTTCAACTGTGAAGTACTTTTCAACACAAACTACAACAAGAGAAAGGATTTAAATAGACATGGATCTGTCTGTTCCTGCAAGACGTGTTGTTCAAATTAGTTTACCAGTCATTCCTTTGTATCCGCAAGGGCTCCATTCCTGAGAGCACGTGAAAATGAAGAAATCCACAAGTGCTGAGCTCATTAAAAAAGGTTAAAAATCGCTGATATGGATGTTGATTTTTGTTACTTACTTTTTGGTGCAGATAAGTAAATTCACGATTTGAGATTTTGTGGATGCAGAGAGTTTATTGTACATTATTAACGCTAGGTTAAATGAAGAGGCTTATCATGTAGCAAAGCCTTAGTTTCAGCAGGATCTTAGAAATCAGCAAATGATAATCAAGTAATTTATGATGAACGAGAAAAGCAAATGAAAATAAACAGGATATTGGAAAAGAGTTTGTTAGACCTTCGAGAGTTGCACAAAAAGGAAGTGAGTAGTTAGCCAAAGGTAAATGAGAGGCAACGACAGGACAAACTGTAACAATAAAGACACAGCACAGACATTAAACACACAATTTTTTAAAAAGGAGGGAGAGAGAGAGAAAACGGGGACACATAGGCCTATTAGCCTGACATCGGTGGTGGGGAAAATGCTGGAGTCAATTATTAAGGATGCAATAATTGAGCTTTGGAAAGTGGTGATAGAATCAAGTCAGCATGGATTCACTAAAGGGAAATCATGCTTGACAAATCATCTGGAATTTTTTTGAGGATGTGACCAGTAGAGTGGACAAGATTGAATCGGTTGATGTTGTATATCTGGACTTTCAAACGCCTTCTGACAAGGTTCCACACAAGAGATTAGTAAGAAAAATTAAACTCTGCAACCTTTTCAGAGTTGCAGGTGTGGTAATGCAGGGTTCAACGCTGGGACCTCCAGCAGTTCACAATATACCTTAATGATTTGAACAAAGGAATTGAATGCACTATCTCCAAATTTACAGATGACAATAAGTTTGGTGGCAGTGTGTGCTGTGAGGAGGATGCTAAGAGGCTGCAGGATAACTTGGATTTGTTTGCCAGGATGGCAGGACTGACATATGAAGAGAGACTAGATTGACTGAGCTTGTACTCGCTGGAATTTAGAAGAATGAGGGGGGAATCTTACAGAGACACAAAATCCTGATGGGGCTGGACAGGCTAGATGTTGCCGATGTTGGGCAAGTCCAGAACTGGGGTTCTCAGTCTAAGAATAAGGGGTAAGCCGTTCAGGACGGAGATGAGGAAGATTTTCTTCAGAGTTGTGAACCTGTAGAATTCTTTACCACAGAAAACTGTTAGGGTCAGTTTGTTAGATGTATTCAAGAGGGAGCTGGACGTGGCCCTTGCGGCAAAAGGGATCAAGGGATATGGAGAGAAAGCGGGAACTGGATACTGAAATAGCATGATCAGCCATGATCATACTGAACAATGGGGCGGGCATGAAGGGCTGAATGGCTTATTCCTGCACCTATTTTCTATGTTTCAATATTTTCACGATGGAAGAAACAAAAACATTTCCAAGACAACGGTGAGCCAACGGTCGTGTGAAATGATGAAATTTAGGATATCAGTGAAGAGACACTATTTTGGACTTAAAAATAGACAAATCCCCTGAACTGAGGGGCTTCTGTGACAGTGTTAGCATGCCTACCAATCAGCCCAAATATCTTGTTCAATTCCCACATGCCCTGGCAATGTACTATGTTGAAACAAGTTAATTAAAATAATCCCTGAAACCTGATTACTTGCATCCTCAGGTTTTAGAAGAGGCAACTTCAGAGGTAGTGGACACATTGGTTTCAAACTTCTAGAACGGTTTAGATTCTAGACTTGTTTATTTAGGTTGGAAGGTAGTAAATGTAACCCCAGTATTCAAGAAAGCAGGGTGAATATCAAAAACAGGCAACTTTTGTCCAGTGATTCTGAAATTAGAGGGGAAAACACTGAATTCTAAATAAAAACCCGAAAGAACTGCAGATGCTGTAAATCAGGAACAAAAACAAAATTGCTGGAGAGGCTCAGCAGGTCTGGCAGCATCTGTGAAGGGGAAAAACGGAGTTAATGTTTTGGGTCTGGTGACCATCCCTCAGAACTGATGGTGGCTGGGAAAACGTCAGTTTATATGCAGAAAATAGGGAGGTGGGTGGGGTAGGGTGTAAATGATAGGATAGGGCCCAAAGAGAGAGAAAGACAGTTGGATAGACAAAGGAGTTGCTAACAATCAGGCTGGGAGGGTGAATAGTGGTTAATGGGGACTGTTAGGGCAGGCTCTGTGGTAATTAGGCCTGTTGTGTGGGGTAGGGGGCTGGGACATGGGAGAGTTTAGGCCCTAAAATTCATCAACTCAATATTGAGTCCAGAGGGCTGTAGGGTCCCCAAGCAGAAAATGAGGTGTTGTTCCTCCAGCTTGCGTTGGGCTTCGCTGGAACACTGCAGCAAGGCAGAGACAGAGATGTTGGCCAGGGAGCAGGGTGGTGCGTTAAAGTGGCAGGCAACAGGTAGTTCAGGGTCTTGTTTCAGAGCAGAACGTAGATGTTCTGCGAAGCGGTTGCCAAGTATACGCTTTGTTTCCCCAATATAGAGGAGACCACATTGTGAGCAGCGAATGCAGTAGACTAGATTCTGGGAGTACAGGTAAAGCGTTGCTTCACTTGGAAGGTACGTTTGGGCCCTTGGATACTGGGGAGGGAGGTGGTAAATGGGCAGGTGTTGCACCTTCGCCAGTTACAGAGGAAGGTGCTGTCGAGCTGTGGGGAGGTGTTGGGGTTGAAGGAAGTGTGGACCAGGGTGTCCCAGAGGGAACAGTCCCTGCGGAAGGCAGAGAGGAGGGGAGGGGAATGTGTGTGTGGTGGTGGCATCTCACTGGAGGTGGCGGATGTGGGTGCTGATGGGTTGATAGGTGAGGATAAGGGGAACCCTATCGCTGGTAGAACATATAACATAGAACAGTACAGGCCCTTCGGTCCACGATGCTGTGCCGAACTCTTACCCTAATCCTAAGCTCTATCTAACCTCCACCCCTACCTTATACTTTCATCCATATGCCTATCGAATAGCCGCTTAAATGCCCCTAATGAGGCCGACGCCACTACCCTCTCCGGCAATGCATTCCACGCCCCTACTATTCTCCGAGTAAAGAACCTACTTCTGATGTCTCCCCTATGACTACCTCCACTCACTTTAAAACTATGCCCCTCGTAATAGCTACTTCCACCCTCGGAAAAAGTCTCTGGCTGTCTACTCTACCTATACCTCTGATCATTTTGTACACCTCTATCAAGTCACCTCTCATCCTTTGTCGTTCTAAAGAGAAAAGTCCTAGCTCTCTCAACCTTTCCTCATAAGACCTTCCCTCCATTCCAGGCAACATCCTGGTAAATCTCCTCTGCACCTTTTCCAACGCCTCCATATCTTTCCTGCAATGAGGCGACCAGAACTGGACACAATACTCCAGATGTGGCCGAACCAGGCTTTTGTATAGCTGGAGCATAACTTCACGGCTCCTCAACTTGATCCCTCTATTAGTGAAAGCTAACACACCATACACCTTCTTAACAACTCTATCCACCTGGATGGCAGCTTTCTGGGAACTGTGAACATAAACCCCAAGATCCCTCTGCTCCTCCACACTGCCAAGAATCTTTCCGTTAACCCTGTATTCTGCTTTCAAGTTTGTCCTTCCAAAATGAATCACCTCTCACTTTTCAGGGTTAAACTCCATCTGCCACTTCTCAGCCCAGCTCTGCATCCTATCAATGTCCCCTTGTAACCTACAACAGCCCCCCACACTGTTCACAACGCAGCCCCCCTTCGTATCGTCCACGAACTTGCTAATCCACCCTTCCACTCCTTCATCCAAATCATTTACAAAAATCACAAATAGAAGCGAATCCAGGACAGATCCTCATGGTACACCACTCATAACTGAGCACGATGTTGAATATTTTCCGTCCACTACCACCCTTTGTCTTCCAAGGGTCAGCCAATTCTGAATCCAATCTGCCACATTTCCCCCTATCCCATGCCTCCTTACCTTCTGCACGAGCCTACCATGGGGAACCTTATCAAACACCTTACTTAAATCCATGTATTCCACATCCACTTCTCTACCTTCATCCACGTGTTTAGTCATGTCTTCAAAGAATTCAATAAGGTTTGTAAGGCATGATCTACCCCTCACAAATCCATGCTGACTATCATGAATCAAACTGTGCCTTTCCAAGTGATCATAAATCCTATCTCTCAGAGCCCTTTCCAATAATTTGCCCACCACTGATGGAAGGCTAACTGGCCTGTAATTTCTGGGGTTATCCCTATTCCCTTTTTTGAAGGAGGAATGACGTTTGCCTCTCTCCAATCTGCCGGCACTATACCTGTGGACAACGAGGACGAAAAGAACATGGCCAAAGGCCCCACGATCTCTTCCCTTGCTTCCCATAGAATCCTTGGATAAATCCCATCAGGCTCGGGGAACTTATCTATCAACTTCCTCAAAATTCCTAGCACATCTTCCTTACTAACATCGACCTCCTCTAACCTACCAGCCTGTTTCACACTGTCCTCCTCTACAACTAGGTCCCTCTCAGTTGTGAATACCGAAGAAAAGTATTCATTAAGGACCTCTCCTATCTCTTTAGGCTCCGTGCACAAATTCCCTTTACAATCCTTGATCGGCCCTACCCTTTCTCTGGTCATTCTCTTATTCCTCACGTACATGTAAAAAGCCTTGGAGTTTTCCTTGATGCTATCTGCCAAGGTTTTCTGATGCCCCGTTATAGCTCTCCTAAACTCTTTCTTCAGCTCCTTACTGGATAACTTGTATCCCTCTAGAGCCTTTTCCGTTCCTTGTTTCCTAAACCTTACATAAGCATCCTTCTTCCTCTTAACCAGATGTTCGACCTCTCTTGAGAACCAAGGCTCCCTCACTCGACCGCATCTTCCCTGCCTGCTAGGGACAAACATATCAAGCACACGCAGTATGCGTTCCTTAAACCATCTCCACATTTCAATAGTGCTCTTCTCTGACAGCATCTGTTCCCAATTTATGTCACCCAGTTCTTGCCTAACAGAATTGTAATTACCCTTCCCCCAATTATAAACCTTACCCTGCTGTATGTACCTATCCTTTTCCATGACTATTGTAAAAGTAACAGAGTTATGATCACTACTGCCAAAATGCTCTCCTACCAACAGGCCTAACACTTGGCCCGGTTCATTGCCAAGCACCAAATCCAAAGTGGCCTCTCCATGTGTTGGTCTATCTACATACTGTGTCAGGAATCCTTCCTGAACGCACTGGACAAAATCCACTCCATCTAAACTATTACAACTAAAATGTTTCCAATCAATATTTGGAAAGTTGAAGTCACCCATGACGACAACCCTGTGACTTCTGCACCTTTCCAGTATCTGCCTCCCAATCCACTCCTCTATTTCCCTGCAACTATTAGGGGGTTTGTAAAAAGCCCCCAACAAAGTGACTGCTCTTTTCTTGTTCTGAACCTCAACCCAAACCGACTCTGTAGACATATCATTCTCGAACTGCCTTTCAGTAGCTGCTATACTAGCCCTGACTAGCAATGCCGCTCCCCCACCTCTTTTTCCACTCTCCCAATTTCTTTTAAAGCACCTAAATCCCAGAACTTCCAACAACCGTTCCTCTCCCCGAGTTACCCAAGTTTCTGTAACGGCCACAACATCGTAGTTCCAAGTACCGACCCACGCTCTAAGTTCATTCGCCTTATTTCTGATACTTCTAGCATTGAAGTATACACACCTCAAACCATCTCTGTGTCCACAATTACGGTCCATCGACCGCATTTCTTTATAAACAACCTCACTCCCTGTTGTGTCCGTTGGAAGGCTAAATATCTAATCCTCTGAATTATAAATCCAGTTCCCACCCCCTGCCAATCTAGTTTAAACCATCCCGTATAGCTCGAGATAACTACCCTGTTTGTCCTCGACTTCAGCTTCCAACCTAACTCCCTATACTCGTTTTTCACATTCTCTGTCCTTTTTCTACCTATGTCATTGGTACTGATGTGTACCATGACTGTTGGTTGCTCACTCTCCCCCTTAAGGATCTTGAAGACACGATCCGAGACATCACGGACCCTGGCACCCAGAAGGCAACACCGTTCATCTCATTCGTGTCCACAGAACCGCCTGTCTGTGCCTCTTACTATCGAATCCCCCATTACAATTGCTCTCCTATTCTCCCCCCTTCCCTTCTGTGCCACAGGGCCAGGCTCAGTGCCAGAAGCCTGTCCGCTATGGCCTTCCCGTGGTAGGTCGTCTCCCATAACAGTATCCAAAACGGTATACTTATTATTGAGGGCAACGGCCACAGGGGAACCCTGCACTGTCCGCCTATCCTCTTTCCGTCACCCAGCTACCTTTTTCCTGTACCTTGGGCGTGACCACCTCCCTATAACTCCTCTCTATCACCCCCTCAGCCTCCTGAATGATCCGGAGTTCATCCAGCTCCAGTTCCCTAACGTGGTTTTTGAGGAGCTGGAGTTGGGTGCACTTCTCGCAGGTGAAGTCAGAGGGGACACCAGCAGTGACCCTTACCTCCCACATCCTGCAAGAGGAGCATGCAGCTGCCCTAGCTTCCATTCCCTCTACTCTAGATTTCCAGAAGAATAAAAAAAGCCGTACCTTACCGGCCCTCTACACAGTTTTTTTGGTTAAGGAGGAGGATGGGTGGGAGACACTACACGTGCAGTGTTTCGGATTTAGCCAATGCCCGAATATATCAGTTCCTTCCTGGCTCACATTCTCTCCTCACACCCACCGCTGAAAACAAGAGGGCCTCTGCTGCACGAGGTAAGCTTTTATACTGGAGAAAAAAACAAACTTACCTTCCCGTCGGCACTCTGGCTCGCGCTGCTGCCGCTGAAAACAAGAGGAGTGAGGGCGGAAGTGCGGGAGATGGGTTAGACCTGGTCGAGGGCTCTGTCGACAACAGAGCTGGGAAATCCTCGGATGAAGAAGGTGGTGGACATTTTGGAGGCTCCCTTATCGAAGTTGGCCTCATCTGAACATATGCGACGGACACGGAGGAACTGAGAGAATGGGATGGAGTGTTTATAAGAAGTGGGGTGTGAGGATGTATAGTCCAGATAGCTGTGGGAGTCAGTGGGTTTGTCGTGGATATTAGTGGCCAGTCTATCCCCAGAAATGGAAACAGAAATGTCGAGGAAGGGAAGGGAGGAGTCAGAGATAGACCAGGTGAAAGTGAGGGCAGGGGGGCAATTGGAGGCGAAATTGATGAAGTTTTCCAATTCCAGATGAGAGAGGGAAGCAGTACCGATGATATCATCGATGTATCAAAGAAAGAGTTGTGGGTGGGGGCTGGAATAGGACTGGAACAAGGAATGTTCCACGTACCCGATGAAGAGACAGGCGTAACTAGGGCCCATGCATGTACCCATGGCAACCCCTTTTACCTGAAGAAAATGAGAGGAGTTGAAAGAGAAGTTGTTGAGGGTAAGGACAAGCTCGGCGAAGCGGAGGGTGGGGATGGTTCAGGTCTTTGCTCCAGTAAGAAACAGAGAGTCCCAAGATCTTCCTGGTGGGGAATGGACGTGTAAAGGGATTGCACGCCCATGGTAAAGGGTAGGTGGCTGGAACCGGTAAACTGGAAGTTTTGAAACCGGCGTAAGGCATCAGATGAATCATGGATGTATGTGGGTAGGGATTGGACCAGGGGGGAGAAGACTGAGTCAAGGTGGAAAGAGAGGAATTCTGTGGGGTACAAGCAGGCGGAAACAATGGGTCTGCCCGGACAGTCCTGTTTGTGGATTTTCAGCAGGAGGTAGAAATGAGCTGAGTGGGGTTGGGGCACGATTAGCTTGGAAGCGGAATTGCCGGG
>NC_063345.1:65756466-65763202 GCF_021869965.1 Rhincodon typus | reverse complement strand
AACAGCACCACCCTTATCAGCAGGCTTAATAACAAAGTCAGGGTTGGATCCGAGTGCATGGAGTAGAGTCAGTTTGGAGTGAGATAGGTTGGATTTGGTGAGGGGCAGCGAAATTGAGGCGACTAATGTTACATTGACAGTTCTCAATGAACAGACCAAGTGCAGGTAAAAGGCCGGAGGGAGAGGTCCAGTTGGAGGGAGAGCGTTGGAACTGGGCAAAGGGGTTTGTGGGACAGGAAGAGGACTCTCGTCCAAAGAAATGAGCACAGAGGCGAAGACGGCGGAAGAAGAGTTCAGCGTCATGTCGTGCTCGAAATTCGTTAAGGTGAGGGCGCAAAGGGATAAAACTGAGGCCTTTGCTGAGTACGGAGCATTCTGCATCAGAAAGCAGAAGGTTAGGAGGGATGGTGAATACCCGACAGGTGGGGGGATTGGGGGAGGGGATAGAGTCAGAGGGAAGGTGGGGGAGAGGAAGGTTCCAGAGGGCCATGGATATTTTTGAGTTGTTGCATCTTTGGGCCTAAATTCTATATCCATCTTGTGGACACTAAATTCTATTGGGGCTTCAGAGCACTTGGATATCAAAATATGACTGAAAATTAACATGCCTTAATGAAAGGGAAACTGTGCATTCACTGTTAGGATTAATTTATTGGCTTAGATAGAGCATTGACTAACCAAAGGAACATAGTTGGGATAAGTAGGTCCTTTCTTGCTTACCAAGATGTAATTAATGGGGTGCCAGCATTCAGTCCTTGGGTGCCAAGTATTTACATTCTATATCAATGACTTGGATCCAGAGATAGGAAAATATCACACAAACTTGTAGGAGACATTTAACAGGTGGGAAAGTTCCAATGAAGAAACCGGCGTAGGAGGATCTGGGTGTCCTCATATTAACCACAGCAAATGACGAGCATGCAGGTGCCACAGGTAATACAGAAGGCAAAATGGAACTCTAACATTAATTGCTAATTGAATAGAGTATAAAAGTAAGGAAGTGTTGCTGCAACTGTATAAAGCATTAGTGAGTCCACACATGCAGTATTGTGCAACGTTGGTTCCCTTGAAAAGGGATGGAGATGGAGGCAGTTCACTGGATTGATTTTACAGATGGGGGGTTTGTCTTGTGAACAAAGATTGAGCAGTTTAGACCTATATTCTGTGGAGTTTAGAAGAATGAGAAAATACAATTGAGACATAAAAGGTGCTAAAGGGGAATGACAAAGTTGACATAGAAAGGATGGCTCCTCTCATGGGGCAATCTCGAACTAGAGGTCATAGTTTAAAGTTTGAGAAGATTTGTAGCTCGGGTTGCGGATGAGGCTGCAGATGTACTCGCTGAGTCGGTGGGTTTGGTTGCAAATGTCTCGTCGCCCTGCTAAGTAACATCATCAGTGTTCTGTCCCGCTTGTTATTTACATGCCTCAGTTTTTTGGGGAGTTTGGTACCACTTCCAGTTCTGTTTCTCAGTAGTTTGTACACAGGGTCTAATTCAATATGTTTGTTGATGGAGTTCCAGTTAGAATACCAGGCCTCCAGTAATTCCCTGGCATGTCTCTGTTTGGCTTGTGCGATTATGGCTGTGTTGTCCTAGTCGAATTTGTGTCCCTCGTTATTTGTGTGTAGTGACAGAAGTGAGAATTGGTCATGTCTCTTGGTGACTAGTTGGTGTTTGTCAATTTTCTTCCGGTTGGGCCTAGATAGTGTTTCTCTCTGTCCTTGTATGGTATTTTGTATATTGCACTGGTTTTGCTGGTTTTGGGCACGGTAAAATACCATGCAAGGACTGAGAGAAACACTACGTATGTGAAACTGAAAGAAAATTGACAATACAGATACACCAACACCAACTCACCACCATGAGACACAACCAATTCTCACTTGTCTCACGAGATATGGACAAGAGAGGGACACAAATTTGGGACAACACATCCATATCGCATAAGCCAAACTGAGACACAACAGGGAATTCCTGGAGACCTGGTATTCTAATCGGAACTCCATCAAACTCATTGAATTAGACTCTTGTACAAACCACTGAGAAACAGAAATGGAAATGGTACCCCAAACATCCCAACAAACTGAGGCATATAAATAACAGTGGGACAGAACACCAATGCTTCACCGGAGGCACACTGATGATGTGGCACAGCAGGATGACGAAACGTTTGCAACCAAACCCACCGGCTTGGCAAGCATGTCTACAACCTAGATGTGATAGTTTTTAGATAAGGGGTAGCACAAGGCAAAATTACTTCTCTCAAAGGATCATAAATCATGTGGAATTCACAACCCCAGCAGGCAAGAAGTTGAATCTTAGGCTGAGACAAGATCAGCCATGATGGTATCAAATAGTGGTAATTGCCATCAAGGGAAAAGTTTATTCCTGTCTACCCTAACTATGCCCCTTAATTTTATATATCTCATTCATGTCCCCTCTCAAACTCTTCTGGTCTAAGGAAAATAACCCAACTCTGACCAATGTCTTCATAACCAAAAAGCACCAGCCCAGGTAACATCCTAGTAAATCTCCTCTGCCCTCTCACCCTCCGGCAATGTGGATTCCAAACTGCACACAATATTCTAGCTGCAGCCTAACCAATACCTTAAACAGTTCTAGCACACCCTCCCTTTTCTTAAACTCTATCGCTTGGCTAATAAAAGCAAGAATACCATACATCTTAATCATGTTCTCCACCATTCCTGATACCTGAAAGGAACAGTGTGCACATAAAACAAGGTCCCTCTTATCCTCAGCACTCCCTAGGACCCTGTTTATCATGTAGTCCCTTGCCTTGTTTACCCTTCCCAAGTGCTTCACCTCACAGTTATCCCAATTATCAAAATCCATTTGCCATTGGTTAGCCCATCTGACCAACTTGTCAATATCTTCATGTAATCTAAGGCCACCCTCCTCACTATTTACCACCCACCAATTTTTATACCATCTGCAAATTTACTCATCGACTTCTTTCATTCAAGTCTAAATCATTTATTTGAACCATTAACAAGGGCCCTAGTGACCTCCATGGGATGCCAACGGACATAGACATCCAATCAGAAAAATACCTCTCAGCCATCACCCTCTACTTCTTGCCACTCAACCAACTGTGAATCCATTTTGTCAAATTTCCATGGGTCCTATAGGCTCTTATCGTTGCTATCAGTCTCCCATATGGGACGTTGTCAAAAGCATTGCTCAAGTCCAAGCAGACTACATCAAAACCACTGTACTCATCTACACATCTGGTCAACTCTTCAAAAAAAATTCAATCGACTTGGCCAGACGTGACTTCCCTTAACAAAACCATGCTGACTGTTCTTGGTTAATCCCTGCCTTACTAAACACAAATTAATTCTGTACCTCAGAATTGCTTCCAACTGTTTCCCCACCATCAAGGTTAGGCTGACTAGCCTGTAGTTTGCTTGTTTATCATTTGCTCCCATCTTTGTTTTATTTTCAATGACAGAAACAAAACACCATGTCCACAGTAATATTTTGACAATTCCAAAGGACTGACCAATTAAAAAAACTCCCCTGGCAGACTGACCACAAGGTTTAGGTGCAGAAATAGCTCAGCACATCACGTCTGATCCACCATTCAGTTAGATCATGGCTAATCTGATAATCCTAAGCCACTTTCCTGCCTTTTCCCCCATATTCCTTGATTCAGTGACTGATAAAAATCTATTGCAGCCTTGAATAAACTTAATGATCCACCTCCATAGCCCTCGACAGTAAATAATCCCATAGATTCAGTACCCTAAATAAATTTTTCATCTGTCTTAAATGGGCAACACTTATTCTGAGATTATACCCTCTGGCCCTGGGCACCATTACCATATCAGCCCTGTCAAGTCCACTAAGAATCGAATATGTTTCAATAAGATCACCTCTCATTCTAACCTCAACTCGGTATAGGCCCTACTGACTCAACCTCTCCTCATAAGACAGTCCTTCCATAATTGGTATCAGCCTACAGAACTTTCTCTGGACTGTATCCAATGCCAGTAACATCATTCTGCATATAAGGAGCTCATAACTGGTCACAGTATTCCACCTCTGGTTTGACCAGTGCCTTGTCTAGTTTTAGCAAGACCTTTTTTTTATTTTTATCTTTTTTTAATTAAAACATATACAGAGATATATTGTCAATAACTACGACTGTAGCACTCCACTCATTGCAGATCGCTATCCTGGAAATGCTCTCTTGTCCTAATTCTGTCTTCTTTTAGTTTACCAATCCCCTAACCATGCTATAACACTACCTCCAATACCAAGTGCTCATTTTATTAAGTAACCTAGTGTAATACTTCTTCAAAATGCCTTCTGAAAATCCAAAAATATTTATGTCCACTGCCTCTCCTTTATCTATCTTCCTTGTTACCTCCTCAAATCTTCCAGGAATGGATTAACTACAACTTCCTCCAGCTGCGGAAAAATTATCTTCAACTCCATCCAACTATTACTCAGGCACTGACTATTCCATCATCAACGTGGTTACCCCATCGCAAACAGTGTGATCTCTTCCACCCCATTATGGTTCCCATTTCCAAACTCTTCTCTTTATCCCATCACTAATGGTCATACCTTCAGTTCTAACTCTATGGAAATGCCTAAATCCTCAATGCAACTTCAAAATCACTTCTGTGACAAAGCCTTTGGATACCCCTGTAAATCTCTCCACTTTGATCTCAGCCACTCTGGTCTCTCCTTCGCCACCCACCCCCCCCTCCCCCATGAAATACCTGTTGTTGTTTACTGGTCAGACTTTCTATACAAATGAGAGTAATTTTTTCCTGCAGTATAATGCAATCATATAAATCAACAAACATGGTTTTACACAGTACCTTACACAACCTTAGGTATCACAAACCAAGTAGAAAATTTCCTGCGTGTTCATCTGAAAGGAACTTACAACTAAATTTCTTTATATAGATCTAGCCAATCTGAAAGTTGGCAGCTAAATTTGATAGTCTAATATACATTTATCTTGTAATTTCATGGAAATTAACTCATTTGTGCAATGGGAAATGCAAACATATGGAATTGCAGACATAAAACTATTGGTTGAAGCCTGCTCTGCCATTCACTAAGATCATGGCCGATTTGTTTGTGTTGAAGTCCACATTTTCAGCTCCCTCCAATAACCTTGGATTCCCTTAAGACAAGCTTGCACCTGTATTACAAATATTCTACGACCCTACCTCTACTATCTTCAAAGATAGAGTTCCAAAGTCTCTCAACCCTTGGAAAAATATTCTCCTGTCTCTGTGCAGAAAGGTAACCCCTACATTTAAAAGTGTTTTGGACTGACTTACAAGAGAAATTATCCTTTTCACATCTACCGTATCAAAATCAAGTCATCCTTCACTCTAAATTCAATGAAAATGAGCTTAACCTGTCCAACCTATCCTCATAAGACAGTCTGCTCATTTAAGGTATCAATTTAGTTGGCATCTTCTAAAAAGCTTCCCACACATTTACATCCTTTGTTCCTTGAGACCAGAACGGCACAATATTTGAGATGTGGTCCCTACAACGTCCTGCATAAATAAAGCAAAGAGGTGGAATTTCAAAATGGAATTCTTAAGGTGAAAACGTGGTCAGGCAGCACAAAACCTAAGTCATGCCAACAGCTTCCTAGCTCCTGATAATACCAAGCTTGCAATGTAAATATAAATCCCAAAGTATAATTGCAAAAGCTAGGGCTGAAGGTACTGATTTAAAACTTAGAAATTCCCATTTCATTACCCCATCTATCCCTGTGCACGTTAAGAATTGGCCATTTTCTGCAGACTTCTTGCTTCACCAACACAAGTCTGTTTGAAGGGCTAAGAGGTTTAAGCTTGAATAATTCGTATAACGTAAAGTCACTGAAATGGAAACAATATCTGACAGCATAGTTAAAATAGGTTCTTTCATCATGTCAGCTGGGAACAAAAGCTCCCTGATTAAGGTCAAGTTATTATGATTACTAAAATATGTTACTTTCAAAAAGGGAGGAAGAGAAATTCAATTGTTCTCATTATACAGTTCGCTTCCCAAGTTGTTGCTGGAGTACAAATGAATTGACAATCCTACAATCAGAGACCAGATGATGCACTGAGAAACAATCCAAGGAAAGGAAGTGCCAAGGCCAATCCTGTTTTGAAACTCAGATTCTTCCCAGAAGAGGAATATAAGGAACACTAAATTCTTTCTCAAGTCCAAGCATACAAAGTAAGTTGCACAGTTCGCTCCCCACTTCCATCTAAAATCTATGTGCAAACAACCTGGTCTTTATGATTCAACATGAATTTCTTTTAAAATTCAGTCGTGGGCGCAACAATCTAGAACAGCACTTTATTTTAAAGCAAACCTATTGGGAATTTTATGATACCCTTCTGGAGCAAGTGGGACTTAAACTCAGGCCTTCTGGCCCAGAGGCAGAGACACAGCCCTTAAAGACAGTGAGATAACAAGGTGTGGAGCTGGATGAACACCGCAGGCCAAGCAGCAGCACAGGAGCAGGAAGGCTGACGTTTCGGGCCTAGACCCTTTTAGGCCCAGAAGTTATCTCAGATTCTCCAGCATCTGCAGTTCCTACTATCCCTTAAAGACAGTACTTTTTGCCCATCCTTAAATGCTCAGAGATCAGTCAAGATTCAGCCACATTGCCGTGGGCGTGGGCGTGGGGTCGGGGTCTGCCAGCAGGCAAGGGAGAAGGGTGCAGGTAGGGATGGGGAGTGG
>NC_063345.1:65728269-65741466 GCF_021869965.1 Rhincodon typus | reverse complement strand
GGCCTGCTGTGTTCATCCAGCTCTAGACCTTGTTATCCCAGTCCAGAATGTTCTGTTTCACCTTAAATTGAAAAGAGTTATTTTAAACATAACTGACTTTTACAGTCTACCATTCATAATATCCATCCAAAATATATGAAAAAAATTAATGTAGTAATCTTGCAGATTAGTGTTTCTTTTGCTACTGGCTGATTCGCACTCTTTCAATTATTGCAAAAGATTTCCTTTTTCTCGTTGCATAGTCTATATGGATCTTTCATGTCCTCAGTTAAAAGATTGTACTGTACATTCCTTTTAAAAAATCTGTATGGTTTTCACACGGAGTGGAACCTGAGATAGTGTTCTTGATGGGCCCAAAAATTTTATAGTTCTGAAGAAGGGTCACCGGACCCATAGTATTAACTCTGCTTTCTCTCCACAGATGCTGTCTAACTTGCTGAGTTTTTTGAGCAATTTTTGTGTTTGTCTCCAAATATTTCATAATTTGCTTGGTCTAATTATCTTTGTCAAGAACAGTATGGCTGATTGCTACCAAACCTTCTGGCTTCTGGTACTGATGGCTGTGAATTGGAATCAAAAGAGAAATACCATTTCATGTCATTTCTCACTCTGTGGGTTCAGTAGTTTCCTTTGTTCTCCTTGAAAGCCAGACAGTAAATTGTCATCAGCTTTTCACTTTAGAAAACCAACTTTGTACCTCTCTCTCCCTACTTTGGAACAGAAGGGGTCTGGAATATTGATGAGTTTTATACTATAGAGAAAAGGGGGAATGGGAGCAAGTGGAATAGATGATAATGGCACCTCACAGTAAAAGGCAATGGTAGTGCCAATGGTTGTAGAGAAGTGGCATGGAGAACAATAAGTCTTAATGATTTTCGGAAAACAGCTCAGGTCTTCTGAGAGCAAACACTTGCAAACAAGACACTTGTGGGAGGGTTGGGGATGAGGTGTAATCAAAATGGAGGACAGAGTATATAATCTGAAATTGTTGAACTAAATGTTGAGTATTGAAAGCTGTAAGCAAAAAAATGAGGTTCTCTTCCTTCAGCTTGCAAAAATCTTCACTGGAATACTTGCAGCATGTTTGGACAGAAAGTTTGATATGAAAGCAAACTGGTGTATTGAAATGGCAAGCAACTGCAAAGTCAGAGTCATTCTTGTGTACAGAGTAGAGGTGTTCCAAAAAGTGGCCAGCAGTCTGTGTTTGTTCTCGCAAATGTAAAGGAGACCACATTGTGAGCAACGAATACAGTGGACCACATTGAAAGAAGTAGAATTAAATTGCTGCTTCACCTGGGATGTATGCTTGGGGCCTTGGAAAGTAAAAAGGAAGGAAGTAATGGCACAAATGTTACACTTTCTGTGATTACACGAGAAAGTGCCACATGGAATGTTGAAGAGGTTTTTTTTAACCCCCTATTCGTTCATGGGATGAGGGTGTCACTGGCCTGGCAGCATTTATTGCCCATCACTAATTACCCAGAGGTCAATTAAGAGTCAACCACATTGCTGTGGGTCCGGAGTTACGTGTGGGCCAGACCAGGTAAGGGCATTAGTGAACCAGATGGGGTTTTTTTTCCTGAAAATGGACACTGGATTCATGGTCATCATTAGACTCTTAATTCCAGATATTTATTGAATTCAAATTCCATCATCTACCATGGCAGGATTCAAACCCGGGTCCCCAGACCAGTATCTGGGTCTCTGGGTTAACAGTCCAGTGACAATACTACCAGGCTATTGCCTTCCCTGTGTTGGGAGCTATTCTAGAAGGTGAGGAAATATGGGTTTAGAGCTGACCTAAGTTTCTACTTCAAAACCTACTCATCATCTATATCTCCTTTTTACTACTATTTGCAGTCTCTTTGCCTTTCGGTCAAGGATATCTTTACTTTCCTCCTCTTTCCAGATATCAGATGCAAAATGTTATCTTTATTTCTCTTTGTACGAATGCAGTCGGACTTGCCAAGTTTCTGCAATGCTTTCTGTTTTTATTTCTGAAACGCAATGTTCAGTTTTTAACTCCTCCGTTTTCTTCCAGGTTTGCATGTTTCTCATGCCTAAATCTGTGAAAAAGATTTCAACCAGTTGAACATTTGAATTATCATTGATTACATTAGAATGTATCTCATTCTGTTTAAACGCAGGATCACCGTTATCTTTCAGCTTTTATGATGTAATCCTCTGTTGTTCTTTTCCAGGAGATACTGCTTTAATGCTGCCTTTTTTTATGGAATCAGTTAATTTTACACTTTAACAGCTTTAAGAACAGTGTTAAGGTAAATTCAATGTTCAGCCAAGAAAGTTTTAATGAATTTTCAATTTTTAAAATGTTTCTTTTTGCTTTTCTTCTACTCATTGAGTTGAACTTTGTCTCATTTCTTCCTAATGAGAGTGGATTCTTCGTCACTTGAAATTTTGTGTTCTGGTATTCTTGCTCACAGCTCAATTGAGTCAGTGCTGTGTTCAGCTGTTCCACTCTCTGTCAACACATTTTTATCTTACATTTCATCATTAATTGAGCCCTTTTTCTACCTGCATTGCCAAATGTTGCTCATGTTTCTCCTGCATTTTTAATTCAGATTGCTTTATCTTATTTCCAGCTGCTATAAGCTTCTTCTCCTCAGCCTGATGTTGCAATGTCTCTTTAAATACCTAACTCCTTGACCAAATTTCTGGTCACCCATCCTAATTTTTTCCTCTTACTTAGTGTCTGTTTTGTTCCTGTTAATGGCTCTGCGAAGCATCTCGTTATGCTTTTCTATATTAGCAGTTTTTTTTTAAGTGTGACTTGTATGTGCTGTTAATATTATAATGGTTAATTCCTGTGTAAAGGTAATCCAGACAGAAATTAATTCAATAAACATTTACATAAAAGTATAACACAGATTGGGAAATACCCTCTTGGGGTTTTTTTTCTTGTTAAATACATAAACTATTTAAGTAGAGCAATGATGTACTTGAAAACGTATGGGTAGAACAGAATTTTAAAAGAGGAACTATGGTTTATTAGAAATTCTACTAATGAGTTTGAAACATTAGTGTGAAAATTAGTGTAAGCACTGCAACATTACGGCATGATATGTTTGTAACAAATGCCACCCTCCATTCTTAATTCATCATAAATCTATTTAAAATTAATGAATTAGCACCTCTCCTAGCATACTGAGCAAAGAAATTTAAAACAAACACATTAAGCATTCACACAATAACATCTCTGGTCATAACTTACAGCCTGTTGTGCTTGTAAATTGTTATTGCCTGCCATGTTAAAAGAAAAGTGTTTATTAAATACAGAAAATTTATATACAGAACTATAAAGGTTTTATGCATAGTCCGTCCCATCTGTGCCAACTTAGCGCAAGTGAATATTAATAGTAATTCTCTTGCCTTGTGTTCACCTTGTAGCCCTATATTTTCCATAGTGTTAAATACTTAGTCAACTTCTCCCTGACAGATGGAATGGTCAGTACCTCAGCCAGTCCCCAAACATGCAATAAACCACTTTATAAAAGAAATTGCTCCTGAGCCCTCTCCTCAATCTTATATGCAGCTATAAAATTATGGTCCCTTATTACTGGCTAGACCAAAAAAAAAGTCTTTCCCTATCAAAATCCTTCAGACTTAAAAAAAGAAATTTATACATATTTTGCACAATGTCAACATTTCTTGGCAAAGCATGTTGATTGATGGTGTGGATATCTAAACTTGCATAAAAATGCACAGAGTTTTGTTCTAACAGGCACACGATATTATCAACATGACATTCAAAGATATCTTTGATAGAAGAGATAGAGAAAACAAAAAAGTGAATGCTTAAAATGTTAAGTACTCAGAGTGGAGGGGTTTGGTATTGATATTGGGGCAAGTTCAAATAATTTTATTTCTATTTTTGCAATTTATTTCATTTTTCTGCTAAGATTTGTCAGTGAAATAACACATGGCATGAATCTTGCACTCAACATTTGTTTTCTTCATTGAAATCAAATGGAAACTAGTTCAAATCTATTTCTATCAGAGGCAGGTAATCTTTAACCCCATTACTAGATTCAGATATGATCTGGGCTGAAATATGGACTGAACTCATGTGCACACTTTATTTCCTCCTTGTTGAGGCAATTGAAACAACTTTCGGCACATGGGATTTTGCAGGTCTTTGATTTGACATTGTTGTTTCGCTCTGAGTGTACAGATACAACAATCAGTAAATCAAAATGCCAATTGAATCTCTATAGCCTAGAAAGAGAGTACAGATCAAAAGAGGACTTTGACCAATCAAACCATTTTGCACTTAAGTATCCATGAATGAAATATTAATTATGTGATTTCTCAGAGAAGAGTGAAGGAGGATATCCCTGGTGCACGAGGATTGTATAGTCAGAAAAGGACTATTGAAATCTAGCCTACTGACCCTTGAAATTGTACAAATGAGAGAGAAACTCAATGAGATAGTTAAGACAGCAAATTGCTTAGAAAAAGATGGGGAAAACTTGGACACACATAAACCAAACCAATATGGATCTGGCACTTAAAATGAGAAGCAACTGTTCATCTGCACAAAGTTTAAACATTCTTCCTTGCTTTGCCTGCTCCATCTGAGTCTCTGTATCCAGATTGTTTTCAAAAGCTACTGCCTCCCCATCTCAGGATTCTACCATTTTCAAATTATTTCAGGATTTATGTCCTCTTTTCTACCAGCAATCCCCCCTCCCCACCGTGTGCCAATTCTTCTGTCTTGAACAAGATCATATTGATCTGAAATTTGTGCTCCACCAGTTTGAAAGTAAGTCCTATTTTGACAACACTGTAAATTAAAATGGAGAAGGATATAAATTGGGCAGCTGATTCAATATCTTTCTCTTAGGCAGACCCTCAGATTATAGGATGACTTGCTTCCTGTCTGATTCAATAGGTTGTGAATTGACTGATAAATCCAGTGAGCAATCTGCTGGCTCTCCCACATATGAGGCAGGTATTCCACGTAGGGTTGGGCAAATGAATTATTTAGAGTTTGTCTGATTCCCTCTAATCCCTCAACATTGCCACTGCACGTTCCCAACAACGTTTCTCTGTTTGGTCTGGCAGCATATTTGAAGGCAAAAACAGAGTTAACGTTTCAGGTCCAGTGACCTTTCCCCACAACCCACATTCTGAGGAAGGGTCACCGAACCCAAAACGTTAACTCTGTTTTTTCCTTCACAGATGCTGCCGGACCTGTTGAGCTTTTCCAGCAACTTTGTTTTTGTTCCTGATTTACAGCATCCGCAGTTCTTTCGGTTTTCTCTGTTTGGTGCCTTTCTGAATGTGCCTTCTCCATTTTGGTCAGTCCGAGTCAGGATCTCCTGTGATTTGGCTCTTTCAGGGATTCTTTGAGGACATGTCCAAAGTATTTCTGACATCCTCCTGAGAATCTCCTGCTGCTATTGTGTTCCTAGTAAGAGCAATTGCTTCAGGAGTCTACTGTTGGAAATACGAACAGTCCTTCCATCCAGTAGAAATGTGTGATCACATTTCTCTGTTGGATAATGTAGATTGTGAGAGGACACTGTTAGACTGCTTTCCTTGCCGCTAGACTTGGAGGATCTTGCAAAGAAATCACTAGTGGCAATTCTCCAGTGTATGAGAAACCTGTTGAAAGGTACACATCTGAAGAAGGGTCATACTGGACTCTGTTTTCTCTCCACAGAAGCAGCCAGACCTGCTGAGTTTCTCCAACATTTTTTGTTTTTATTTTCCAATTTCAAGTGTCTACAGTTTTGTGTTTTATTATACTATTTGTTATTGCCAGTTTTAGACCACTATACAAGTCAAAATTGCATATGAAAGGTCTAGAACACAACTTCAAATTAAAATCTGGGGGCAGAAAAAGGAGATGTGGGTTCAAATTGGAAGAGAAATTTGAGATCAATGTCATCGAATGTTTACAGCATAGAAGATGACCAGTTGGCCCATCACTGCTCAATTGTTTTTCTGCAAGAGTGATTCAGCTAATGCCAGTCCCCCAACTCTTCCCCTGTAGCCCCGCAGAATCTTCAGTTAATGCTCTAACTCCCTTATGAAAATAACAAATGAATCTGCCTCTACCATAATCTCAGGCAATGTGTTCCAGATCCTATGAGGTGCTGACTTGGTGTGATCAGTGCATGAGATGGATTTCTGGGAAGGATAATAGAGATGAGCACCCTGGAATTATTTACACATTGTTGGATCCCATGATAGGAAGGCAAGCTCTCTTTGCATTTGGTTAGCTGAGCTAGAACAGACGTGCCTAAGTAATAAATTTTACATTTTGGACTGATGAAATGGACAACCACTTCTCAGCATTAAGAATATTTGTACAGTGCCTTTAATGAAGTGAAGCACCCCAAGGCACTTAACAGAAGCATTATCAAACAAAGGTTAAAACTTCTAAGCCATGTAACAGATATTAGGACAAAGAATATGACAAAGACTTTTTAGGGTTAGTACTAAGTTCAAAAAAATCCTTAGGCTGTTTACACAATTTCAGAACAGATATATCCGTCAGAATGAACTGAACAATTAGGTCAACTCAGCAGTTGGACTTAATTCAGCCTAATAAGATGCAGGGGAAAAATGTTCTGATGTGGCTCCATTCTTTTATTGGTTTGCATTCTCAATGAGTGCTTAAATTATGTTTTTTTATGCATATCAATGCCTGTAGCAAAGAAATTAGGAATCAATTTGTAATTTTAATGTGATTTTAAGTGAAAATTACAGTTTCTTTCACATTCCATCTACCACTTCCTTGTTAGCTGTCTGATTTGTTTGTTTTTTGTTTGTTTCCATATTTTAAAAACTGATTATTTAGATTAAATATGAATTTTTGATGTAATTCACAATGCTATTCAGCCTTCAGGCTGGGAATGTCTTCCTTATTATTATTGTGGAGGACGGTATGGTAAAGAGACCGAGAGGTTTAGGTAGGGAATTCTAGAGCTGTGAAGCCGAAGGTGTGCTTATCAGTGATGAACTGATTAAAATTGGGGATGTTTCAGACCTTAATGTTGGAGGATAGCAGAGATCCCTTAGACCTGGCGGATATTACACAGAGGGGAAGGACCAAGTTATAGAGAGTTTGGAAGCAAGGATGAGAATTTTAAATCAAGGCATTACCAGAGTATAGATTCATGAGTACAGAATTGATACGTGACTAGCCTTGGAGAGATGGGAACTAAACAGCAGAGTTATGGATGAGTGTCATTTTGTGGAGAATGCAAGATACTTTGTTCCAGCCTGTAGCCAATAAGGGAGATGGAGTTAATAGTTTGGGAATGGAGTTTGTGGTTACAATCAGAGATAATGGCTTTGATCTTTCCAATATCTGTTTGAAGGGAACAATGCTTCTTTAAAATTTATTTCTGGACCTCCCCACTCACACTTATCAATATCTATCCCTGTGGTTCATTATTTGTGAGCTGTGGCCAAATTTAATCCTAGGAGTTAACAAAAACTCTGAATTTCTTAAAGTACTAAAACAGGATTGTTGGAAACAAACAATATCTTTCAAATGGCAATATAAAAAAATTCACTCGAGCCAACTGACAATAGCTGTTTGTAACTATGAAACTGTGTTGGCTATTACTTGTTGCCCACAGGCATTATACGTTTCATGGCTTGTTGAATATTTGTTGAGTACAATCCAGTGATTCCATTGTCTACTTCAATGAGCTAGACGTAATTTTTGATGATCAGTCTTGTATTGGAATAATTAAGCACATATATCAAAAATACAGTTCTGCCAATTAAACATAGTGATTTTTTTGTCAGATGAAGTTATAGATTGTGGAAGTATAGTTACTGCTGAAATCATGAGAGATTGGATTCAGTGAAATTCTACGGATGCTGGAAATCTGAAACAAACAAAGAGAATGCTGGAGAAACTCATCAGATCTGGCATCAGCTGTGGAAAGAATTAATGTTTCAAGTCCGGTGTGACTCATCAGAACTCTAATTGGATATAACCAATTTGTGCTAAGTCAAGGATCAGTTAAAAAGAAATCTCATTTTAATGAAACTATATTTGCTAGAGTTGGAAATTAACATAATGTTATGCTCAAACTGTAAGGAGGCCACATTGACAAATGCTTCACAAGTAGTTTTAGCAACTGGTTTCCTTAGGAACTGACAGTAAGAATGCTTTGTCTCCGAGAAACAATGCCAGAGGATGGCATAATTATTGTTAGAGAATGAAAAAGTAAATCAGCTGGTAGTGTATGATAAATCATCCATCAGGTATACTGCAGAATTCTAAAAAGTCATGGAGAGATAGAAAGATTGACATGTTGGTAAATCTCAGAGCAGTGTAAAAACAATAGTATAGCAGAGTATTTCAACTTTCCCAATAAAAACAGTGATAGACAAAGTGTGAAAGGCTTGTGAGTGGTGCAGAATTCAAATGAGTCCAGGAATAATTTTTAAACATAGAAAATTCTATAAGAATGGTGATGGTGCTACACCTAATTTTAGAGACAAAGTCAGGCAAGTGGTAGATGTGGCAGTGGGGGAACATTTCGGTGATAGTGACTATAATTCAGGAAGATTTAAGGACATTATGGATCAGCACAAAGATGGACCAAAACTAAACGTTCTGATTTGGCAAAGGTTGATAAGAAGATAAGGCAAGATCCAGCCAAAGGGGACTTGGGATAGCTACTTTTGGGAAAATCCACATCAGAGCAATGGGAAACATTCAAAAGGCAATAATGAGAGTGCAGGGCCAATATGTTTGTGTAAAGGTGAACGGTGGGACCAACAAATCCAGTGAAATCTGGATGACAAGGGTTGTACAGGATTGGAGAAGGAAAACAAAGGAAGCTTATGGTGAATCCAAAGGCTCAAAGCAGCGAATGCCTTAGCGGAGTATCAAACGTGCAGGGAATTGTTTAAAAAAGAAATTAGAAGAATAAACAGTTTAGTAAAATTAAGGAAAATCCAAAAGTGTTTGATAAGTATACTCGAGGCAAGAGAATGACCAGGGAAAAAGTAGGGCACATTTGGGATCAAAGTGGCAATTTGTATGTGGAGCAGGAAGACATTGCTGTGGTTTTAAATGAGCATTTTGAGTACTTTAAATGAGTACAATACATCTGTATTGACTATAGAGAAGGAAAATGCAGGTATAGAAATCAGGGAGGGGATTGTGATATAATTTGACAAAATAGCATTGAGAGAGACGAGGTACTACTGGTTTTAGCAGTCATTGATGAAGTCTATGTGGACTTTAGTAAGGTTTTTTGCAAGGTCTTACATGGTAGTAAAATTAAGTTATTGTGAACGTCCTACCTTTTCATTCTCTATTTCACTGGAGGTGTAGTGACCGTCAGGTTAAACTCACTACCAGTCATCTCTCTCATAAGACAGCAGCCCTCTAGTTCTCTGGCACTATGGTGACTTTACATTTTTTACATGGCAGACTGGTTAAGAAGCTAAGAACCAATGGGATCCAGGGAAATTTGACAAATTGGATCCAAAATTGGCTTAGAGACAGAAAGCAGGAAGTGCTGCTGAAAGAGTGCTTTCATGACTAAAACCTGCATCCACTGGCACACTAAAGGGTTCATTACTGAATCCCTTGATGTTTTTTGTGTACGTTAATGATCTGGACATGTCAGATGACACAACCTTAGCAGGGATTCATACTAGGACCTCTGCTGTTTAAGATATATATATATATAAATGATTTGGATGAAAATGGAAAAGGGTGGGTCAGTAGGTTTGCAGACAATGCAAAGATCGGTGGAGTTGTGGATAGTGTAGGAGGTTGTCAAAGCATATGGCAGGATATAGATCACTTGCAGATATGGGTGGAGAAATGTCAGACTGAGTTTAATCCAGGTAAGTGTGAGATGCTGCGCTTTGAGAGATCAAATGTTAAGGAAAAGTATACAGTTAATGGCAGCACCCTGATTAGCATTGATGTACAGAGGAGTCTTGGGGTTCAAATCCTTAGCTCCCTGAAAGTGGTCACGTAAGTAGATAGGGTGGTAAAGAAGGCATATGATATGCTTGCCTTTATTGGTTAGGGAATTGAATACAAGAGTCAGGATGTTATGTTGCAGCTTTATAAGACTTCGGTCAGGCCACACTTGGAGTATTGTGTTCAATTGTGTTGCCACAACAGAGGAAGGAAGTGGAGGCTTTGGAGCAGGTGCAGAAGAGGTTTACCAGGATACAGCCTAGATTAGAGGGTATAAGGTTTAAGGAGATACTAGAAAAACTCGTGTGGTTTTCCCTGGAGCGGCACAGACTGACGGGAGATATGATTGAAGTCTACAAAATTATGAGATGTATCGATGAGGTTGACAGTCAGATTCTTTTTCCCAGTCTAATACTAGGGGGCATGCATTTAATGTGAGGGGGGAAAGCTCAAAGGAGATGTGAAGGGCAAGTTTTTTACACAGAGAGTGGTAGGTATCTGGAACATGCTACCAGGGGTGGTGGTGGAGGTAGATATGATAGGGGCATTTAAGGGGCTTTTAGATAATCACATGAACATGCAAGGAGTGGAGGAATATGGACCAAGGATAGGCAGAAGGGATTAGTTTAATTTAGGTGTCATTATCAGCACATTATCATGGGCTGAAGGGCCTGTTCCTGTGCTGTACTGTTCTATGTTCTATGAATGTATAAGGTATGATAAATAATTATACAGATGACACAAAAATTGCTGCGATTGTAAACAGCAAGGAGGCAAGCCCTAAATTCCAGGCCATCTTGCCTGATGGACTGTACAGCAGCAAATGAAATTTAATCCTGAAAAATATGAGGTGATGCATTTTGAAAGGCTAACAAGGCAGGGGAGTACTGTGAATGGTAGGACCCTTGGAACTTCAGAGGATTGGAGAGATCTTGTTATACATGTCTGTAGATTTTGAAGGCAGCATGACAGATGAAGTAGGTGATTTGGGATTCCTGCTTTATTAGTCAATGCATTGAATACAAGAGCAAGGAGATTATAATGGAGCTGCATTAAACATTAGTTAAGTTGGAGGACTATATGCTGTTCTGGTCACCGCTCTATAAGAAGGAATAATTGCATTGGAGAGAGTGTAAAAGAAATTCACCAGGGTATTGCTTGGGCTGGAGCAGTTTAGCTGAGGTTGTTCTCCTTAGGGCACAGAAGACAAAGGGGGAATCTGATTGAAGTATGCAATGTTCTGAGGGGCATTGACAGGGTACATAAGAGGAAACCTTTCCCCTTAGTAGACAGGTCAATAACTAGGAGACAGTTTTAAGGTAAGGAGCAGGAAGTTTGGAGGGACTTTGACGAAAATACTTTTGTCCCTCAGTAGTGTAGGTATCTGGAACCATCTTCCTAAAAGGGTGGTAGAGGCAGGAAGTCTCAAGACATTTAAGAACTATTTAGATTAACATAGCAAACAAGGCTATGGGCCAAGGGGGCCTTGTATGCTATGTTAATCTACATAGAGGGCTGATAAATGGGATTAAAATAAATGGAGGTTTGATGGCCAGTGCAGACATGATGGGCCAAAGGGCCTCTTTCCATGCTGTTAAAAACACTATGACTCTATGATTGATCAAGTCTCATTTGTATTTAATCGATCATCATTCTTGTAGATTTCATTCGTGAGGTCAAATGATCAAAACATTCATCATATCTCATTGCAAGAAATCCATCTGACAAAATACTCAATTTCTGATTTTACTTCCTATACATAGTGATAACAGCAATGACATAACTTAATTTTACTTTAGTAGGAACACAACTCGTGTCCACAGAACAAACTCATTCTTCCACAAGATCTAAATATATCAGATTGTGGTCATATCTTACCAATTTATTCTTCCTTTCCATCCTTTTTTTATACACAATGGCCACTAGGATTTATTTTTCCTTTTGGATATTTTTAAAGTTTCTAACCTTCATTTTTAGGCAACTATTCTGCTATCACCTGCCAGTTCAGAAAGCCAGGTGCTGATGGATACAACTGAAGCCAATCCTTAGTTACTCTTGTAAGCATTTATTTACAAAGATTCAGATTACAAACCTATATCTCCTGACCCAACAAATATAGTTTCAGTCTGTTCCTCTTTTATAGGGATACAATAAATCTCCAATAATATGTGGCATCTACCAACATACAAGTAAATGAATAAACAATTAATACTATCCTCAATGATTTCATTGTCTCCACAAAACTAATCTACTACTTTTTATTCTTTGTATTTCTATTGTGCATAACAAAAAAATCCTTTCTGAGTACCAATCTAGTAAACTTCATTTACACCCTTTTTGAGACCTTAACATCCTTCCTAAAGTATGAAGCACAGAATTGGCTACAATATGCCAAACGGAGGTCTAACTGGTACTAGTTAAGTAAACCTGTGAGGTTGAACATAACAAGGTGTAGAGCTGGATGAACACAGCAGGCCAAGCAGCCATCAGAGGAGCAGGAAGGCTGACGTTTCGGGCCTAGACCCTTCTTCAGAAATGGGGGAGGGGAAGGGGGTTCTGAAATAAATAGGGAGAGAGGGGGAGGCGGAAAGAAGATGGATAGAAGAGAAGACAGGTGGAGAGGAGACAGACAGGTCAAAGAGGCAGGGATGGAGCCAGTAAAGATGAGTGTAGCTGGGGAGTTAGGGAGGAGATAGGTCAGTCCAGGGAGGACGGACAGGTCAAGGGGGCGGGATGAGGTTAGTAGGTAGGAGATGGGGGTGGGGCTTGAGGTGGGAGGAGGGGATAGGTGGGAGGAAGGACAGGTTAGGGAGGCGGGGATGAGCTGGGCTGGTTTTGGGATGCGGTAGGGGGAGGGGAGATTTTGAAGCTTGTGAAGTCCACATTGATACCATTGGGCTGCAGGGTTCCCAAGCGGAATATGAGTTGCTGTTCCGGCAACTTTCGGGTGGCATCGTTGTGGCGCTGCAGGAGGCCCAGGATGGACATAACTTTGGGTTCTAGTTAGTTCATTCAACCATACAGCTAATGTGTAATTCAGAAATAATGCCATCTGTGAAATGTTCAGTCCATGTTCTAACTGAGTTAGATTTTGGAGCAAGCTCCTCACCCTGTCCCATAGTAAAATCATGGCATAAACTGGGGATTAAATTGTTTCAGAGATAGTAGGAATTGCAGATGCTGGAGAATCTGAGATAACAAGGTGTAGAGCTGGATGAACACAGCAGGCCAAGCAGCATCAGAGGAGCAGGAAGGCTGAC
>NC_063345.1:65707751-65727869 GCF_021869965.1 Rhincodon typus | reverse complement strand
TCGGGCCTAGACCCTTTTCTGAAGAAGGGTCTAGGCCCGAAACGTCAGCCTTCCTGCTCCTCTGATGCTGCTTGGCCTGCTGTGTTCATGCAGCTCTACACCTTGTTATCTAAGCTGGGGTTTGACAACTTTTAAATAATCCAGACTGCTACCTAGAGATAAAACATAATTTCTTTGCTGTTGTACTCAATGGCTCTGCTCATTGAAACCGAAGATCTAGAATGATTTTTAATGACTTTCTCACTTTGTCATTCCATCTTCAAAGATTTTTTAAGATACACTCCTGGAGTTCTATTCCTGCACAATGTTAAAAATGTACAGTTCAATTTATATTGCCTCACTTCATCCTTCCTACCAAAATGTTTCATTGCACAATTAAGTTTAAGTTGATATGTGTCTGCCAATTTCACAAATCTGCTTTTGTCCACCTCAAATCTGCGATTATCCTCCTCACTGTTTACATTCAAATTTTATCCACCTGCAAATTTGTAAATGCCATTTATACCAGAGTGTAGATCGTGAACTTGTATGGAAAACAACAGTTTAGCTCCACTCTCCTTTGGAGGTGTTAGGTTATTATTTCATTCCCTTTAAAAATTGCTGTTGCCATCACTGCCTCTCAAAAGTCAAACTCCCTGCTTTCTGTCTTTGAATACTAACACCCTCACTCTTCATTGTCCTTAAATGCATTATTACCTCCAAAATCCATGCTCTCTCTTCCTGAAAATGCATATTTCCGTGTCTCCAATTCAGATTTCTCCTGTACCTCCACCCTAAAACTGACCAAATCAAAATCACAAATTACAGTCTGTGTTTCTGTCCCAATGTTGCACAAACTTCATGAACTACCTTCAGCCCTAGATGGGGCTCCATCCCTTAATTCTTGTTATAACCTCCAACTGCTGTTCCCAACAATATCCTTTTACACCTGGAGTCCCTATTCCACCTAACACACACAGACACTCACCAAGGTTTAATCCCTCCTGGCAACATCGTCCAACGACATGGTAAAGTAGGAAACTCAGCAGCCAAATTATATCTGACAAGATCCCAAAACAACAATGGTATAATGATCACATAATCAGAGTGCTGATTGTGAGAGCTGAGGTAGTAATTGTTGAAGGCCCAACAAAAGGGGATCTTCTGATATCTAACTGGCTCTGCAGATTACCTGCTGCAGTGTTGCAACATCTCATTATCTGGCTCCAGAAATATTGATTCGCTTGTAAAATGACAACATGATACAGTTAGTATTTATTTCAAACATAACGCTTCTCCTGGTTATATATAACAGCTGCAGGGAGCCAGAGAAAATCAATCCATGAATTGGTTCTGACCTTCAAAGATGTACAGTCAGATGGTTTAGAAAGCCTGAACAAGATGGTTTGGATTTATGCAAGCTGTTGGATACAGGGAATATCAATAAAGCTGTTGAACAGAGTCTTGGGAAAAGAACTTTGAACGCAAACTTGCCACGTGAGCCATATTGATCGATCGCTTTCCTGAGAATTATGTTTCAAGAAGAATAATGGCACTAATTAGAAGTCACAATGAATGTACGTTGCAGAAAAAAGAAGTTATCAAAGCTTTATTGGAGACCGAAGTGTCATTTGAAGGTTATTTAAAATCACAAGCATGAAGAAAGTCTTCTGTTCTTCTCCACTGTATCCACAAGGTTCCTGATGGGCAAATAAGCAGCATAGTACCCAAAAACCTGTACCTTTTTTATACCCACATGGTGAAAACTTATAGTCTTGAAATGTGATTTTTATCCATTTGATTAGAAAGGAATTTGAGATTCACTTTTGTCAAGATGCTGTTGTAGAGTTAGGCTTGTTTCATGAACTCCCAGGGACATACTAGCTACTTAGCAATTTGATTTACACCTTAAACATGGATGCCAAGTGGTTGCTGATCTTCTTGTGATTGCTTTAATTTTTATCTTCTAAAACTGTGGGTTCTTTAGGGGCTTATGTGGTCCAGTGTGTGTGAGGCTAGTCAGCTTCTGGTCTAATGAGAAGAGTCTGGTAGAGATAGAAACAAGATAGAGTTTATTCCCTCTCTGCGACTATTCACAGCTTACAATATTAAGCTCTACATTATCACAAAGACTGTTGGGAGCATCTAGCCTGAGGTCTGTCTCCCACAAGATCCTTCACTGTCAAACCAAGCCTTCATGACCTTTTCATAATGGTGGTAGGGAGGTGGGTGTTTATTCCACTCAATCAAATATGAATCCTTACAGATCTATATTCATCGTTCCCCAAACTCTTTTAACTGATAACTCTCATTGTTACACATATGTTTATGTTACATTTACCATCTCCACCAAGCCTTTGATTTTATAAATTCAGACAATCCACAGCTTTCACTATTAGAAAAACCGAAAGAACTGCGGATACTGGAAATCAGAAACAAAAACAGAAATTGCTGGAAAAGCTCAGCAGGTCTGGCAGCATCAGTGGAGAGAAATCAGAATTAATATTTTGGGTCCAATGACCGTTCCTCAGATCCTTCCTCAGTGACTCTTCCTCAGGACCCAAAACGTTAATTCTAATTTCTCTCCACAGATGCTGCTAGAACTGCTGACCTTTTCCAGCAACTTATGTCTTTGTTACTGCTTTCACTATTATACCTGAATATGTTTCTTTGAACTTGGAAAAATGATGGTTTGTTGAATAGAAAGTAGTTGTCTTGTACTGTCTTGCTGGTGGTCTGAGGCTCACTTCTAAACCAGAGGACCTTTTGTCTATTGTATATCTTAATGAAGGACATTGTCTCTGCTAAAGCAAGCACATCTTTCTTGGCTCAGAGATAGTAGGAACTGCAGATGCTGGAGAATCCGAGACAACAAGGTGCAGGGCTGGATGAACACAGCAGGCCAAGCAGCATCATAGGAGCAGAGAGGCTGACGTTTCGGGCCTAGACCCTTCATCAGAAAAGGGGGAGGGGAAGGGGGTTTTGAAATAAATAGGGAGAGAGTGGGAGGCGGATAGAAGAGGGATAGAGGAGAGGATAGGTGGAGAGGAAACAAACAGGTCGAAGAGGCGGGGATGGAGCCAGGAAAGGTGAGTGTAGGTAGGGGGTTAGGAAAGGGATAGGTCAGTCCAGGGAGGATGGACAGGTCAAGGGGGCGGGATGAGGTTGGTTGGTAGGAGATGGAGGTGCGGCTTGAGGTGGGAGGAGGGGATAGGTGGGAGGAAGAACAGGTTAGGGAGGCAGGGACGAGCTGGAATGGTTTTGGGATGCGGTGGGGGGAGGGGAGATTTTGAAACTTGTGAAATCCACATTGATACCATTGGGCTGCAGGGTTCCCAAGCGGAATATGAGTTGCTGTTCCTGCAACCTTCGGGTGGCATCGTTGTGGCACTGCAGGAGGCCCAGGATGGACATGTCGTCTGAGGAATGGGAGGGGGAGTTGAAATGGTTCGCGACTGGGAGGTGCAGTTGATTGTTGCGAACCGAGCGTAGGTGTTCTGCAGTAGCTTGGCGGTAGTTTGAATAATTAGATATTACCATTTTACATAGACTTGTATGCTCCACATCTTCAATTGTGTAGATTTTTGTAGATTTTTGCTCTCAGTTGTCTTGGAGATGGTTAGATCATCTACTTCAATTTATTGATAAGATTTGATTTTCTTATTTGCCACCATTGATTAGGTTCTGGGTGAAATCAACTTGTTCACTTCCTCAATTGTGTCATTTGAAGATTCCTTCTTGCATGATATGATATCCATTATGATTGTCGAGGAGCCTTCTTTGGAAGGTAGAGAGGTCCCTATGTAGTTACCTCAGTATCTAATGTGTGACTTGAATCTGTCATAACTAGTTCACCATCATAGAATCCCTACAGGAAACAGGCGATTCGGCCTAACAAGTCCACACCACCCCTCCAAAGAGCATCCCACCCAGACCCATTCACCTAATTTCCCATGTCTAACCCACCTAACCTAAACATCCCTGGGCACTATGGGCATCTTTGGTCTGTGGGAGGAAACTGAATCACCCGGCAGAAACCCAAGCAAACATGGAGAGAATGGGCGAACTCCACACAAACAGTTGCCCGAGGCTGCAATCGAATCTGGGACCCTGGCACTGTGAGGCAGCAGTGCTAACCACTGAGCCAACGTACCACCCAGTTGCCCACTGTGCTGTGTTGCAATCAGACTAGATTCAAGTACAGATGCTTCAATTGTCTCAAGCGGCATTGTTATGGACTATGAGAAACTGGAATATGGAACCGCATTGGATATTCTGGGTTGAAGAAGGTTTATCATGTGTTTTCTTGGAAATGAAAAGTCAAAAGGCCAAAGAGAATTGTGTATTACCTAAGCATATTCAGTCCCTCAAGCCTGCTCTACCATTCTATAAGATCAGAGCTGATCTGCCCAGATCTCAACCCTTCATAGCAATACTGCAAACATTTATCTCCTTCCTCTTTAAGTAATTTCAGCAATTGAGCCTCCGCAATGCTCTGGGACAGACCAGACATTCACTACCTGGGAGAAGGAATTCCTTCACATCAGTTTTAAATTAGTGTGTCCTTATCCTGTAGCTATGTGCCTGTACTTCGAGATTTGTCCACTAGTAGAAACATCTTTTCAGCATCTGCCTTGTCAAGCCCCCTCAGATTCTTGCATGTTTCAATCAGGTTACCCCACGTTTTTGTAATAAAGGCCTAACCAGTTTAGCCATTTGTTATCGACCCTATTACCCCAGAAATCACCCTGGTCAATCTCTTGAGCAATTTCCAATGCCAGTATAATCTTTTTTAAATACGGGGACCAAAACTATACACAGTGCTCCAGATGCAGCCTCACCAACACACTGTAGCATTGTAATAAAACTTCCCTATTTTCAAACTCCACGAGAAAATGAGACGCATCTTGGCTGAAGCAGTAGCTGTTCATGCTTAAGGGATTTGTTACATCGAGGGGAAAATACATAAAAGGAATAATGTTAGCATAGTCTAACATACTAGTTATGCAAACATAGAAGCATAACTTTGTCTTTTCTCTTCCAACCTCTACCTTTCGTGCTGCCAAGAAGTGCTCTCCATTGTCTAGCATGACATCATTGCAATGCATTCTTAATGTCTGAGTACTCTGACACTGTGTGCATTTCATGTCAACTTTCTCCAAAGAACCTTGTTCTGGAAACTTGTCACACTGCAATTACACCCTCCTTCCATTAGAGGCATGATCACACTATTGGCAAGTAATTATAGTGTGACAGGTTAAAAGGTAGTTTCTTTTATTATTAATGTCGAGGTCAGATTTAACAATGGAGATACAATAATAAGGGCAGAAAATATGGGTTTAAAATATGAACTGGATTATTCTGGATACTTGGTCCAATTATCCCCCTGCCATTTTAATCTCAATTGTTCTAAAGAGGGCATTTAATCTGGGCCCTGGTGTGACACAATGAAATGCCAGTGAGGTGACAATGGTTTTGTGCTATTGTCTTGGTGGCAGCAAGAGACTGACTGGTGGTATATTAAAGACTTTTCTTACCACACCGTTTCGGTGTGACAGTAAAATTTCTGTCATACTTTCTGTCACACCTTGATGACAATACAGCTATTGTTCAAAAATGAAATCTCTGACACACTCAGAGCAACAGGATGGAAGATCAGCTGACATAAAAATTCTGCCAGGCAATGTACTCATGCTCTTTCTGTGCCAGTTACTAGTCAGACAGAACAATAAATAACTCATTCCATGTCAAACACGGCTGACAATAGTTAATTCATAATTAAGCTGGTGGACTGTGGCAATATCTGTTGACTCATCTTTTAAGCAGTTTTCCCAAATGGATTATGTTCATGCAAACCACTGTAAGACAATAGCCATCTTGTACGTCTGTCTGATTTGAAGCAGCTATTTGCAAGTCATCTAGTTTTCCAACATTTTGGAATATTTACACAGCAGCCTTGTAGATTAAGAAAAAATGAAAGTTTGGGAATGCGAACCCAGTGTAAGATTTAATGTTGACTTATATTGTCAGATATGCTCTGCAACATCACAATTGAAGAGAAATTATCCTGATGTGATTGGTTTGCTATTATAAATACACTTGGTTAATTTGCCGTCTCCTGTCAGACAGAGATGTTAACAAGACCAGCAGAAAGAACAGGAAGTATAGAGAGAAAAAGGGGGGAGCCCCCAAAGAAGGATAGATAGTCTCATCAATACAATTGTGCAAAATGGAGATTGGCTACATGTAACCTATCTCAGCAGGTGGGAATGAAGAGTATTTGAATGCGATTTTGGCTTGATGCATCATTTGATTTTAACGTTTTGATAAAGTCTATGGAGGGCCTTTCAACTCAGTTGGGAAAAGTGCACCAATAAAGGACCCCGACTACCCTACAAGCTACTTCACATAAATTGATCATCCTGGTGGTTTAATTGGTTATTTACCAATTTGCCTGATTGACTGCTGCTCAAGACAACAATAATGAAGTTTCATTATTACCATAGATAGAGTTAATTTTCTGTGAAACAAACTCATTCTTTAACAAATGGCAAAAATGGAATTAATAATTTACCAATTTTCCACTTAAACTATATACACAGACACACTCATTCATGAATAAGACAGACAAAACAAATGGTTTGACACAAGTATTAGGATCGGGAATATTAGACCGGGAAACCAGGTTTTATAGATCAGAAGTCCTGACCACAAGGATGGAGGGTTACCTCTCACAATCCTTTTGATTTTAGTAATGATAATACCATATTGTTTATACAGTGATAGTTCATCTTCGATTCAATATCTGATTGGGTGGTCTGAAGCCTTTTCTTGTGTTAGAATGTTTTCTTTTGAATTTCTCATTTTATTTCTAGTTTTCACACATTCAGAGAGAAAGGAGAGTGTGATGATCCCTGTTTCCAGGCTTCCGATGCCTCTGACTACTGCACCAACACACCTGTAATAAAATGCAGCTAAACCAATGTGAAGGCTGATGCAAGACAGCTTTCCCCCATCTCAAAGACTCCTAGTCCACTGACTCATGATGTATCCACTTCACTGCTCTGAAAAGTAACTGAAGAATCTTGGATTTCTTTTTGTCGAGGTTCCGGTTGTGTTGTGTTTTCGTAAGGGTTTTTTGCCGCAAGGGCGAGTAGGTTTTCTCAAAGTACCTCACCAAACTTGCCTCATTAACTACCTACCCTTCATCGATGATGTCCTTCTCATCTATTTCTAAACACATCTTACTGCCCACAGTTCCTGGAACAATTTGGCACTGCTGGGATATGCTGGAACTTCCCAGCATCGCCAGGTCACAGAGTTCGTCTAGGTGTACAGTCAGTCTGGAGCTGCCCTGCGTGCTTCCTGAGATTTGCCAGTACACAGCAAACAAGAGAAATTTGTTGTCTCATTTTGTGGGCAGGAATCTGGAAGCCCTGCTGGATGGGGTGATGCACAGGCAGGATGTATCTTTCCCCAGGACCAGCAGTCGAGGCCATGACACCAGATCATGCCAGCCTGCCAGGTTGACACGAGGGTCAGTCCAGTCTTCAGCCAGTTGGAGGAATGCTCAACATAGTAGGGAACCCATAAGTGATATTCTCCATTCCACCAGCACAAGTGCCGTCTCTTCTCTCCAGTACTTCACAGCCAGTCCACCTCAGTTACTTCCCACCAAGACTCATACATTCACCACTGTCTGCAACATCTTCCCTTGCGCAGCCTCACTCACCCCAAATGCTATCACCACTAACATTCCGTGCCCTTGATGCTGCATAGTCACTCACTCAGGACACCTCCCTACCTGCACTAACAGTAACAGCTGTGCAACCCACTTTCATCTCCCTTAATACCTGCCTCTGTCTCATTTCAGGAGGAAAACAGCCCACAATAAGGCAGAAAGCGTTAAGACAGCTAGTGAGCTGCGTGACATTCAGCTCCTCACCCTTAATCAGGAGACCATTCTGACTGCCCTGAGTGGCACATTGACTATGTCTAAGCCCCTGGACTGGTATTGGAGGCTGCCCTTCACTCACAGTGCCAGGACTCCTGACCAACGGCTATGTCCCTTGACTGGAATGGCACCTGCTGACAACCATGCCAAGGTTCCTGGCTTTGTGTCCGTGCTAAACAGCAAGGCAAGAGAGAAGGACTGTGAGCCTGACATCTGTGGCTGAGGGACAAATGGCAATGCAAGGCGGTGTTGCTGTGAGCATCCAGGTAGGCTCAGAATGACAGAAGTGAGGAGCCCGGAGATGCAGCCTGGTCCAGTCCATGAGCTGGGTGTGTGTTCCTGAGTGCACAGTGTCCTTGGTGTAACATTACAATGTTAGTTGCTGGTACAGCCTGAGGTGCAGCACTGAAGTGTAAAAGCATCCTGTAAGTGGATCAGAGATGTGCCATGACGGTTCATGGAGGCTGAAATCTGTCGCTTGTAAACGCCTATGGATATGGTGTATGTTTGGCTGGTGCCAATGGAGCATGCCCTGAGATGTTGGTGCCCAGTGACCAACATGGAGCCTCCTTGAAGCCAGCTTTGAGCTGAAGTTATCGGGTGCCTGCTCAGACTTCCATGAAGTGAATTCTCGACATCCACCTGATTCAGTATGTTTGGCAAGACAGGAAGTTGAATATTGATGAGGTGAGTTGTGGTTTTAATGGAAGTATTTACTAAGCTATAATTCCTTGTTAAATGACAACTCCCACTGCCTAGTGAGAAATTCACCTCTCTGCTTGGCAAACGTCTAAAAGATGATACAAAATTGGCTTGAAGGTAGAAGATAGAGGGTGGTGGTGGAGGGTTGCTTTTCGGACTGGAGGCCTGTGACCAGCAGTGTGCCACGAGGATCAGTCATTTATATAAATGATTTGGATGTGAATATAGGAGATATGGTTAGTAAGTTTGAAGATGACATCAAAATTGGAGGTATAGTGGACAGTGAAGAAGATTATCTCAGAGTACAATGGGAACCTTGACCAGTTGAGCAGTAGATGAAGTTTAGATAAATGTGAGGTGTTGCATTTTCATAAGGCAAACCAAGTCAGGACTTATACAGTTAATGGTAGGGCCCTGGGCAGTGTTGCAGAACAAAGACACCTAGGGGTGCAAATGTATAGTTCCTTGAAATTGGAGTCGCAGGTAGACAGCAGGGTGAAGAAGGTGTTTGGCACACTCGCCTTCATTGGTCAGTGCATTTGAGTACAGGAGTTGGGATGTCATGTTGCGGCCCTTGGTGAGGCCACTTTTAGAATACTGCGTTCAGTTCTGATCCCTCTGCTATTGGAAACAACTTGCCACATACAGTTATTGTGTCATGGAGATACACAGCACAGAAACAGATCCTTTAGTCCAACTTGTCCATGCTGACCAGATATCCTAAACTGATTAAGTCCCATTTGCCAGCATTTGGTCCATATCCCTCTAATCCCTTCCTATTCATGTACCCATCCAGATGCCTTTAAAATGTTCTAATTGTACCACCTCTTTTGGCAGCTCGTTCCATACACGCACCACCCACTGTTATAGGAAAAATGTTGTTAAACTTGACGGGGTTCAGAAAAGATTTACAAACATATTGCCGGATCTGGAGGGTTTGAGCTACAGGGAGAGGCTGAATAGACTGGGGCTTTTCTCCCTGGATCATTGGAAGCTGAGGGCCAACCTTATACGGGTTTAAAAAATCATGAGGGGCATGGATAGAGTAAGTAGCCAAGGTCTTTTCCAAAGGTAGGGTAGTCCAAAACTAGAAGGCATAGGTTTAAGGTGAGAGGAGAAAGATTTAAAAGGGACTTGAGGGGCAACCTTTTCATGCATTGGGTAGTGTGTGTATTGAATGAGCTGCCAGAGGAGATGGTGGAAGCTGGTACAACATTTAAAAGTCATCTGGATGGATATACAAACAGGAAGGGTTTAGAGGGAAATGAGCCAAATGTTGCCAAATGGAACTGGATCGGTTTAGGATATCTGGTTGGCATGGACAAATTGGACCGAAGGGTCTGTTTCCATGCTGTATGACTGTATGTGGCGAATTGTTCCTGATGTTGAGATAGGCCTCGCTGATCATCTCACCTGATTCTGTCACAAATCTTGCCAAAGCCAATGTTGCTGAGGCCCATGTAGGATTCCACCAATAGCCTTGTGGAGCTAAATTGTAGCACCACAGTTCCGCTTCATCTTCAAAAATACTGTCCTGTTACTTTTTAGTGATATGGTCATGTCCATCTTCTATTTTCCAGTTTTATAAAGGCCTGTGTGTTTAGTGCCATGGTGGTGTACAAAGATGACATTCACCAGGTTCTGTGTGAATAGGAGATTCACCACTCTGCCGTTGAAATATCTGCTTTCTCTGGTTTCAGTTTCTCTGTAACCACACTCACAGGCTTGACACATGGCACACAGCACATAAGCAGTCATCAGACAGACAAACACACAATCAAGCAATGAGGAATTGAACACGTTATTCTCCTATTCTAAAACAAAGATCCAATTATCTCAACAAATGTACACTGAGTCATTTCTTAGAATTCCGAGTGTCCATCTTTCAAAGCACAGATATAGCCTTTGAGATATGAAGGTTATTCATGATGGTGCTGTAATCTGTCAATTTGAGGTTGTTGTTTCACATGATCACATTGATGAGGGAGATGATCAACATAACAGTTACTAATCAAAACATAAAATGTACCCTCAATCACTACCCCTGAAATATCCTGGTGTGCTCACTATCAAATGTCTCACATTCCACTTTGTATTATGTTGGAGTAACGACTTTATCAGCTTCAGTCCCAGCAGAGATGATGCAAGTTCATGGCCATGGTTTGGCCGTTGATGAGACGCTAATCTTCAACTTTACATTGTGGGTTTCCTTGCATCTGCTCCCTTGTTGAAGTGAACTTTTGCTGTCACTTGTCACCTTGTAATTTCTTCCGCTTGTTGGAGAGCAAAACCATACACAGCATTGTAAATGTGGTCTCCCAAAGCCCTGTATAATTGCAACAAGGTTTCCTTCCTTTGTACACCAAGCGTATTGCATTAGAATCCAAAAAGGCAGTTGCCTTCTTCATTTCCATACCTGCGCATTAACTTTGTGTTTTTTACTCAAGAACACCAATACTTGTCACTATTTTAAAAAAAATCTATTTCCCTTTTCTGCTGAAGTGAACATCTGCCAATTTCCTTGCATTATAATCTTCTGTCTTATTGTCCGATCTTTTAAACTATCTGTATCCTGTTGCAACATCTTTATGTTCTCTCTGCAACTTTCCCAAATCAGTTGTACTATCAACAAACTTGGTGAGCTGGTGATTTCATCAGTCATTAATTTTGATCAGTCCAAGCACTGATCCTCACAGCACCCCACTAATAACAGTCTGCCAACCTGAAAATAGCTTGCTCTTTCCGGGTCTGTTTTCTGTCAATGTTAAATATATTACCCTTCAATCATGAATGCTTATCTTGAGTCACAACATTTCCTGTAAAACATCATCAAGCGTCTTTTAAAAATACAATTTTACCATATTACCTATTTCCCCTTTATCTGCATGACTGGTTTCATGTTCAAAAGAATCTAACAGATTTACCAAACAAATGTTAAAACTGATACTGATTCTGTATCATGGTAGTGATATTCAAAAACACTCTATTATCACTTCCTAAATTGGATTCTGGTATTTTCCTTGTTGTCATGGTAACTTGTACGTTGTTCTCAGTTTTGTCTCTCCTTCCTTTCTTGAATAGCGGAGTTACATTTGTTGCTTTTAAATCCATAGCAGCCACTCTGTATTTGAGGAAAATTTGGAAAATCACAACCATTGCATCCACACTCTCTGTAGCTGGTTTTTTAAATAAAACCTAAGAGTGACGGCCATTGGGTCCAGGAGATTTGTTGGCATCCAGTACGATTCATTTCTCCATTATGTTTTCATTACTAACATTGATTACCTTAAGTTTCTCATTCTCGTGAGCCTGTTGGCTTGTTACTATTTCTGGTATATGTCTTGTGCATGTCTTGTGAAGACAGTTGCAAAATATTTGTTTAATTCTCTCTCATTTCCTGCTTTTTCATTATAAATTTGCATGCCCCAGCCTCTAAGGAATGAAGCCTACTTTCACAACTCCTTTTACAAACTTGCAGCAACTCTTGGAATCTGTTTTCATGTTTCTCACTACCCTCATCCACTTTTTCCCTCAATTTATTGTTCATTATTGTTGACACCTCAAACTTGGCTGATGCTCATGGTTACTCCTCTTCATGGCAATCTTATATACTTCTTTTAATCTAATACTATCCTTAACTTCCTTCATTGTGAATATTATTTAAATAGACTTCCACGAAGCATATGATAAAATCCCACAAGTGACTGTTGGCCATAGTTTACACTCATGCAGTTGGAGTTGGAGTCAACTATTTACTTGACTGGGAACAGAAGGAGGTGGGGACTGTAAGTGGCAGTATGTGCCTAGTGATGTCTCACAAGGTATTGTATTAGGGCCTCATTAAATCATTGTATTCACTAATGATTTAGATGACTGGATAGAAAGCTACATATCCATTATTGGATATGGATTTTAAAGGATTAACACTTGATTGCGTGAAGTAAGCACCACCCAGTGGATGTCATCATGGGGACTTGGTCAGACTAAAGAAGAATTTTGATGAGGAACAGACCTGGGGATAATGAGCTCTTAATATTCTCTGTAGCAATGTAAGTCGTATTTGTTTTGTTATGTCATGTTGGTCAGTTTTTCTGTGTGCCTCTGAGAGACATGATCTAGTATCATTACTGTCTCATAGCATATGATGCAAGAGTATAAAGATCTCACACTCCATCCTGCCTTGGATCACTTGAAGCATGACACGCTACTGGAAGGATGTGTAACTTAATAACTTAATGTCAGGCCAGCTACTTATGTGCCTGTGAATGTACTGTTTGTACATTATCATTATCTGTAATGAAGTCTGTTGGATTCTTCAATAACACAGTATCAAAGCTCAGCTTCTTGTGTAAAATACCCTGTTGCAGGCAAAACACACAACAATATTCATGCAATCTTTAAATAATTGCACTCATGCAATGAACCTCATATTGTTTACTCAACGATCCTCTTACTGTAAGACTAGATATCCTCATCCTCATTGGATTATTTTAGGGTTGAAGGAACCCACAATGTAGTTAGAAGCATAAAATTATGAAGTAACTTTCATGAATTAGATGAATGGGAGATCTGTGGCAAATAGATTTTGATGAAGGCATTTGTGAGGTCATCCACTTTAACCTAAGGAGGATTCTCTCTAAACAGTGAAAAATTAGAAATTATGCTGTTACAGAGATATTTGGGGGTTCAGGTACAAATATCATTAAAGTCTCATGGTCAAACACAAAAAAAAAATCAGCAATGGCCTTTAGTTTTTATATCCATTCATGGAATGTGAAGTCACTGACATTTATTGCACATTCCTAATTTTTCTTGAGAAAGTATTTTGAGGCATCCTCTCACAGTCCAAGATGCAAGAACCTTCACAGTGCCGTTGAGGAGGGAGTTACAGGCTTTTGAACCAACAACAGCAAAGACAGGCAGCATTGTGAAGTCAATATTATGTGTAGATTGGAAAGGAACTTGCACGTGGTGGTGTTCCCATCTTCTTCTGGATGGTAGTGATCCGGGGAATGGAAGGTACTGTCAAAGGAATCTTGGCAAGTTGCTACAATGCATCTTATAAATGATTCACACTAGTCTCACTGTGCACTGGTGGTGGAGAAAGTGAATTCTTAATGTTAGGGTTAGGGTTAGTGGTGCAATCGCAAATGGGGAATATTTCATCACACCCCTAAATGAGTCTTGGGGAATTAGCGGGTGAGTTACTCACTGCAGAACTCCAAGCCTCTGACTTGTTCTTGCAACCACTGTTTCTATGTCTGATCCAATTTCTGTCAATGATATCCCACAGGATGTTTATGGGTCATTCAGCAGTGGTATTGTTGATGTAAATATAGCCAGAAGGTGGTTAGAATTTCTCTCAATGAAAATGGTCATTGGTCTTTGTGTGGGACAACTGTTACTTGCCACTTCTCTGTTGTTCAGGTCTGCAGCATGCAGATTGCCTCAGTATCTGAGGAAGTTACAAATGAGACTGAACATGGCAATGATCAACAAACAGCATGATGTCTGACTTTATGATGGTGAGAAGGTCATTGAAGTATTGGCTGAAATTATATGTGATGCTGAGGAAGGGAATTGTCGAAGGGCTGAAACGATTGGTCTTCAAGAAGAAAAGAGTACAAAGGGCTGTGCAAAAGGCTCTGATTAGACCAAACGTGGAGTATAGTGAGGGGTTCGGGCACAACATCCAATGTAGGAAATTTAGCTCTAGAGGGGCATACTGTTAAATTTAGAATCACGGAATAGTTACAACACAGAAAGCAGCCATTTGATCGGATGTGTCTCCAGAGAATCAGTTCAACTAGTCCTACACCCTTGCCCTTTCCAACTGGACTAAAAAGGTGTTTATCCAACTCCACAATTAATTCTGCCTTCACCGCACTCTCAGTCAGTGCATTTCAGACCACGTTCTTTTGCCAGTCACCTTAATTTGCATCTTCTCATTCACAATTCAACTGATGGGGACAATTTCTTTATATGAACTTTGCATTGCCCTCAATTTTGAACATCTGCATCAGATCTTCTCTCTACATATGTGTGCCCAACACAAAACAACACTAAGCTTCCCAGTCTATCAACCTTAACTGAAACAAAAACAAAAATTGCTGGACAACCTCAGCTGAGCTTTTCCAGCAATTTCTGTTTTTGTTTTGATTTACAGCATCCACAGTTCTTTTGTTTTTTTTATTTTATGTTAACTGAAATTCCTTATCTTTTAATCATTCTCATGAATCTCAACTATCCTCTAGTCTCTCTAAAGCCTTCACATCCTTTCTAAAGTGTGGCGTCTAGATGGGATAAACAACTGTAACAAGGGCCATATAATGTTTTAGACACATTCATACTACCTTCTTTGCCTTTGCATTTCATGTCTCTGGGCAGAATCTGTCCCTGAACAATGTGGACTAAGGTGAGAAATCTGAGAGACTTATAGAAGTCCAGCGAGGCCACTTTCAAGTCTGCAGTAACAAGTCACATTTTCCAACAGAGTTCCAGACGTTGAGATGAGATTCTTGTTAATAAGCAGGGATTATCACTTATTATTACTCACCTTATTACTTAAAAGTGTCTTACTAATATGCAGGCTTTTATTCTCTTGCTGAATAGAAACTAGACACTATGTATTCCCGACATGAAAGTCAGAGCAGTTACCTCCCTCTAACTGCTTGCTCCTCCAAATCTCCAGCTTGGATACCCAGTGCCGACATCTCACGGAACACTCTAGGGCAGCAACCACACACTAGCATCTGGCCTGAGCCAATCTCCCTGCACCGTCATGGCACATCTCTGATCTATTTAAAGTGTGTCACTGCACTTCAGTGATACACTTCGGAATGCACTGGCAGCTGGCATTTGAATGCTGTTACAGGACACAGCTCACAGGGACAGGCACCCAGCTCATCTCAGGCTACATCTCAGGACCTCTTGCTTGCTTCGTCAGTACTCACTCTCCTAGCATCTACCTGCTTACTGTGAGCATCCTGGACTTACTTTGTCTTTTAGCACTTTGCATTCTCAGCCACAGCTGACAGGTGCTCAGTACTTCTGTCTTGACTTTTTATTTAGTGCAGACAAAAAAACCAAGCATCTTTGTTATGGTTGTTAGCAAACATCAGTCCAGAAGTTGGTCATGTTGCTGTACTGCACCATGCTATGTCAATGTCACACCCACACCAGGTGCCAACAGCTTACGCAGCGAGCACACTGCATGCACTTCAACCAAGTAGCTATGTCTCAAAGTCAGGTCAAGGGATCCACCCGTAAGTCAGGGGGTCCCAGCACAGTAAGTCAAACACAGCACCTGACATCTGTCCAAGGGTTTGGCTTGGTCAGTTTGGCTACTCAGGGCCATCAGTATCAGGATCATCTCCTCGTTATAGAGGAGGAGCCGAATGTCAGGCACCTGCCTCCTGTCTTGGCTCTTCCTGTGCTCTTGTGTGTGTTTTCCTCCTGGAATGAGAGAAAGGGAGGGATTGAGTGAATGAAAGTTGCTGGCACAGCTGTTAGTGCTGATGCAGGTGGGATGGTGAGGCATTCTGAGTGAGTGTGTAGGCCGTGGAGAAAACAGTCGGGCTTAGTGGTTTGGTGGAATTGTGTGAGTAAGAATGAGTGAAGAAAGATGTTACAGAACGACAGTGAGAGTGGCAGAGCATGAGCCTTGGTGGGATGTGTGTGAGGTAGCAGAGAGAAAATGGTGGCACTTTGAGTTCAGCAAAGTGAAGAAGATCATTGAACACCTTTGTGCATTGCACCTGGGAATCACTCACTCAAGACCATCCAAAGTGGAGGAGGATCATCCGGGAAAGCGTCGAACGTCTTGAGACTTGCCATTGGAGAAAGAAATGGAAGCCAGGCAAAAGTAGTGAAAGGATCATGCTGCCACACCAATGCCTCACCCACCCCTTCCCGTGACCACCACCTGCCCCAAATGTAATAGACCCTGCGATAGCCATTTTGGTCTATATAGCCACCTACGTACTCACCCTGAGAGTGGAAGAAAACCATCCTCATCTCCGAGGGACCACAGATGATGATGATGATGATGATGCATTGCTAGGCATTACAACAAACCACAGAGGTGGCACTGATCTGAATAACAATCTTAGACCAGGCTAGCAGAGTCTGGGGCAGTGGTAGTCACGAAACATCTTTCTCAGTGCTTCTGAAACACAGATGACCTTAAAAGAACTTTAAGAAAAATGCCAATAGGTGAGTCATTGAGGTCATTTCTCCTGTTAAAAAAAGTAACAACAAGCATTGGCTGTCTGAGTAGCTCCTCAAACAGGATGAGTTTAGTTTGGGAAATCTGGTCGGCATGAACGGGTTGGACCAAAGGGTCTGTTTTGTGCTGTATGACTCAATGAGTCTATGACTGTCTATGTTAGCTCCAACCCATTTTTCAGGAGCATACAGGCCAGGGTCTGTGCAGCATACATAGCTCAGTGCTAGCACTCTCGCCACTTCAGCATACGATCCAGACCAATACTTCAGTCCTGTGGTGCTGCACTAGCAGAGATGCTCTCTTTTAGATAAGATGCTGAACTGATACCTCATGTGCAACCTCAGGAGGGCGTTAGAGATCCCTGGTCCAATTTGAAGATTGTGGCAATTCTCTTGGGCCACCCACCATGGGCTCTTTTACATTTGCCTCAATGTTCAGAGAGGACAAGCTTAATATTCAGTCTGAAAGACAACACCACCAACAGCATAGCTCTCTCTCAATACTGTATTGGAGTGTGAGTTGGAACTCATACTCAAGCCCTAAAATGGGGGTTTAAACTTCCAATCATGAGACTAATGGATGAAATGGCTACCAGTGAACCACAGCTGGTATCTAAGTGACAAGTGGGAAGTAAACTAAGAGGGGCAGGGGTAAGAACTCTATTTAAAATTGTTCCTGACCCAGCCTCTTTTTAATGAAGTCAGAAGTCACAGGGCAGCAGGTTGTAGTCCAACAGGTTTATTTGTAATCACAAGCTTTTGGAGCATTGCTGCTTCATCAGGTGAACCAAAGCAGCAAAGCTCCAAAAGCATGTGATTTCAAATAAACCTGCTGGGCTATAACCAGGTGTCATGTGACTTCTGACTTTGTCCACCCCAGTCCAACACCGGCATCTTCTCAATGAAACCCAGGTTCATGCCATTGACAATTTTTGCATGTTCTGTGTCATTAATCCTGAGTCCTGATTCATTTCTCATCCTTTTAATTCTTGTACGCTGAAAAAGGTTCTGCCTCTTGCATCAGGACCTTGGTGCTTTTGATCATGACGTATTCTGCAGTGAAATGCCACAAATTTGTCAGTGGGCTCCACTCTGGTCATGTGTTCTTGAAACTACTGTGTTCTTTTGCAGCTCTTTAAATATTGTATGGGAGAGCTGACTGCCAAAAGTACTGCCCTGGAAGCTGTGCCAAACTACAGAATACTGAAGCTATCTCGTAAATACAGAGCAAGTTGACAGAAAAATGTGTGGAGTGGTGTTAACATAATGAAATGCAATAGGAGGCAATCCATTCAGTGAATTTGTTAACTGATATAAATTAAAGGCAAGATAACTTTTATGTCTTGTGCTCAAACATCAATTTTTTGTAAACACTTAATGCTTTCTGCCTAAGGAGTGTTTTATTAATTCTGAGTAATTCAAATTGCTCTCCTAGAAGCAGTTTTTTCTCAGTGCCCATCTGATCAAGATCCTGTGGTGCTCTGAAGTAACTTCTTCGCAGTCCATGACTTGCCCAATTTTGGCATCTTTTGCAAACTTACTAACCATACCTCCTATGTTCACATCCAAATTGTTTATATAAATGACGAAAAGCAGTCTGAAAAGCAACCCTCCACCAGCACCCTCTGTCTTGTACCTTCAAGCCAGTTCTGTATCCAAAATGGTTTGTTTTCCCTGTATTCCATGTGATCTAACCTTGCTAACCAGTCTACCTTAAGGAACCTTGTCGAACGCCTTTCTGAAGTCCATATAGATCAAGTCCACATCTCTGCCCTCATCTATCCTCTTTGTTGCTTCTTCAAAAAACTCAATCAAGTTAGTGAGATACAATTTCCCATGTACAAAGCCATGTTGACTATCCCTAATCAGTCCTTGCCTTTCCAAATGCATGTAAATCCTGTCCCTCAGGATTCCCTCCAACAACTTCTCACCACTGATGTCAGGCTCACCAGTCTATTATTCCCTGGCTTTCCCATCCCACCCTTCTTAAATAGTGGTGCCATGTTAGCCAACCTCTAATCTTTTGGTACCTCACCTGTGGCAGGCCACTTTTGGAATACAGCGTGAATACAAGAAAGATGTTGCGAAACTTGAAATGGTTCAGAAAATATTTACAAGAATGTTGCTAGGGTTGGAGGGTTTGAGGTAAAGGGAGATGCCGAATAGAATGGGGCTATTTTCCCTGAAGTGTTGGATGCTGAGACATGACCTTATAGAGGTTTATAAAATCATGAGGTGCATGGAAACGATGAATAGACAAGGTCTTTTCCCTGGGGATGGGGAGTCCAAAACTAGGGGGCATAAGTTTATGACGAGAGGGAAAAGATTTAAAAGGGACCTAAGGGGCAACTTTTTCACACAGAGGGTGGTGCCTGTACGGAATGAGCTGCTAGAGGAAATGGTGGAGGCTGGTACAATTACAACATTTAAAAAGCATCTGGATGGGTATATGAATAGGAAAGGTTCAGAGGGATATGGGCCAAATGCTGGCAAATGGGGCTAGATTTCTCTAGGATGTCTGGTCAACATGGATGAGCTTGACCGAAGTGTCCGTTTCCATGCTGTACATTTCTATAACTATGAGTATATGGGTTTGCATGTGGAAGGATGATGGGTGTGAAATCCTGGAAAAATTCCAAGCAGCTTGCACAGTCATTTCAAAACCACAGGATATCCATCTAAATATGTTAATTGTTCAAGTTGATAACTATTGGGGTTCACAGTTGACTCTCAGGTCATGGTTTAAACAAAGCTGCCAGAGAAAGCAAACTGAAAATGTGGCGAGAATTATGGGCAGAGGTGGTGGAGACATTTTGGTAATTTTCCATGTGTTTACTCTGTAGAATTGATGGCTGGACTTTTATATCCCACCCGACCCCTGGGTTCAGAATGATGGCATGGGGGGTAGAAATAAATTTGAGCACCATGGCAGTAGTACATGCATGGTTTATTATGAGTGAAGAAAGCAGCCCAATTGCCAGTCGACCAATTGAAACCTTCAAGCGGCCAATTTATTAACTTTAAACTGTGATCCCAGATGCTAGATGGCCCCATAGGGGGAAACATCCCACTAGAATCTTAAATATTGAGGTTGGTTGGCTGGCCGAGCTGGTTTGTTGTTCGGCAGACGTTTCGTTACCGTGCTTGGTAACATCCTCAGTGCAGCCTCTGGTGAAGCGTCGGTGTGTTTTCCTGCCTGGTTTTTAAACTCTGGGGTCCGTTGCTATGGATTGCCTCACTTCCGGGTTTCCTCCGTA
>NC_063345.1:65677104-65707351 GCF_021869965.1 Rhincodon typus | reverse complement strand
TCCACATGGACAAGGAGAACCACGACTTTGACTGGGACAACACCAAGATCCTGGGACAGGCTAGGCAGAGACAAGCACGAGAATCCCTGGAAGCATGGCACTCCATGAAGCATGCTATTAATAAACACATTGAACTCGACCCCATATACATTCCACTACGAAGGAAACCCGGATGTGAGGCAATCCATCGTAACGGACCCCAGAGTTTAAAAACTAGGCGGGAAAACACACCGACGCTTCATCAGAGGCTGCACTGAGGATGTTACCATGCACGGTAACGAAACATCTGCGGAACAACAAACCAGCTCGGCCAGGCAACCAACCTCAACACCCACAACCCGAGCTACAGATCGACTCCAAAACCTTAGCATCTCAAATATTTCCATAAAATCACCTCTTACTCTTCTAAACACTAATACGTAGAGGCTCAATTTTTCCTAAGAAAGTAATCCCTTATCTCAGGAATCAATCTCAGGAATCTTCTCTGAACTGGCCCCAATGCAACTATATCTCTCCTTAACTGAGAAAGCCAAAATATATAGAGTATGCTTGGTCCAATCTCACTAAGGCCTTGAACATTTCATAGAATCCCTACCGTGTGGACCCAGGCCATTCAGCCCATCAAGTACACACTGACCCTCTGGAGAGTACCCAGACCCACACTCCTACCCTATCCCTATAATCCTGCATTTTCCATGGCCAATGGGCTAGCCTGCACATCCCTGGATATTATGGACAACTTGGCATGGCCAATCCACCTAATCTGCACATCTTTGGACTGTGGGTGGAAACTGGAGCACCTAGAGGAAACCCACGCAGACAAGGGGAGAATGTAGCAAGACATTCCTACTCAGCCAAAATACTGTGAATTCGGAAGCTCTGAAATAATAATAAAGTGCAAGAGAAACTCAGAACGTTTTGCAGTACTTTTGGACAGAAAAAAAAATTTTAATTCCAGAGCAGGAGTGTTTAGTTAGATCTCCATTGATTAATAGGAGACTGAGTAAGTCTAACCCCTTAGTTGTGTGAGTAGTTAAAGGAAAAGGCCTCTCAGCTCACAGGTCCAGAACTGAAAAAAATTAAGTCAAATCTGTAGATTTGATACTGAGCCATGATGTGGAGGCGCCATTGTTGGACTGGGGTGGACAAGTTCAAAAATCACAGGACACCAGGTTATAGTCCAACAAGTTTATTTGAAAACACAAGCTTTCGGGGTCTCACTCCTTCTTGAGGTGTTAGTTTCTAAACAAGGCCTCACAACTAAAAAGCATTGTCTGACCTGAGATATCATCTCTGGTATACTGATAAAACCTTTAATTATCTAACTGATTAAAGATTTAACAGCGATCTTAGATTTATTCAATACATTCTCATCAGTTCTATGACCCTTTGATCTATTTTGCTTATAAATTTTGTGTCTGATGCTAACTCTCTCACTGGGGTGGCATGGTGGCTCAGTGGTTAGCACTACTGCCTCACAGCGTCAGGGGCCTGGGTTCGATTCCCGCTCAGGCAACTGTCTGTGTGGAGTTTGCACGTTCTCCCTGTGTCTGCGTGGGTTTCCTCCGGGTGCTCCGGTTTCTTCCCACAGTCCAAAGATGTGCAGGCTAGGTGGAATGGCCATGCTAAATTGCCCATAGTGTTCAGGGATGTGTAGATTAGGTGGGTTTGGGGAATGGGTCTGGGTGTGATTCTCTGAGGGTCAGTGTGGACTTGTTGAAATAACACCTGAAGAAGAAGTGAGACTCCAAAAGCTTGTGCTTTCAAATAAACCTGTTGGATTATAACCTGGTGTTGTGTGATTTTTGACCTTGATAGAGAGCTATTTCCCTGATTTTTTGAGTCGCTGGAAAGTGATGGTATTGGGGAATACATAGAATTTTATTTTGCTATGTATTTTAAAATAAACTGGGTTATATGTTACATTTTTTTACATTTCCTTTTTGTAATAAATTCTTTTATTGGTTTACCCAAATCTACAGCCTGGTGTAGTTATGGTTCAATGACCAACACATTAAATGAGAAAAACAGATCTATCGGACTTGTCCCTCTAGTAATATTTCTGCCATGACCCATGTTACATTTCAAGAAAGACGAGGGGCCACAAGGAGGACTTCACACTGCCACGAAGCTAGTTAGACTGAGCTGTTTCCCTCTGAAATGGCTAATGGTATTTTCATCACATCAGATGACCATGCTTTTAAGCTGACAGTCCAACATACTTATATAAGTGCACATCAAACCATACAACAAGTGAAATAACTACACAGAGGTCGCTATCCTGTCACCAAGTCACCTTTTATTTACATATGCACAGTACATGGGCTCTGACCAATCAGCTCAAAGCCAGTCCCTAGACTGAGAGACCTTCTGAATCTCCCGTTTATATTTGTCAGCTGGGACACCCGGACAGACCCAGGTTAACAACCCCAATCAAGGATCGCATAGTCGATGAAATCCACCTGGCCCTGGTTCCAATCAATACCAATAGCAAAAGAAATTCATTTGCTGTTGGCAGATGTATCTTTGACAGATTCCTTCCTGCCCACCCCTGCACTACTCCATCTATGTGTTCCTCACCTTGGAGGGCATCATGATATTTCCGAAATATTCGGGTACTTAGTCACATCACTGGCACAATTTCAGCATCCAAATGTTGCACATCTTTAACATGTGAGACCGCCAATGGTTTCTTCTGAGTAGTCTTAATCTCATTCAATTTGTGCAGTGGCATGAGTGGTTTGCTTCTCAGTGAACCCTGCTTCACCCACGTCAACCATGGCATGTTGAATTTACACTGTTGTGAAAAACAGGGGAGAGAGGATTAATGAAGTATCTGAGCCATCATAGCTTGCACTATGTTCAATATCAAATGGCAGATCAGCAGAATCCCTCATCAAGAAATATTCCATCTCTATGTAATGCAAATAATTCAGAGCTAGAAAATAGTTTGCTCATTTTGCTTCAGTTCTAGGTCTAGACAAAGCTGGCTTAATCTCATCAATTCATTCAACTGCTCACAATATATATTCTGTTGTGTGTTTCAGCATCTAAAACAAAGATGAAGGCTAATTTCCTCAAAGCTTCTCTACAAATTTGGACATATACTTGAAGAAAAAAGTTTCCAGCACTGTAGGAAAGAACGGGGAAATGGGATACATTGGATAGGTGACATCATGGGCTGAATGGCTGTGAGATTTGATGATTTTATCCAATGATGCAAACTGCTTCTGGAACCGATCATAGATTGTTTACATATCAGCTTTATTTTGATTTGAGTTATTATTGTCACATGTACTGACATGCATTGATAAGGTTTGCATGTTAACCAAACAAATTATCCCTTACATAAATACATCAGGGTAACAGAACAGAATGCAGGGTATCAGAGATAGTAAGAACTACCAATGCTGGAGTCAGAGATAACACAGTGTGGAGCTGGCGGAACGCAGCAGGCCAGACAGCATCAGAGGAGCAGGAAAGCTGACGTTTCGGGTGGGGACACTTCTTCGGAAATGCAGTATATAGTGTTATAGCTACAGAAAAAGTGCAGAGAAAGATCAACTCTAATATATGAGAGGTCCGTTCATAAGTCTGATAACAGCTGTTCTTGAATTGCTCAACTGAAACTTTTTTCTCTTTTTCTGCCTTGCTACAACATTTGAAATCACCTACTTAGTAGACCATGGACATTTCTTAAAGGACTGGCACCAAGACTGTTTCATGGTTTCTAGATTATAAATGTCTCTTCAGTTTAAATAAAAAGCTGGAAATCATAAATTGAGTATAATCGTAGCTGTAAAATGAAAGATGAACGAGGGGGGAACAAGAGGATCAATCGATTTAAGAAATGGCTGGAGAATTGCTCGAGAAGAGAGGACATCATATTTCTGAGGCTTTTTGTGACCAGTTCTGGGGCAGAGGACGGGCTGTTTTATATCCAGTATTACATCACAAAAATGGGTTAATTAACAAGCTGCTCGCAAAAGAACATCCAGGGTCAGTGATCACAATATAATAGAATTTTTAAATATGTTTGAAAGTGAGGTGGTGCAATCTGAAACAAAGGTGTTAAATTTGAAAAGGGTAATTAGGAAAGCACAAGGCACAAGTTAGCTGAAGTGGATTGGGAAAATATATTAAAAGGCATTACTGTACACAGGCAAGGGACAAGTCTTTAATTATAGATTCCTTACAGGTACAAAAACTCAAAACAGATCAGTCAAACATGGCTGACAAATAACATTAAGGATTGTATATGATGAAAAAAAAGGCTTATAGATGGGCTGGGATTGGGAAATTTCTAGCAGACAGCAAAGGAGGACAAAAACTGATAAGGAACGGAAGAATAGAATATGAATGCAATCTAGCCATAAATAAGGACTGTAAAAGCTTTACAGGTACATTACAAGGAGATACTTTGCAAGTACAAATGTGATTCCATTAAAAGCAGAGTCAGGATAATTTATAATGGGGAATAGAGAAATGGAAAATAAGCCAATCGATTATTTACTGTGTGTTTTGCCGGGAAGGATACAAGAAGTCTCTCAGAATTAGAGATCCTAGTGACTAGGGAGAATGAAGAATTGTAGGAAATTTCTATAAGCAAGAAGGTTGTACGGGAGAAATTAGTGGGGCTGAAAACTGATAAATCCCTGAGACTTAATAGTCTGCATCCAACAGTGTGGCAGGTGGTTGCTATAGAGGTAGTCAATGCATTGGTAATCATCTTTCAAAATTCCACAGATTCTGGAATGACTCCTTGCAAATGTCACCCAACTATTTAAGAAAGGAGTACAGGAGAAAACAGGGAATTACAGACCTATTGGCCTTATAGTAGTAGGGAAAATGAAAAAGGATGTGATAAATGGACACTTGGATGAAAATGATCTGATTGGGCATAGTCAGCATGGATTTGTGAATGGAAATTTGGATTTTCAGAAAGCTTTTTATAAGGTTCCACATGAGATTGGTTAGCAAAATTAAAGCACACGCGATAGGAGGCAATGAAGTGGCATGGATTTGCTAACAGTAAGAAAACACAAAGTATAAGTGGGTCATTCTCATGTTGGCAGGCTCTAACTAATGGGTACCACAAGGATTAGTACCGGGCGGACCCCAGCATCTATCAATGATTTGGAAGTGGAGGCTAAATGTAGTATTTCCAAATTTGCAAATGATACAGAGCAAAGCAGGAATGTGTGTTGTGAGGAAGATGCAAAATGTTTTCAGAAAGATTCTGATAAGCTTAATGCTTGGGTACACATGGAAGATGGAATATAAGGTGGCAAAATGTGAGTTTATCCACTATGGTAGGAAGAACAGATGTACAGAGTACTTCTTAAATTAAGAGGTTGGAAAGAGACCTAGGTCACCTTGTCAATAAGTCACGGAAAGCTAACGTGCTGGTGCAGCAAACTATTTTGTTTTCACTGCAACGCAAGAGGTTGAGGGCCGACCTGATAGAAGTTTATAAGATTGTGAATGGCATGGATAGAGTGGAAAATATGAGGCTTTTTGCCAGGGCGGAGGGGTCAATTATGAGGGGACACAGGTTCAAGGTGTGAGTGGAGAAATTTAAAAGAGATGTGCGAAGCAAGTTTTTTTACACAAAGGGTGGTGAGTTCCTGGAATGCGCTGCCAGAGGAGGTGGTGGAAGCAGACACAATAGCAGCGTTCAAGAAATACCTGGATGAATACATGAATAGGAAGAGAATAGAGGGGTAAGGATCCTGTAAGTAAAGACGGTTTTAGTATGGAAGGACAAAATGTGTTGGTGCAGGCCTTCCAGATCCGGCAGAGATTCACCTGCATTTCATCCAACCTTATCTATTGTATCCATTGCTCCCGATGTGGTCTCCTCTATATCAGGGAGACCAAATGCAGACTTGGGGACCAGGTCATGCAGCATCTGCACTCTGCACGCACCAACCAACATGACCTTCCAGTTGCCATTCACTTTAACTCCCTTCCCACCCCCCTGGCAACATGTTCATCCTTGGCCTCCTCCACTGTCAGAGTGAGGCCAAACATTAACTGGAGGAACAACACCTCATGTTTTGCCTTGACAGCTTACAATGCCCTTAATATCAACTTCACCAGCTTCAAAATCCCTCCAACCCTGGCGTTATCCCATGTCCAGCCCACCCACTCCTCCTTGCCTCCCTGACCTGACCTGACCTAACCTATCCATCCTCCTACTCACCTATCTGTTTCACCCTTCTCACTGACCAATCACAATAATCCCCTACCTGCATCCACCTATTACCATCCCACTACCCTTTCCTCAGCCCACCAACCCCACCACCCTCCCCCCCCCCCCGCCTTCTGCCTCTTGGCCCCCCTCCCCCTCCCTAGTCCTGACGAAGGGTTTCGGCCTGAAACGTTGACTTTGCTGCTCCTCAGATGCTGTCTGACCTGCTGTACTTTTCCAGCTACATATCTATTGACTGTGGCTTCCAGCATCTGCAGTCCTTACTGTCTCCATGTTGAATAATTACTTTACCTCACTATTTGCAGTAGAAAAGGAAGTTATCTTGCCAGAAGTCCTGAGGAAATTAGTTGCGGGTTGAGGACAGGGACTGAATAAAATTAACATGCATTAAACATTGGTAATGAGGAAGTTACTGGAGTCACAAATCCCCAGACCCTGATGGTTTCCACCTGAGGGTGTTAAAAGAGGTAGGGAAGCACAATATAGATGCCCTAACTATAATCTTTCAGAGTTCCCTAGATACAGGAATCTTCCAAGTAGATTGGAAGATTGCGCGTCATTCCACCGTTTTCAAAGGGTGAAAGAGGAAAAGCAGGGAAATGTAGGCCAGTTAGTCTAAGATCTGAGGTGGGGGAATAGTTGGAGTCTATAATCAAGGACAGGGTAACAGAACACCTTGAAAATTTTCAGTTAATCAGGGAAAGCCAGCATAGATTCATGACAGGTAGGTCTTCTGTGACAAATGTCACTGAATGTTTCGATGACGTGACTAAGGTAGTGGACAGGGGAATATCTCTGGTTGTTGTTTATATTGACTTCCATAAGAGATTGTTAACCAAGCTAGAAGCCAATGGAATTGAGGGTAAATTACTGACATGGCTGGGAAATTGGTTAAGTGGCAGGCGACAGAAAGTGGGGATAATGGGTAGGTACTCAAAATGGCAGGATGTGACTAGTGGTGTTCCACAAGGATTATTCAAGTTATTTATTAATGACTTGGATAACGGCATAGAAAATCATATATCCAATGTGCTACTGATATTAATTTAGGCGGCATTGTGGACAATGTAGATGATAGCATAAAATTACAAGGGGATATTGATAGACTAAGTGAATGGGCAAAACTGTGGTGGATGGAGTCCAAGGTAAGCAAGTGTGAGGTTATCCAGTTTGGAATGCAAAAGGATAGATCAGGGTGCTTTCTACAAGATCTGTAGTTAAATACAGTCGATGCCCATAGAGACTTGGGAGTCAGTTGCATAGACATTTAAAATGCCACAAACAGGTGCACAAAATAATCAAGAAAGCTAATGGAATGTTGGCCTTTATATCTACACAACAGGAGCATAAGGATGCAGAAGCAATCTTGTAGTTATGCAAAACCTCTTTTTAGACCCCACTTGGAGTATTGTGAGTAGATCTAGGCAACACACCTTAGGAAAGATATATTGGCCCTGGAGAGAGTACAACATAGGTTTACAAGAATGATACCTGGACTTCAGGGGTTAAGAAATGAGGAGAGATTACACAAATTAGCCTATTTTCTCCAGAATTTAGAACGTTAAAGGATGGGTAGATAAAGATAAATGGCCTAATTTCTGCTCCTATGTTAATGGTCTTTATAAATCATTTCACTCATTGGGGGTTCTAGAACCAGAAGCATAGTCTAAAAGGTAGGGCCAGACAGGAGAGACATTAGGAAGCATTTCTACACACAAAGGGTAGTAGATATTTGGAAGTCTCTTCCAAGAATGGGAGTAAATGCTGGATCAGTTGTTAATTTTAAATCTGAGTTAGATAATTTTTTGTTAAGCAAAGGTATTAATGGGTATGGCCAATGGCAAGCATATGGAGTTAGACCATAAATCAACAATGATTTCATTGAATGTTCGAAAAGGTTTGAGGGGCTGAATGGCCTACTCCTGCTCCAATGTATCTAACTATTCAATGTATTGATTAATGTCTTAGACAATGGGATAGGAAGCCACATTTTCAGATTTGCTGTTGACATTAACAGGGGATATTGGAAACAGTGTTGATGGACAGAAAATTAGAAAGAGATAATAATACAAAAAGTGAATGTGTCAAACTGTGAAAAATTGATCCATTGAAGGAAAATGTGAAGTCATCAACCTTGTACATGGAAAGTGTAGTACAGGGTTCAATCTAAATGGGTAAATACTGGAAACAATGGAGATCCAAAGACACTTGGAGTGGGAGTGTGGGTAGGGTTGGTGCCAGTGGCAATAATGTGAGAATGGTAGGACCATTTTAAAAAAAATTACACCTTTCAGGAGTGACATTAGGAAAGACTTCTAAACACAAACGGTGATAGCTGTTTGGGACTCTTTTGCAAATGCCGATTTATGCTGGATCCGTTGTTAATTTTAAATTTGAAACGATATACTTTTGTGAACCAAAGTTGTGAGAAGATATTGGACAAAGGTGGACATATGGAGGTGGATTGAAAATTAGCCATAGTTTCGTTGATTGGGGAATAGACTTGAGGGGCTAAATGGCCTTTGTCTGAACCTTTTTCCAATGTTCCTACAACATCTCTCCTCCTCATCGCCTCCTCCACCAGAGTGCAGCATCTAAAAACTTGGGAGCGCACGGCCTCCCATGTTGTGATAATCTCCTTTCTTTCTCAGGTCAGATTCTATTCACACAGGACTGCCAGCACCTCCAATAGCCACAATGTGTCTCCTTTTTAAGTGATGCAGGTTAGTGTTAACTCGTGCTAGCTGTTTTGTGATATTGGGCTCTTGCTCAGGTATCCAGCCAGTTAACAGGATGGTTCATGTTGGCTGCATGCTGAAATCACTTAAAACAACAGGCATCATAATATTTGCAAGCTGCCTGCATTACCAGCAATTGATGTGGGTTAATCATAATCCTGATGCCTGGTTTCAGAATCTGTTCAATTTAGCCTCTGGAACTTCTGTGGGATAAGTTATTCGAGGCTATTTTGTCTAACTCTGTTGGTACCTGGTAATGTGGTAACAGGACTAAAGCAGCAGAGACCACAAGAGGTTTCATGGATTATAATTATCATTCATCTTTTGATTCGGGACCATACCTTTTCAGGAAGACTTAATTTGGCATCAGTAAATGTGGTTTTCTGTGTGTTAATGGCACTAATCTGAAATCATCACATAGATGAGAAAAGCTGCCGACATTCACTGGATCCTTCCAATCTGCTGAGCAGCATACAGCAACATTTAACATAGAACATAGAACATAGAACATTACAGTGCAGTACAGGCCCTTCGGCCCTCGATGTTGCGCCGACCTGTGAAACCAATCTGAAGCCCATCTAACCTAAACTATTCCATTATCATCCATATGTTTATCCAATGACCATTTAAATGCCCTTAAAGTGGGCGAGTCTACTATTTTTGCAGGCAGGGCATTCCACGCCCTTACTACTCTCTGAGTAAAGAACCTACCTCTGACATCTGTCCTATATCTATCACCCCTCAATTTAAAGCTATGTCCCCTCGTGCTAGCCATCACCATCCGAGGAAAAAGGCTCCCACTGTCCACCCTATCTAATCCTCTGATCATCTTGTATGTCTCTATCAAGTCACCTCTTAACCTTCTTCTCTCTAACGAAAACAGCCTCAAGTCCCTCAGCCTTTCCTCATAAGACCTTCCCTCCATACCAGGCAACATCCTGGTAAATCTCCTCTGCACCCTTTCCAATGCTTCCACATCCTTCCTATAATGCGGTGACCAGAACTGTACGCAATACTCCAAGTGCGGCCGCACCAGAGTTTTGTACAGCTGCAACATGACCGCATGGCTCCGAAACTCAATCCCTCTACCAATAAAACCTAACATACTGTATGCCTTCTTAACAACGCTATCAACCTGGGTGGCAACTTTCAGTGATCTATGCACATGGACACCGAGGTCTTTCTGCTCATCCACACTACCAAGAATCTTACCATTAGCCCAGTACTCTGTATTCCTGTTACTCCTTCCAAAGTGAATCACCTCACACTTTTCCGCATTAAGCTCCATTTGCCACCTCTCAGGCCAGCTCTGCAGCTTATCTATGTCCCTCTGTAACCTGCAACATCCTTCCGCACTATCCACAACTCCACCGACTTTGGTGTCATCCGCAAATTTACTAACCCATCCTTCTACGCCCTCATCCAGGTCATTTATAAAAATGACAAACAGCAGTGGCCCCAAAACAGATCCTTGAGGTACACCACTAGTAACTGAACTCCAGGATGAACATTTCCCATCAACCACCACCCTCTGTCTTCTTACAGCTAGCCAATTTCTGATCCAAACCGCTAAATCACCCTCAATCCCATGCCTCCGTATTTTCTGCAATAGCCTACCATGGGGAACCTTATCAAACGCTTTACTGAAATCCAAATACACCACATCAACCGCTTTACCCTCATCCACCTGTTTGGTCACCTTCTCGAAGAACTCAATAAGGTTTGTGAGGCACGACCTACCCTTCACAAAACCGTGTTGACTATCCCTAATCAAATTATTCCTGTCTAGATGATTATAAATCCTATCTCTTATAATCCTTTCCAACACTTTACCCACAACCGAAGTAAGGCTCACTGGTCTATAATTACCAGGGTTGTCTCTACTCCCCTTCGTGAACAAGGGGACAACATTTGCTAGTCTCCAGTCTTCTGGCACTATTCCTGAAGACAATGACGACATAAAGATCAAAGCCAAAGGCTCTGCAATCTCCTCTCTAACTTCCCAGAGAATCCTAGGATAAATCCCATCCGGCCCAGGGGACTTATCTATTTTCACACCTTCCAGAATTGCTAACACCTCCTCCTTATGAACCTCAATCCCATCTAGTCTAATAGACTGTATCTCAGTATTCTCCTCGACTACATTGTCTTTTTCCTGTGTGAATACTGACGAAAAATATTCATTTAGCGCCTCTCCTATCTCTTCGGACTCCACGCACAACTTCCCACTACTGTCCTTGACCGGCCCCAATCTTACTCTAGTCATTCTTTTATTCCTGACATACCTATAGAAAGCTTTAGGGTTTTCCTTGATCCTACCTGCTAAAGATTTCTCATGTCCCCTCCTGGCTCTTCTTAGCTCTCTCTTTAGGTCCTTCCGGGCTAACTTGTAACTCTGAAGCGCCCTCACTGAGCCTTCACGCCTCATCTCTACATAAGCCTCCTTCTTCCTCTTGACAAGAGATTCAACTTCTTTAGTAAACCACGGTTCCCTCGCTCGACCACTTCCTCCCTGCCTGACAGGTACATACTTCTCAAGGACACGCAGTAGCTGTTCCTTGAACAAGCTCCACATTTCAATTGTGCCCAGCCCCTGCAGTTTCCTTCTCCATCCTATGCATCCTAAATCTTGCCTCATCGCCTCATAATTGCCTTTCCCCCAGCTATAACTCTTGCCCTACGGTATATACCTATCCCTTTCCATCGCTAAAGTAAACGTAACCGAATTGTGGTCACTATCACCAAAGTGCTCACCTACCTCCAAATCTAACACCTGGCCTGGTTCATTACCCAGTACCAAATCCAATGTGGCCTTGCCTCTTGTTGGCCTAACTACATACTGTGTCAGGAAACCCTCCTGCACACATTGGACAAAAACTGACCCATCTGAAGTACTTGAACTATAGCGTTTCCAGTCAATATTTGGAAAGTTAAAGTCCCCCATAACAACTACCCTGTTACTTTCGCTCCTATCCAGAATCATCTTTGCAATCTTTTCCTCTACATCTCTGGAACTTTTTGGAGACCTATAGAAAACTCCCAATAGGGTGACCTCTCCTTTCCTGGTTCTAACCTCAGCCCATACTACCTCAGTAGACGAGTTGTCATCAAATGTCCTTTCTGCCACCGTAATACTGTCCTTCACTAACAATGCCACACCTCCCCCTCTTTTACCACCTTCCCTGATCTTACTGAAACATCTAAACCCCGGAACCTGCAACAACCATTCCTGTCCCTGCTCTATCCATGTCTCCAAAATGGCCACAACATCGAAGTCCCAGGTACCAACCCATGCTGCAAGTTCACCCACCTTATTCCGGATGCTCCTGGCATTGAAGTAGACACACTTCAAACCACCTTCCTGCGTGCCGGTACACTCCTGCGACCTTGAAACCTTATTTATGACCTCACTACTCTCAACCTCCTGTACACTGGAGCTACAATTCAGGTTCCCACCCCCCTGTTGAATTAGTTTAAACCCTCCCGAAAAGCATTAGCAAATTTCCCCCCCAGGATATTGGTACCCCTCTGGTTCAGGTGTAGACCATCCCGTTTGTAGAGGTCCCACCTACCCCAGAATGAGCTCCAATTATCCAGGTATCTGAATCCCTCCCTCCTGCACCATCCCTTTAAGCAAACAATTTCATCTTTCAGACATTTTTTACTTAATTTATAATTGAATATAAGGCACCAGAATGGGTAGACTGACCTTGCCATGATGTCCTGCATTACGCACCTGGACAGACTTGAGAAAGAAGAAAAAAGACATTTTTGTTCAACAGGTGTTAGAATGTTAGCAAAAGGTTAACCATGAAGGGTGGCATGGTGGCACAGTGGTTAGCACTGCTGCCTCACAGTGCCAGGGAGTGGGTTCAATTCCACCCTCAGGTGACTATCTATGTGGAGTTTGTGTATTCTCCCCGTATCTGCATGGGTTTCCTCCGGGTGCTCTGGTTTCCGCCCACAGTCCAAAGATGTGCAGATTAGAAGGATTGGCCATGGGAAATGCAGGGTTACAGGAATGGGGTAGGTCTGGGTGGGATGCTCTTCAGAAGGTCGGTGTGGACTTGATAGGCCAAATGGCCTGCTTCCATGCTGTAGGCATTCGATGAGGTGGCAATTCACAAGTAACCAAGTCTTGACAGGAAGGGAATGTTGGTAAGTATGGGGATCAGGATGGTCAGGGGCTGGGAATAAATCATAGAAGATCATAGAATCACTACAGTGTGGAAATAGGCCCTTCAGCCCAACAATTCCACACTGACCCTTGTGGGAGGAAACTGCAGCATCCGGAGAAAACCCATGCAGACACGGGGAGAATGTGCAAACTCCACACAGACAGTCGCCCGAGGGTGGAATCGAACCTGGGTCCCTGGCGCTATGAGGTAGCAGTGCTAACCACTGAGCCACCGTACTGTCCTCCCATAAGAAGTACTCAAATGAGTACCTGACAGCAGTTGAGTCTGAGGACTGTAGGGGGTAAAAACTGGAGAATTTTTTTGGAGTTCGGTACAGGAGGTGTTGACCGCAAAAAGAGGAATAGTTTTATTTTTCTGGAGATGGCTGAATCCTTCATCTCCTCACATATGACAACTAATGTGGAGGAAGATGAGGCAGAATCGAGAAAAGATCCTCACAGAGAAAGGGGGAAAACATGTGAGCCTGGATGGAAGATTGACTGGCTGGCAGCAAATTCTGGGTAGGCGTAAATGGATCTGCTTTTTCCTGGTTTGAATGGATGTGCTGGAGCCGCATCATTTTATAATTTACACCAATGACTTAGATGAGCAGTGTGAAGGCATGGTAGCTAAACTCAGAGATGACACCTTGTTGACTAGCTGATGAAAAGACTGGATAGCAGACTGATTATCCATGCAACTGAATACACAGACAGAAAGCAGAGAATAGAAATAAATCCATAGAATCCCTACAATGTGGAAACAGGCCATTCAGCCCAACAAGTCCACATCAAATCTCCAAAAAACATCCCACCTAGACTCACTCCCCTACCCTGTAACCCTGCATTCCCCATGGCTCATGCACCTATCCTACACACTATGGGCAACTTAGCATAGCCAATCCATCTAACCTGCACATCTTTAGACTGTGGGAGGAAACTGGAGCACCCCGCAGAAATCCGCACAGAAACAGGGAGAATGTGCAAACACTGCACAGACAATCACCCGAGGCTGGAATTGAACCCAGGTCCCTTACACTGTGAGCCACCATGCCGCCCAAAATGTGGGTTTGTTGAGATGGGTTTTCTGCACTTTGAGCGACAACTCATCCAGCAGGAAGTCATTCAAATTCTGCAAGTTGAGGAAACTAGTTGGCACAACTTAAAACTATGCGGGGAAACCCCAATGGATTTCCTAATCCATTGCTTTAACCACTTGGTGGGATATCTTTTTCATCAATCTGTTCAGACACAATACACCTCTGGGGCAAGTGGATCTTGAACACTCATGGTCCAGAGCTAGGGATACTACAACCCTGCCAGAGGACTCTCACAGAGTAAGATGTAAACATTTTATACCAAATCAGATCAGCTGTGGCCCCCCTCATTTTAGTTTAAAAAGAAAGGATGAGAGTGTCCTCACTGATGTTTCTTGCTTCAGTACAGTTGTACTGTCTTCAGTCTTGGTCATTAAAAGTTGTGACATTAAATGTGAGCTTCAGCTCTGAACTTGGATATGGGTGACTTTTGGAAAAGGAATGCCTCGCAACTGCTATCATTTTTCACCTTTTGGTACCAACTTCTATTATACACTTGTTATTACTGTTTTCTAGTACCTACTTGTTGTTGCCACTGCAAACGTAATGAGCTTCATGGTTTTCTATCTTTTAGCTCATGTAACAAGAGGGCTGGGTTTCCACTGAGCCAGAATTCTGGAAGCTTATGAATGCCCTTGACATCTCAGACTGATGCATACTGTCTAAATTAAATGCCAAATGGTTACAATTCAATTCGATACATGAGATGATCGATTGACTTGCAAAGTGTCTGTCTGTTAAACTGGTTACTAACTGAACAGAAAATAAGAGGGTGGATCTTTTCTAATGGAGTATCACATATTATGATGTTGTCTGGCTGTCTTAAGGATGTAGACCCTGTCTGAGGTCTGTGTAATAATGCAACTGGGTATAAGGTGCCAAGGGAAGGTACTATGTTGGCATTGAATTAGAGAGGAGGGTCTAAGGTGCCATGTGGAGTGGGAACATGTCATGATTTGCCACTGAGTTGGCAATGAAGGTTATGAGGAGCTGCAAAAGTACGTACGGAGAAAGGTTGGTCTTGAGCTGACATAGAGAGAAGGTATGAAGGGCTATTGGAGATACTTGGGGAGGAGGATGAGGGTTGTGAGGGCTGGAGGGTCTAATGGATTTGAAACAACTTAAACAAAGCTCCAGAGAATCCAGAAAGGCATGGAAACCAGTATGCCTGAACACCCACCTGCCCCTGCAGTTAAAAACCCTCCATTTCTGGGGTTGGTGTGCATGACTGCATCGTTCACCTGCCCCACTGGAGTAAACATCATATTGCAGTCAGGTTGCTTAGTGGTTAGCACTGCTGTCTCACAGCACCAGGGACCAGGGTTTGATTCCAGCTTTGGGTGACAGTCTGTGTGGAATTTGCAGATTCTCCCCATGTCTGCCTGGGTTTCCTCTGGGTGCGCCAATTTCTTCCCACAGTCCAAAGATGTGCAGCTTAGGTGAATTGGCCATGCTAAATTGCCACATAGTGTCCAGGGATATGCAGGTTAGCCATGCGAAATGCAGGGTTACAGGGATGGGGTAAGAGGATGGGTGTGAGTGGGATGCTCTTTGGAGGATTTGTGTAGACTCAATGGACTGAATGTCCTGGTCCCACACTGTAGGGATTATATAATTCACTCAAGGCACTTTTTAGTGAGATACACCCAGCAAATTGCGAAAATTCACAACTCAAGCTACCTACCTTGTTCGTCAAAATCCTATCCACTGACATCGTTTAAACTTTCTGCAATAAACTCATTCCTTTATCATGCTTTAGTTTTAAATGAAGTTTAATTTCCCTTTTGCAGTACCATTTGTTATCATTTTTACCAGAAAATCTTATCGTCACTAACACCATCTGCCTTTGGGCCCCTATTTTTAAGTCTCTGGTGATGTCACATGACAGGAAATTGTGACTGCTGCAGAGAAGTGTTGCATTAAATTGGCTTTAGAATGAGGTAGATGGCAGAGACAGAATGTCACTGATAAATTTTTCTCCTCTAGGTTTAAAATGTTTTCAGTAGGCTCTGCACAATGATATCACACAGAATATATTTATGTACCCACATAAATTTTAAATAAGTACTTTGTTGAGAATTGATCACAAAATATGTAGGTCAGGAATCTCCTGGAGAAGCAGAAAATATAAGTTAGGAGGAGTAGATCATTCAGCTCCTTGGGTCACCTTCACCATTTAGATTCATGGCAAATTGTCTACCACAGTGCCACTTCCTTGAGTTATCTATTCCCACATCCCTTGATATCATTAATAACTAATAATCTGTTAATCAACCGTGTTGAACATATTCAAACACTGAGCATCCCCAGCTCTCTCTGGGATTGAGAATTCCAAAGATTCACCACCATTTGAGTGAAGAAATTCCTCCTCATCTCCGTCTGAAAAGGCCTGCCTTTTATTCTGAGACTGTGTTCTCTGACTCTGACCCATCATCTTTCTCCACGGACACTGTCAATCCCTTTAAGAACTTTACAAGTTTCCATGAGATCATATCTCATTCTTCTAACCTCTAGAGAATACAAGCCTGGTGTTGCCATTCTCTCCTCACTGGACAGTCCCACCATTCCAGAAACAAAACAGAAATTGCTGGAAAAACTCAGCTGGTCTGGCAGCATCTGTGGAGAGAAATCAGAGTTATCATTTCCGTTCCAGTGACCCTTCCTCAGAACTTCAGGTAGCCACCATTCCAGAGATCAGTTTGGTGTTCCTCCACTGCCCTCCCTCTATGGCAACTATATCCTTCCTTAGATAAGGGGACCAAAACTGCACACAATTCTCCAAAAGAAATATGCTAAACTGGTTTTGATACGGGACACTGACAATGGCCAAGGGAAAGGTTTTGCAGCAAACAACTGCACAATCTCAGGGAAGAAGATAAGAGGAAATGATCACTGTCAATTCTTAAATCTGTGATGACACTTCACAAGCGACTTTGATGGTTATAAAGTGCTTTGGAACACTCTGAAGTCAGTAAACACACACTGCAAATCTTCCTTTTGCAAAATGTCTGCAATGAAACAATGTGGAAAAGAGCACATGCACCTGTCAATATTATCTTAGGAGCTGGTTACTATTCATTTGATACATACATGGATAAAGTGCTGGTTTTTATTTCAATTACTGGACATTAAGAGCCATTTTTGAAATTCAAAAACCTGAATATCTTATTAAATAAGAAATGATGACCAATTTTTCATGCTAGCTAATATCCCTCATACAGGTCGGCAACTGAACTGGTTAAGAAAATCAAATTTGTTACATATATGGATATAAACGATAAGGCAAGGCTAAAAGGAGTTTTTTTTTAATTCCAACATTCTTTCGCCTTTTCCTGGGAAGAAACTTCATTGTGTCTTCCCCAAGGTCTCCTGGTATTCTGGGATGTATGCTATCATAAGCGAGTAACTGGTTATTTCCAGTAGCCATAACTTGTTTTAATCGATAGTCACTTGCTTGTACTGAAGTTGAATCTTGCATGTGGTTGAAGCTTTTCGTCTTGCATTCACTGACATATGCAAGAATGCCACATTTTAAACAAATACACCAATGTACATGACAGGAATATAAGGGTTCTGACTGACTCTGATTGGGTGGGGTGCTGCTTTAAGAAAACAACAGGGTCAGCTCCCAGACAATTCAGAAAAATTTCAAGGCTTGAACATAATCCTTTTGTTTATTTTTTGAGCCTTGATATTTGGAGGGAGAAAATTGTAAGCATCGTTCAAAGAGCTGGCAAATGAAGTACCATTTGGCAAAATGTGAAATTGTTCATTTCAGCAGGAGGAATAATAAAGAAGCATATTATGTAAATAGCGAGACACTGCAGAACTCTGAGGTGCAGAGAGATCTGAGTGTCATGGACAATAAATCACAAAACTGACCGGGAGTAATTAGGAAAGATGATAGAATATTATTGTGCATTACAAGGAGAATTACAAGGGTGGCACGGTGGCTCAGTGGTTAGCACTGCTGCCTCACAGCGCTAGATACCTGGGTTTGATTCCACCCTCGGGCAACCGTCTGTGTGGAGCTTGCACATTCTCCCTGTGTCTGCATGGGTTTCCTCCGGGTGCTCCAGTTTCCTCCCACCGTCCAAAGATGCGCAGGGTAGGTGGATCGGCCATGCTAAATTGCCCACAGTGCCCAGGAATGTTTAGGTTAGGTGTGTTAGACATGGGAAATGCAGGGTTGGGGGAATGGGTCTGGGTGGGATGCTCTTTGGCGGGGCGGTGTGGACCCGTTGGGCCAAATGGCCTGTTTCCACACTGTAGGGATTCTATAATCTAGTTAAATACAAAACAAGGGAATTTATGCTTCAGTTATGCAGGGCTATTGTGAGACCAGATCTGCGGTGTACAGTACTGATCACCTTATTTATGTAAGGATATAAATGCTTGTGAAGCAGTTCAGAGAAAGTTTATTAGATTAATGCCTGGAATGGGCAGACTGTCTTATAAGGAAAGGTTGGACTCCTGGGCTTGTATCGCCAGGAGTTTAGCAGAGGCGACTTGATTGAAACATCTAAGATTCTAAGGTGCATGTGAAAAGGATGTTTTCTCTTGTGAGAGAATCTCTAACTATGGGTTATAGTTTATAAATCAGGAGTCACCTGTTTAAGACCAAGGTAAGTGAAATAACTCCACAAAAGGCCAGGATTCCATCACCAAGTCACCCTTTATTTGCATGTGCACAGTACATGAAACTGACCCAGCTAGCACAGAGTTGGCTCCTGGACTGAACAGAACCCCTGACACTCCTGTTATATCTGTCAGACAGGGCTCCTTGAATAGACCAGCTCCAATCAGGGAACTCGTATTTTATGAGGTCCACCGGGCTGACCTCATTACAATCACTACAGTAAGGAGTAATCTTCACTCATAGAGGGATCATGATCCTTTGGAACTCTCCTCTTCAAAAACCTATAGCAGCAGTCTTTCAACAGTTTTAACACAGATTCTTGATGAGTAAGAGGATGAAAGGTTATTAGTGATAAGTAATAATGTGGAATAATCAGTCCAGCAATGATTATTCTGAATACCAGAGCAAGCTCAAAGGGATTAGTGGCCTCCTCCTTCTCCAAATCTGTATTTTCATCCTCATGTTCGTATATATTTGTCTCTAAAGGCCCAACCCTTGTGTGAAAATCTAATGTGTTCTGCACAGCATGATGTTAAGCCATCCTTACTAACTTATACTTCATGTCACAAACATTTGAATCTAAATTAAAATTGTTATGGACATCTCAAATTATTAGTTACAGAGAGACTGTAACAGAAACGAAAGGTGTAGCAACACTCTGGTTCACTGGAGAAGATTCAATGATTTAACACAAAAAAAAGTTACAGCACGTAACTGAACATTGCAACCTTGTAAGACACAAGCATTTTTGCAAATTAAGAGTTTTAGATACTAACTACATGGTACTGAAGATGCATTATGGCAGAGGGTGAAATATTAATTCATTACTTCGAAGTTTGTCTTGCACATGCAGACCAATCCAATTAAAAAATAAAATTTTGAATTTTTATTTATTGGCACAGGTCGACCTTCAAGAAATGCTGATTATCATGAGAGGAATAATAAATATGCAAATTCTGTCAAGGAGATTTATTTTGTGTGCTACAGTTGTGTCAATTAGAAAATAAATTCTCCTTCTGAAAAAGTCAAGTCTTAGCTTCCTAAAATTTAGGACATGTATTGATGTATGACTGGCCACTTTCAGAAATTCTATTAACACTTTATGTCAACTACTAAGTATACCTATCCCATAGCTCAAACTGCAAGCCTATTTCTACAGGTGATATCAAGTGAAACTACTGTACTGTGAATAGTATCAGTGTGGTTCAAAACTCAGATTGGCAATTTGAAAAAAAATGTTTGTCCTCAGCTTCCACTTCACCAGTGACTTATGTGTACTTCTCTCAATTTAATGCCTGTATTCACTGCTCATGATGAAATTTCCTTTCAGTTAGGAAGACAAAACATATACTGGGTACCCACTTTGGAAACACCAGTACACTATTCACAAGCATGGCCCCAATTGGTTGACATTTGAATTTTCTTTCAATGCTGACCTTGACCTATCACAGTAAACACAACATAAGCTCAAAGAGCAACACTTCATCTTGACTTGGCACTCACAGGTCTCTGGGCACAACATTACGCTCAATGACTTTAGATCATAACCATTGACCCCATCTTGTTCTATGTCTTTTGTTTCTTCCTCTTCTTCTCAATTGTTGAGTTGATTTTTTTGTCTTATTTCTTCTTTTGTTTCATTCTGGTGGGTTTCACAATTTCATTTACGTGGAAAGTGAAGTAGTTTAATCTGAAACTAGGGTCTAAGTCTAAACAAAGGAAGTTTCAAAGGCATGAGGGGTGTGAAGGTTACGATAGACTGGGTAAGAATTAAAAACCATGACCATGGAGAGGCAATGGATAATATTTAAGGGACAAATGCAAGGATGAATAACTTACAACTATACATCCATTTCAGACAAAAGGAACATGGTAGGCTCAACCATCACTGACAAGAAAAATCTCTGTGGATGCAGACCATTCAGCCCATCAAGTCTACATCGACCCTCTGTAGAGCATCCCACCCAGACCCAACTCCCAACCTATCCCTGTAACCCAAAAAATCCCATGGGTAATCCACGTAGCCTGCACATCCCTGGACACTATGGGCAATTTAGCACAGCTAATCCACCTAGCCTGCACATTTTTGGACTGTGGGAAGAAACCGGAGGAAACCACACAGACACGGGGAGAACGTGCAAACTCCACACTGACAGTTGCCCAAGGGTGGAATCGAACCTGGGTCCCTGGCACTGAGACAGCAGTACTAACTACTGATCCACCATGCTGCCCAAAAGGGTAGTATTAAATCCATAAGAGAGTCCATAATGTTGGTTGAAAATGTTAGTCTGCAATTTAGAACACTTTAGAATTCAGCAAAGGAGGACCATGAGATTGATAAAGAGCGTATAAATGTAAGCCTCCTACAGTCTGAAATGGGAGAGCTGAACATGGAAAACAAGGAAATGGCAGAGCAATCAAACAAATACGTTAGTTCTGTCTTCACAGAAGAAAACACAAATAACTTCTCAGAAACACGACAGGAAAAATTGTCTAGTGAGAAAGAATAATTGAAGAAAATTAAATTCTGAGGAAGGGTCACTTGACCTGAAATGTTAACTCTGATTCCGCTCCACAGATGTTGCCAGACCTGCTGAGTTTTTCCAGCAATTTCTGTTTTTCTTTCTGATTTACAGCATTTGCAGTTCTTTCAGTTTTTAATGAAGAAAATTAACGTTAGTTAAAAAAAGGTTTGATTGCCAAATGGTCCACTTCTGCTGCTAATCTATATGTTTCAACGAAGCAATTTAGGCCTCATTTGGCTACAAACTTTGCTCCTTCATTATGTCTATCACCACTCTTTGTGGCTGTTGCATTATGATATCTTTTGCATTTTTTAAAATGCATTTAATTATTTGGGAATCACTGCCTGGGCCAGTACTTACTGCCTAAGCTGTATTACTCTGCAGAAGAAAGTGGTGATCTGCCTTCTTGAATTGTTGCATTCTTTGATGTGTTTTGACACACAAAGATATAATTTTAAATCAAGATGGTTATTAATTTAAGGTGGACTTACAGTCGGTGATGTTCACAGGCATATACAAAAAACTTTGTTTAATCTGACACCTTATGAAACGGCTTACTCAATAAACTGGCAAAAATTATATACGTTGAATATTGCAAAGTTTACTGTATTATTCTGTCCAATTATTATAGTTTTTAAAATTTATTTACCTCAGTGTGAAAATACTTGCTGTTCAATCAAGTGGCCACATGAAATATCAACAGTTGACTCAATTTCAAGTCAATTTCTCATCAAATACCACAAACTAACACGATTGATGCCTGAGCAGTCAGCTGAGGGCGTGAGTGAGAAGGCTCTCTGCTGAGAAGTTCTATTTAAGGCAAGGTAGCATTATTATTTAAGTGATTAATGCTGTAAATAAAGTGTAACAGTGATGTGTATACCCCACATTACATTTCTATTACTCAGCGTGTGTTTTTACATTCATTATGTGGACTCTTGATTATCTGGAATATTTTATCACCCGGCATACTCTTGGTCCCATAGGTGCCAGTTAATATAAAGTGTACTGCCTTTGTTGTTTGAGTTCGTGGAGGTCATGGGTTTGGATGGTGCTGTTGGAAACATCTTGCTGAGTTCATAGAATCCCTACAGGGTGGAAGCAAGCCATTTGGCCCGAGAGTCTACACCGACCTGCCGAAGGCCATCCCACCCAAACTGATCCGCCACCCTATTCCTGTAACTCTGCATTTCCCATGACTAATCCACCTACCCTATACATCCCTGGACACTATGGGCAATCTAGCATGGCCAATCCACCTAACCTGCACATCTTTGGACTGTGGAAGGATTCTGGAGCACCCAGTGGGAACCCATGTCCACACAGGGAGAACATACAAACTTCACACAGTCACCAGAGGGTGGAATCAAACCTGAGTCCTTGGCGCTATGAGGCAACAGTGCTAACCACTGAGCCACCATGCCATCCCACATGCAGATCAGAAAGGAGTGAAGGATTGATCTGCTAATGATAAGTAAGGGTAGTGGTGTGGGAAGGAAAAGAGAAGCCATTGCAGGTGGTACTCTGTGTACCATTAGACAGATAACCAGGTGAGAAAGCCCAGGCAATGGCAAAGAGGCATTGGAGGTGGAATGTGTCGTCAACACAACAAAGTCATTAGATAACAAGTCAAGGTGGCATGACCATGGGGACAATAAGGCCCAGGTCAAGAGATGCAAACAGCCAAGTGCAAAATGTTCACACCTCAAAGGAATAGCAAGAGCAGCTTGGGGTTGATTGTGAACAGTCATTTTCTCTCTAAGATTTCAGACACTAAGAGAGAGACAGATAGAGAGTGAGAGGTATCCACTTGCCTCACTGGAATGAACACCACACCATTCAATGTACTTTTTACGGAGGCCAGTCCAGCACATTTTGTACAATTCTCAACTTGAGCTAGCTGCCTTGTTATCCAAAATCCTGCCCATGGACCTTATTCAAATATTCTGCAATAAACTCATGCCTTTAACTTTGTTTAGTTCTAAATACAGTTTTAAGTTCCTTTTTGCTCCTTTCCCCTTTTTCCTTGTGATACAATTTAGCCAGAACAACTTAACGTCATTAATGCTATCTGCCTTTGGGACAACTATTTTTAAGTCTCTGGTGATGTCACATGACAGGAAATGGTGACTGCTGCAGAGAAGTGTTGCATTAAATTGGGCTTAGAATGAGGTAGATGACAGGGAGAGAATGCCACTGATAAATTTTCCTCCTCTAAGCACTGCAAAGTGATATCACACAGAATATATTTATGTAGCTGTGGTGCTATAACTTTTAAATAAGTACTTTGTTGAGAATTGATCATAAAATACGTTGGTCAGGAATCTCCTGTAAAAGCAGAAAATAAAAATCAGGAGCAGGAGTAGATCATTCAGCTCCTCGAGTCACCTTCACCATTTTAGATTATGGCAGATTCTCTACCACAGTGCCACGTCCTTGAATTATCTATCCCCACATCCCTTGATATATTAATAACTAGCAATCTGTTGATCAGCTGTGTTGAACATATTCAAACACTGAGCATCCCCAGCTCTCTCTTGGATTGAGAATTCCAAAGATTCACATCATTTAGGTGAAGAAATTCCTCCTCATCTCAGTCTGAAAAGGCCTGCCTTTTGTTCTGAAACTGTGTTCCCTGTTTCTAGACTTCCAGCCAGGGGGTCCATCATTTCTACATAGACCCTGTATATTCTTTTAAACCTTTCAAAGTTCCTGTGAGATCACCCCCTCATGCTTCTAATCCTGTCGTGAACACAGGGCCAGTTTCCTCAATGTTTCCTCATCGGAATGTCCCACCATTCCAGAGATCATTTTAGAGAATCTTTGCTACACTATGGCAACAATATCTTTCTTGAGAGGAGACCAAAGTAGCACACAGTAGTCCAGGTGCAGTCTAACCAAACTTCCATATAATTGAGGCAACACTTCAATACTCCTGTGCTCAAATCCTTTTGTGATAAAAGCTAACATTCCATTAACCTTCTTAATAGCTTGCTGCCCCTTAATGTTAGCCTTCAGTGATTCATTGACAAGAGCACACAGCTCCCCATGTACATCTACATTTTCCAACCTCTCATCACCTAGGAAATATTCTGCTCGGCTGCTCCTACTATAAAAGTGGGTAATCTTACATTTTGCAACATTATATTCCATCTGCCATGTTCTTGCCATTGCAGGAAGTCTGTCCAAATCCTCCTGAAACCATTTAATACCTTACTCAAAATACACATTCCTTCTTAGCTTTGGATCATCAGCAAATTTGGAAACATCACATTTAATGCCCTGTCACATTCCTGCTGATGTGAGAATGACCCACTTATAACCACTCCCTGTTTTCTGGTTTTCTTCTAGCAGCATAAGTGCTACCAACTTCTTTCCAATACCTCACACTCACTATCTCTGTACTATACCCACCTTCCACCAAGGCTCATGCACTACCACTCTCATCATTGCCTGCAAAATCTTCCTTCACTGTCTGTCGCCCACCATAACCTTTGACACCACTAACCCTGCATACTCTCTGTGCTGCCTACTCACTTGCTCCAGACACTTTCCCACCTGCACCAACAGTACAAATCCAAGATGGTGGCAGAGTAGGACACTACAACCAAAGCTCGCCCGTTCCGTCCATTTCTTTACCTTTATTTCCTTTCTTTTGTTTCTCTTTTATGTTTTCTTTTCTCAATCTTCTTTCTTCTGAACTCCTGGCCTCGGTGTAGACTCAACATGACGGTCTCCCGCCTGGTGTGGCGGTTTTCTTTATTTTTCTAATTTCTTTTCTAAGAACTTGAACTGAAGAATCAGTACCTTGGCACCTTGTACCTAAGATGGCCATTTGTAAACTTTTCACTGTACTCATTTGAGTGTATGTGACAATAAAGCTAATTCAATTCAATTCAGAAACAGCTGTGACACTCACTTTCCTCTTCCGTAATACCAGCCTTTTCACAATCCAGGGGGAAAACAGGCCACGATAGAGAAGGAGTGAGCTGCCCAACATTTGCCTCCTCACCTCTTTGTGGAGAACTTCCCAACTCTGACTGCCAGAAGCAGCTGCCTGGTGTCCAAGCCCCTGAGTGAAGGCTATTTCCCTTCACATGACTGAGGTCTGCTGATGACTATGCCCAGCTTCCTGCTTATGGGGAGAATTGCACAGGGGTCTGACTGATGTGAGCTATGTCGAGATGTGTAGCAGAATCAAACAAAAAGTCCGATGTCTATCTGGGTGACAGAAGCATCTTGCTCCATCCTGAATACTTTTTACAAGCCTTGAGGTGAGTTTATCACTAGGCAGTCATGAGTTGCAAATTAAAAGGGATTATTGCTTGTTAAATGTCTTAAACGTAGCTGCACTTTGCAATCGATTGCTTGATTTATCATTGTAATGTTGTAGCATCCAGCAAACTTACACTGTCCCATTGTCGCTTATGTTGACTCAGCCATTTTCTAGTAGCACTTTGCATCTAAAGAGTGACACCTCACCATCCTGACTTGGAAATATATCACCTCTCCTTCACTGTCGCTGGATCAAAAGCCTGGTATTCCCTCCCTAAAGGCATTGTATATCTACCTACAGTGATGGACTGCAGTGATTGAAGAAGGCAGCTCACCATCACATTCTTACGAGCAACTAGGGATGGGCAATAAATGCTGGCTAGCCAGCGATGACCACATCCTATGAGTGAATTAAAAGGAAAGGCTCCCAGGATTGTATGGTGGCACTGTTGACAACATGAAAACAGACCCTTCGGTCCAACTAGTCCATGCCGAATGTAATCCCCAAACTAAACTAGTCCCATTTGCCTGCTCCTTCGTCCCAGAGTTTGACACAATTGGTAAGATAGGATGCTGAACATTAATAAAGTGAGTTCGGCCATTGTGTTACCGGGTACCTGCTCTGATTTCCAGGATTCTTGGCATCTAGCTTGTTTGATGTGTTTGATATGATGGGAAGCTGAAAATTAATGAGGTGAGTTCATAGAATCCCTGCAGTGTGGAACAGGCCCTTCAGCCCAACAAGTCCACATGGAGCATCTGACCCAGACCCATCTTCCTATAACCCACCTAAACTACACATCCCTGAACACTACGGGCAATTTAGCATGGCCAATCTACCTAACCTGCACATCTTTGGACTGTGGGAGGAAACCGGAGTACTTGAAGGAAACCCACATAGACACAGGGAGAATGTGCAAACTCCACACAGACAATCACCCGAGCGTGGAATTGAACCCAGGTTCCTGGCGTTGTGAGGCAGCAGTGCTAACCACTGAGCCACCGTGCTGCCCTATAATAATTGGACCAATAATGAAGTGTTTAACAGGCAATAATCCTCCTGAATAGGAAAATTACCATTTCCTAGTGAGAAACTTGCAATGTTGCTCACGAAAAGTATAAAAGTTGGTGCCAATTGCTTCCAACGTTGAGATTGTCCTCATTGGACCTCTCGCCTGATTCTGCCATAAATCCCACCATAACCCACACTGCTCAGTCTAGATATGTGATTCTGACCAATGTAATCATTTAGCTTCGCTGTCGTTTCTCTATTGCCCATTATAATTTCTCCTGATCCTGCCTATATTGGATACATACTGATCTTAGACAAACATCTCTTTTTTACCTACTTGGAGAAACCTTTGCAGTCTGTTTTAGCTTTTAGCAAGAATTACATGAATATTTTATTCTTCCTTTATCTGTTTCTTGGTCTTTCTTTGCTGTATTCTATAAACTTCTCAATTCTTAGATTTATTACTGTTTCTGGCCACTTTGTAAACTCTTTTTTCCCATCTTATACAATCCTAAACTTCCTTTGTCAGCCATGGTTGACTAATCTTTTTTGAGATTTTTATACCTTGAAGGAATATATAGTTGTTGTAAGCCATTTACTGTTCCTTAAACTCTGCTTTTCACAGACTGCCTTTGTACAGTCCTACTTTGTAATGGATTTTTTCAATCCAGTTCAGAACTGTCTCGCTTGAGATTGAACTCACTCACTTTCAAACAAAATGTAAAATTCTATAATATTGTGGTCACTCATGCCTAGAAGTTCTTTTATGAGAAGATTATTGGTGGACTCTTTTTTTAATTACCTAATACCAGATCTAAAATAAAACGCTCTCCAGTTAGCTCCTCAGAATACTACTTTAGAAAAATGTTCCTAATACACTCCAGAAAATCACCTCCATAGTTTTACTGCTCAGTTGATTTATGCAGCCTTTGTGCAGATTGCAGAACTCTGTTCTTCGTGTTACATACTTTTCTCATCTCCTGATTTATGCCACACTATGATTAATACATGGTGGCCTATAAATAACTCCAACCAGTGTCTACTGTCCCTTGTTGTTTCTTAGTTCCATCCAAACATGTTCCACATGTAGTTCTTTCAACCTGAGATCCTCTTACTATTGTATGGATCCTAACTTGTATTATTAATCAGCTTCAATTCCCTTTCCTTCTTGTCTGTCTTTCCTAAACAGTGAATATCCTTGGATATTCAGTTCCCAGTACTGACTACCATGCAATCATGTTTCTGTAATAGCAATCTATCCTACCCATGTATCTCTATTTGTGTCTGTAGATATTATGAGAGCTGTGTGCATTGAACTTTGAACTGGGCTTTATGCTGCTGGTAGTCAATTTGGCACTTCTCTGAAAATTGAGAGAACTGCCTTTCAATGGTCAGTCAATGTTAGAATTCAGTGAAACAGGGAGAAGCGAACACATTGGACACGAAGGGTAATGTCTGCCTGGTTCCTATCGAAACTATAATTCTGTAAATAGTGAGAGTGAAGTATAAGTCTTGCATGGAGCTTCCAGTCATGGGACAAAGTTAAAGGAGGAATATCTTTTTTGCAGTTTAAGTTACTAGCTTCCTTCTAATAATGGCTCAGATCTTCCAGAGAGCGACAATCATTGTCGAACAGCCAGTCTAGTGAAACTCTTCCTGCGCTAATGCTGTTCTGAATTTCTTGCTGGAGCTTATGACCTGTTTTTTTTCAGAAATGTAGAGTGCACTGTTCCTTGGAAAGCTCCGTTGCAATACTGTATCATCTGGAAGAAGTCAGGACTTCCCTCTTTTCATGGCAGCAGCTGCCTAATCATAAGTTTAAAGTTTCCATATGAATGTTCATGAATGAGTGATTGGATGAGTGGTAGTGAATGGTTAGCCTAGATGGAAACTCAGAGTCAGTGACATGTCTCTCTGGTCTGGGGAGCATCCGGTATTAGTTCTCACAGAAATCAGTACACGGAAACCCTGTAAAAACCCCATATCTCTGGTGTCCAACAATCAAATAATAGGAACATTTGGGTTGTTCTTTACTCAATGTTACTTTTAGTTTGTTTGATACACTGAAAGCATTAAAATATGCCTTGCAAGTCAGTCACTGGAAATCTAGATATCTTCTTAAAGACTGGTGGTTTTCTATGGATCACAACATTTTATAATCTCCAGATCCAGCATGAGAGCCTTTTTTGCCAGGGCAGACTTCCTTATAATCTGTGTTGGCAAGATGCATTTTTACCTCCTCCAGTGGGTGATATCTGAATGTAGCAGCGACCTCTTCCTATTTGGGCTCTCTCCCAGGCACTATGCACCAGGTTCTTCTGCAAGGAGAATAGAGACAGATCAGCCACAGCTATCCTCTACAGCTACTGCCTGTCATTTATAGTCATCAGCAGCTCCATATTAGTATTGGTGGGTATTCAGCTCAAGCCACCCAAAGAGTCATCAAATGTTACGGCAATGGACTCCTCCAAAGCATGTCCAAGGCAGCTTATTCCTTGAGATTCCTAGTATATTTCCTTTACAACATCTCAATGCGTACTCCAAGGGAGCCACTAACTCTACTCTTCATTCACAGAGGTTGGCACTGATTGAACACCAGCCTCAAAACATCATCATGGCCAATCTCAGACTAACTCAGAAGACATTTCAAACACTTCAGTGCTGCGCTTTTGGAATTCACCGACACCTTACATTGCAATGCTCCTCTGAGGCTGTTCTGTACATAAGGACATACACATTTCAAGCATGAGAATAAGCTGTGTCTCTGGTCGTTAGCCTGCTTTCTTCACACTCTATCAATATGTACTTACTTGGATGCTCACAGCATCTCTACCTTGCTCTTTTTAAACCACACTGCCACTTCATTCAGATCTCAGAGGGTCACAACATCTGAGTTGACTTGATTCTGAGCACAGACAAAGAAATACAGCTTGTCATGTTTGATTGCACTGAATAGTCAAAGTGGTGAACATGTTACTGTATCGTACTATGCTATATCAATGTTACATACACAGCAAGCACCAGCAGTTTCCACAACAAACGCACTGCATATGCTTCAAACTATTGGCCACGTCTGAAAGTCTAAATGGGGTAGTCTTTCATCAAGTGAAGGGGACTATGGTTCATTAGGGGGTTCCACCATACTTTTGTCAAGGGTATCACCCAATCTCAGTTCAGGGGGTTGGACAAACTCAATGTGTCACTCGCTGCAGTCAAGGTCCAGGGATCCATGTACTTGCATTCTGGGGAATTAGGCCACAGCCAGTCCTGCAGGTCAAGACAAACCAGTCCAGGAATTGCAGGTAAATCTGTCGGGGTGCTGTGGGTTATTATTCTGGGCCATGGTCTATTGGGCCTGTCTTCACACGTCAGTCTGGAGTTGGGAAGCCACAGTCAGTCTTGGTAGTTTCAGCAGAAAACGTCAAGTGGGGTTCCGAGGGTGGGGGTGGGGTTGCAGTCCATGGGGTGGAAAATGAGAAACTGAATTGTATGGATGAATTGCATTATGCTGTGACACACAGGGGATAACAAATATGAAGGGGGCCAGTCCAAACATAAGTGGGGGGGGGG
>NC_063345.1:65649278-65676704 GCF_021869965.1 Rhincodon typus | reverse complement strand
GGTGGTGGTGGGTGAACATAGGGCAATATTCATTGTCATTTGCAAGAGCTAGATCAGAATGTGGGAAGCCTAAAAGAGAGTTTGTCACCTTCAACCAAATTTCAACTGTGCAATAAAGATGAAATGTGGCTGCCAGTATAATCTCAGTTGGTGGATTAAGTCTGTTTTGTTTTGTCTGTTTTGGAGGGGGAGGGGGCAGTTGGATTTCTAGGCAATGTAAGGCCTTTCAAGGGGAAATTGCATTACTCAGGTACCCATAATCTCAATGATGTCATACATCTGCCATTCAATTACACTTCCTCAATGTCACCAGACCCGAAACGTTAACTGATTTTTTTCTTCACAGTTGCTGCCAGACCTGCTGAGCTTTGCCAGCAACTTCTGTTTTTGTTCCTGATTTACAGCATCCGCAGATCTTTCGGTTTTTATAACTTTTCTTTAACTTGTTTTCTTTGGAATTACCTCTTATTTGGAATCAGTGTTATAGTAATACTTTTTCTACTGTGCAGTAATTACTAAACTCTCTTTCTGTTAATTCAAGAAAGCCTAGTTAAATCAGTTCCTTTTAAAACAAATTCATTTGGATCCAGGAAAACGTTATCCACAAGGGAAGAGATCCTTTCCAAATTGACCTAGTTGCTACGAACTGAGAGGGTGGGTGAATAAAGACAGGGAGCCAGTTCATCCCTCTTCACTTGGAGACTTAATGATTTGGGGTAACCTCCTGGAACTGAAACAAATTGGGAAACCTCGCCCAAGGTTTGGTCCTAACAAATCCGTATCCTTTTGAACCCACGGATTAAATAAAATAACTCAACTGGGTAAATTTTCACAGAAAAAAATAAACTTGAAAAAAACTAAAAAGTTTCCCTAAATTTCTGGGGGAAACATTATGGTGATTGGTCCTCGATTACAGATATATTTACTTTTAAATCCAAAATGTGTTATTTAAACAGGGGACTGCTACAGAAAACTGCAGATTTAAATTTACTGACTGTCTGGCAAAGTCTTGTGTGAAGCCAATGGAATGCTGTGGAGCAGCCTCACAGCTGCTAAAACATAAGTAGATTGTCAACTTGGCCCAACAGCAAGGGATGGTGGGTATGAGACATGTTGGCCAAGTAAAGCTCTACAAGTTGTAAACCCAGAAACTAGACAGTGCAAATACAGCAGCCAGGTGCTAATGACATAAGCATAGCATAAAAAGGATATATCTCGTCAACAGTTCAACCAAACAAAGGAAGAATGCTTATTTTCAACCAAAAACCAGTCAGAAAGGCACCCAGGCGCTGCCACATAAAGAAACAAATGATTGACAATGTTTCAAACCATTAAGCAAGTTTCCCTGATTGACCAGAACTGTAGACAGTTGCAGAAAATCACCCAAAAAGGTATAAAAATGGGGCTTGCCTGCAGGTCAATCTATTGGACTTTCTGGAGTCAAAGAAGTGACCAATGTGGCAAAGGCAAAGATTGACTGATTGTCCGGAATGAGAAAGAGAGAGAGAAAACAATGACTTAATGAATCCAATTGGAAACTGGAGATTCTGGAAAGTACTATAACGACTAAGGGGATTGGGCAGGATTAGTAAGAGCAGTCTTAGTATTCAAGTCTTACAGTAATGACAGTTTGCATCGGTATCAACTTTGTCTGTAGTGTTTTGACCGTTCTGATATTGTGGTAGACCTGGCTAAATTCATTTATAACCTATTGGTTGAAGTGTCTGACAGGTTCTGAAGAATTTGTACAAGTTACAAATGCAAATTAACAACAAAATTGCAACAGGAAGCGACTTAACTAGACGCTATAAAGAGGACAGGCCTGAACTATCTCTGCCCTCTCAGCAGGAAGCCCCCTCTTGCAGAAATGTCTGTTTTTACTCTTCAGGAATGCACAAGGACCCGAGTTAAAAAGCTAGTTTCAAATGCACTGGGGTGGATTAGTGGGACTGAACGGGACTGATGTGTTCTGAAAAATACAGTCAGCTGATCTAGAGGTCAATCTTGCAAAGAGTAAATTTGCCAAGGCTCAAGTGACCTATTGAGGACCCATAGTGGATGAAGAATGAGCCTTGCCCAGGGGTGCAAAAGTATAAGCTGTAAATTACTTCTCTCTTCTCACAAGAAAGTGGGAAATCATGAGATTCCAGGCAATATATAGGTTCTACCAAAGGTTGATCCCAAATATCAGTACAGTCACTGTACTACTGGCAGACCTACTCAAGAAAAAAGCAAGGTCGTATGGACTGCACAATGGCAACCCAGTTTTGAAAATCTGAAAACTAATTTAATAAGTGAGCCTGTGCTTGCTACTCCAAACTTTAAACAAGCATTTACAAAAGCCATTGATGTGAGTGACAGCGGATTCCACTTCAAGAAGTTGAATCTGCAAAAGAGAGACCAATTGGGTATTTCTCTAAAAATGGATAAACAAATATCAGAGATGATACTCCACGATAGAGAAGGAAAGCCTCATCGATTATTACTCCCAAACACTTTGAGAGGTGTGTCTAGAATGCATAGAGAGACAACAGGCTAAATTGACCCCAACCCATTAACCGTTTTGTAAAAAGTTAAGACCCAGAATGCCAGATTATTCCATTGGAGCTTGTTCATTCAATTGTACCAAATAAAAACCACCCACATTGCCGGGAAATCAAACGTGATGCAGCCGATCTGTCCAGAACTTTGTAAGGCCTGGTTAAAACCAAAAATATAATTGACTAAGGCTAAGAGGAATGATTGTTTGTCTGAGTGTACCTGTTTGTTTATGTTTAATTTTTTAAAAAAACATACTCCTGTGTACTGAAACGAGATTGGATCGCATTTTATTTGTTCTTTGGGGGAAGTAAATTTGTAAAAATCCCACAGGGCTGCTCTCTCATTAAGGAGCGACGTATTGGTTTAACCTGAAGGTCATCACACCTCAGACAAGGGGCAAGGGTGGCAAGGTGGGATCTTCAAGGTAACCCCAGCCGGTTAGTATTACAATGACATATCAGAATCTAAAGCATTTCTAGATATTCTGTGCCTTTGATTCCAAAATGTGTTTGGAAGGACTATTATTTTGGAGGATGCTCCAGAAAACCTTCAGATTTAAATACACTGTCTGGTAAAGTCTCATGTGAAGCCAATGAAATATTGCTAATGTAAATTATTAGAGAAACTGAAATAGGAGACTTAATAAGAAGAGATACTGAGGACAGTGCTGACTATCCCTCCCCTCTCAGCAGAAAGCAATCGATTGCAGACATGTCTGTTTTACTGTCCAGGAATACACAAAGATCTGGAGTTAAAAAGCTAGTTTAAATTCCATTGGAGTGGACTGGTGGGACTGAAAATTCCCATGTGTGCCAGCTGGGCTTGAAGGTTAACATGTTGTGAAGTTCATAGTCAAAGAATTATCCCCTAGTTACCCCTGACTCGCAGGTAACGACCATATCTAACTCCAAGTGCTGCAAACCAGTTCAAAAGGACAAAGGACACACTGAATTCTGGATTTCAATCATGATCAAAATGTGTCAGAATGATAAAATCTTAAACAATCTGCAAAACTAAGGATCATGAAGCTGTAACCAATTTGGGAATCTTACCTGGATCTGACGGTAACATAATATTGTGTCAAGCAAAGGAAGGTTTGTTTCTGAGGCTTAACTTACGAATGTATCAGAGAGCTGTGTACTGAGTTCGCCTATGATTAGTATCAGTTTAAGAGGGATCCTGGTGCAGATCCTTTTGATCCTTCCATTAACATTCAACTTTCCACATCAGTGAATTTGCATATCCTGCTGAACGAGCAAGTGATGCTGAAATACATTACCCCAACTTCCAAAGTAAGAGGCTGCACATACAGCATCTTTCCTCACCTTATGAGGCAGGGTCTTGATTTTAAAGGATTATTGGACACTGCCGATCCTTGAATGACTGTGTACTCCCTTGTAAAACTCGTAGTTAGAATGAATCTTTGCCTCCAGAAGTGTGTGCGCTCATGAATAATTACATAGTCACATGTAAAAAGTGGCCATAAGTGTGGAGCATGATGGAGGAAAGGACCTATTACAAGGTGCTTGGCTTTGGCCTTAATGATCTTCTCATTAATGTGTTAAGTCGTGGCTGCACTCGTGAATATAAGAACTGAAAGAAGTTATGTTGCTCTGCATTTTGCTTCTCAGAGGTAAGCAATGCCTCTCCTTGAGATGAATGAAGGGGCTACTTAGTATTGACATGGTCATCATATAACCTAGTCCTACAGCTCAAATTACAGTTGATCAGGCATGTGACAATTGAAAATGCAAAAATACTTAGATGTGAAATTGTATTTTCAATGATGTGTCATCTATGCTAACTATGTGCCCTCATCTCATTTTTTTCTCCTTGCCCTCCACTATGTCTTGGTGCAACCTTAGGGTCTGCGGTTTGGTTGGAAGGAGCCTGCGCTGAAGTGGACCCTGGTGGTCTTCAAGATTTGGATGGATGACTGTGGGTTATTTGTGGCTAGAGAGCTCAGACATGCTGAGTGTCCCCTGACCAAAATCAGGTTTACCCTCCTCAGTTGCAACGTTAGTGATTTCAGGCATGGTTGTGGTGGAAGGATCTGGGATATCCTGAAAGGTGACTTCTCTGTGGCTACAGTGCCACCTGGATGCCTGGTGCGACCATCCTGCCTACGTGAGAGGAAGGGGCACTGTAAGTGAAGCCAACATCCCTTACCTACCCCCTGCTTTGCTGACTATTAAAGTGCTAAAGTGATGGAGTGCAAGTCTGCAGGCATTTCCAGCAATCACTGAGCACTTCATTGTAACAAAAACAGAAATGGCTGGAGAAACTCAGCAAACTGGGGCTATTTTCCCTGGAGCGTAGTAGGCTGAGGGGTGACCTTTATAGAGGTTTATAAAATCAAGAGAGACATGAATAGGGTAAATAGGCAAGGTCTTTTCCCTGGGGTGGGGGAGTCCCAAAATTACAGGGCATAGGTTTAAGGTGAGAGGGGAAAGATATAAAAGGGACCTAAGGGACAACATTTTCACGCAGAAGGTGGTGCGTGTATGGAATGAGCTGCCAGAGGAAGTAGTGGAAGCTGGTGCGAATACAATATTTAAAAGGCATCTGGATGGGTATATGAATACGAACGGTTTAGAGGGACATGGGCCAAATGGGACTAGTTTTATATAGGATGTCTGAGTTGGACTGAAGGGTCTGTTTCTGTGCTGCATATCTCCACGACTCTAAGTCTGACATCATCTGTGGAGAGAGAAAAACAGAATTAATGTTTCGAGTCCAGCAACCCCTCATCTTCATTTTGCTGTACCTGGTCTCCGTGTAGCTCCTAACCTGCCCATGGAAACAGCCAGAAGGACATATGTTGGAACCAGCACTTTACTGCTTACTCCTCCCTTCTTTGCTGCAATTGACCATGCCCCTGACAATCTGCCTGCTGCTCCTATGACTGTCTGTGCATTTTCATGAAGTTATTAATAATTGACACAATGGAGGGGTTATCTCCTACCAGGTACTGAGCAATTGCCTGATCTCTGGCAGTCTGCTTTGTGCCATTTGCATGAGGCATTTCTTCCTCAACCATTTGTGGAGCTGTGTGCTTATGATGTGTTCATGAGAATGTGCTCCGGAATATAAATGAGATGGAGAACTCACTGAGCGGAAGGTCTGAGCTGCTGGAGGGAGCAGCAGACAGCTGTCCTCGGAGGAATGTGTCTTGTCTCTTTAGTGGTGGAGGAGGAGCTGATGGAGTGAAGGGTTGACTTCTTTGTTGTGTGTGTGCCACTGCGGCCTGCATCAGAAAGAGAGAGGCTATTAGTTGCACATAAAATGTAGAAACTTGAGCATCTTAATGAGTCAGTGTTGGGAATGAGAGCGTGTAGCACAGCACAATGTTTACTTGGTTGTCTTGACATAGTCTCAGTATCGCTGGGTTTCTACTTTCGTAGCAGGAATTACAACGAATTTTTAATTTGAGCCAACAGCCCAGACTTTTCTGGTAAGTGGACATTTTTTCTCTCGAGCTGCTCCAGGAAATCGTTTCTCCATCAGGTCACTTGTCTCTTCAGGCAAAAAGAGCTCTGGCTTTTTCAAACTTTCATGATCGTTCAATTTATAGAAACAGGTTAGAACTTTTTTTGCAAACTTTTCTAGGGCCCTTGTAGAGACTAGAGTGTTCACAGTAATCCCATGTAGTCTAACCAAGGTTTTGTACAAGCTCAGTAGTACATCATTGCTGTTCAAATCTCTGCTGCCATCTCTGCCCTCTGGGACCTGCTGTGTGACAATGTCTTTTGCGTGAAACAAGAGAAGGGATTGACCTGAGACAAAGCTGAGTGGAAGAGCCATCAATGACAGTGCAGGAACATGAAAGGGGCTGAGATGTCCCTACGGGGAGTAGGAAATGCAAAGGTCAGGAGGGGTTAATCGTTTGGAAGGATGATAAGAGTGAGAGCCGTTGAATGGGGATGCTGCATCCAATAGCGAGAGTCCATTAGCTTTGGTGATGTTACAATGTGGTGGCAGAGTTAGAGTGATGGTGAGGATGCAAGAGAGAAAATCATGGCATTTTACTCTTGCAGAGCTCAGGAGACAATTAACTATATGACAGCTGGATATTTCTTTTCACGCTGGAGACTACATTGGCTCGAGTGGCTATCCATCCAGGCTGACTTTGTCTGGTGGCACAGCCTTCTTGGTCAGTCTGGAGCAAAGTGCACTCACCTTCTGTCAAGTTGTGAATTTGGATTGGCCTGATATGCAGTGAGTGTCAATCCTTCACAAAACAAAAAATATTTTCTCAGCTTTACAGTTACAGAGCATCAATCAGGCAGGAAAATCCTCAAGAAAGAATTGCAACTTTGGCAACATTGAGTTAACGCAACAAAGCAGATGTATATACTCTACTGAATACCCTCTATTTGTTCAAATAGGTACCAATCTCTGTTAAAATAATAACTTTTTATTAATTCACAGGACGTAGGCATCACTGGCTAAGCCAGCAGTTAATGCTCATCCCTAATTATAATGGATCACATGGTGGGGAGTTATTTTCTTGAAGTCATGAAATCTATGGAGAGGGGACAAAGTGCCACAAACCTGGAAGGGAGTTCCAGGATTTTCCAGCGGCAGTAAGTCAAGATCTGAACAGGCCTAGCAGAACCTAAACAGAGCATCAACGTGCAGGTTATTATAGAGCAACTGCTGCTTGATTGCACTGTTGTCAACTTCCTCCATGAATTTGCTGGTGATCAAGAGTAGACTGATGCAGTTGTAATTGGCCAGGGTGATTTGTTCTTATTTTTGTCTTCAGGATGTACCTGGGCAATTTTCCTGATTATCAAGTAAATGCCAGCGTTGTAGCAGTATTGGGAACAGCTCAGTTATCAGTGTGACATGTTTTGGAGCACAGTCTTTGGTACTATCGCTAGGATGTTGTTGGAATGCTTATTCATTATCCAGTGCCTCAAACCATTTCTTGATATCGCATGGAATTAATTGAATTGACTGACAAATGGCACATGATGCCAGGGACCACTGGATGCAACCAAGATAGATCATCCAGTCAGCACTTCTGATTGAAGGAGATTGCAAAGCTTCGGCCTTCTATTTTGCACTGATGTATTAGAGTCCCCCGTCATTAGGGACGCATACATTTGTGTAGCCTCAATCTTGTTAGTTGTTTAATTATTCAGTCCAATCAAGCTCCACTAATACCTAATACTATTATCATTTTTGTTAGTTGGCATTTTGGTTATCTTAAATTTTGATATTAAATCATTGCTTCCATTAAGCTGTTCAAATCCTTTTGTGGCTGTGTGCTCATTCACTTTAATTTTCTTCACTATTATTGGCCATATTTTTTGCTTATTAATGAGCAAGTGGCTTAAGTCTTATCTATACCATTAAGCTTATAGTTATTCTGTCCCCTACATCTTGAAATTAGAATTAGGTTTATTGTCACATGTACTCACAGAAGTGCAGTGAAAAGTTTACAAAGTCACGTCTTACAGTGCCACCTTAGGTACAAAGTTACCTAGGTACAGGATTTTAGGAATAAATTCTTTTGAACTAATAGGAAGTTCTATAAAAAAAGTAAGGAATGTTTGCTATTCTATTTCTTTTCAAAATAAAGGCCAGCATTCCATTTACCGCCGAACTTGGCTGCTAGCTTTTTGTGATTCAAGCATGAGGACTCCCAAATCCTTCTGTTCCATTGCACCCTGCAGTCCTTCTCCATTTAAACTATATCCAGTGCTCTATTCTTCCTGCCAAAGTGCAAACCTCACCTTTCCCCACATTATATTCCATTTGCCAAGTTTTTGTTTACTCACCTAACCTGCCTATATCCCTCTGCAGACTCATCGTGTCATCCTCACCACTTCTACCTTCCCACCTTGGCTATCGTACACTTACTTTTCTCATCCAAGTCAGGAATATATATTGTAAATAATTATGGCTCATCTAGTGAAGGTCACAATCCTGACAATGATTCTCTTATCTCAACTTCTATTAGTTCGGCAGTCCTCTATCCATACTATCTCCAACAGCATAGGGTCTTAACTTCTTAAACAGCCTAACGTTCTGGATAGTAATGTGTTGTTTATCCAAGAACTTGTACTTTCATTTTTAATAAAGAAAAGATTAGCATCAAAAATTTCTGCAAACTTGAAACAAACTTCCATCGTTGCAGTGAGCAACTTTTGTTTAAAAAAATGGTATGCAAACATGTGTGAATTTGCAGTGGGTAGATAAAGTATTCACTTATCAGTAGGCTTCTGCAAGAGCTGAACTGTCACACTCCACAGAAATAGTTTTGCTGTTTGATAAGAACAGACTTAAGATGCCAGGAATATATTGAAAACTTACTTTGAAGGCAAATCACCATGTACATGTTAATATTTGTCTTCACCACAGACGTTCAATATCCACCAGCAAGCAAGCTTTACAGAGCTGGCCTCTGCGAAAGGTTTGTGTCAAATATTTTTGTTTACACAACACATGATTTACATGAAAATAGTCATGTCACAAAATCAGATATTTCCTGGCATGTCTCATCTTGGAGTGCTCTAACAAAGGCTGGTACTAGACAGAGATAAACGTCACCTAATCTAACAGTTCTGTGCTTGCCCAAAACTGGAGGTCAATTGAAGGACAGTTGCAGCTCTTGACAATTTCAAACTAGAAGAAACCTTCACAAGAGATCATTATTCTCAATATCTTGCTGATAATCCAATCCAGGTGTTTAAAACATTAAGGAGAAACCTCCTTCAAGCCCCACAACAATAAATGTTGGAGAACAATCAAAGGTTTCATGAATGAGGTCAATATATTTTTGGCAGATAGGATTATCAAGGGATACGTGCACAAGGCTGGAATACAAAGCTCAGATACAGATCAGCTATGATCTAATTGAAACCTAATAAGGGTCCAAGGGACTGAAAGAAATACTCCTGTTTCTATGTTGGAGGGCCAGTTAAAGCACAATTTTTTTCCTGATTTTCCATTATATATGTTTGTGGCCCTTGCTGTGCAGAGTTGAGACCACAGCTTAAAGTGGTTCATTGGCTGTGAAGTGATTCTGGATGTCCTGGAGGTTGCAAAGTATATGACAAATACATGTTTGTTTTTATACATATACTGCAACCAAATCTTGGAAGCACTGCCATCAGCTCAAAGTATAGTAACTTTTTAATTCCTTCAACAAAAGTGGACGTGGCTGGAAGACCAGCATTTACTGTCTGTTTCTTGAGAAGGTGATGGTGAAGTGTCTTCTTGACCAGCCGCAGTGCATGTAATGCAAGAACACCCACATTGCCATTAGGGAGGACTTTCCAGGCTTTTGACAAAGCCACAGTGAAATATTGCCGATTCATGATGGTGCATCTTGGAAGGAATTTGCATGTGATGCTGAGCCCAGCTAATTAAGGCTGTTGAAAGTGCCTTCATGATTTACTGCAGTGCATCTTGTGGACAGCATACACTGCTGCTACTTTGCAACAACGAAAGTGCATGTTGAAGGTGATGGATATGGTCCCAATCAAGTTGGCTGCTTTGACATGGATGGTGTTTAGCTTCCTGAGTGTTGTTGGAGCTGCACTCATCTAGACAGGAAAGGTATTCTAACAGAGTCCTGACTTACGTCATGAGGATGGTAGACAAGCAGTGGGGAAGCTACACAAGCTATTTGCTGCAGCTAGTTTCTGACCTGCTCAAGTCACAGGTAAAGGATTTCTGAGAATATTCCAGGAATGAGAGGATTCAGTTACATGGATAGATTAAAGCAGGTCTTTGGGAAAGCTTTGGTTAGAAAAAAAGTGTACAAAAACAGGACATCTGGACACAGCAGATAGAAAGAAACTATTGTCATTGATAGAAGGATCAAGAGCCCGAGGACACCAATTTGAGCAAAACCAACAAGGAAATAGCACTGATAAGACCATAAGAAATAGAAACTGGAGTAGACTGTTTGGCCCCTTAAGCCTGCTCCACCACTTGAAGGATCATGACTGATCTGACATTCCTCAGGTTCACTTAAAGTTATCAATTTAAAATGAACTGATCTAGCATCCATTGCAGTCTGTGGACAAGAGCTCCAAACATCTACCACCCTTTACTTATGGAAGTGATTGCTAATAGATCCCTTGAGTGGTCACAGAATCCCTACAGTGTGGGAACAGGCCCTTCAGCCCAACAAGTCCACACCAACCCACAGAGCATCCCACCCAGACCCATCCCTCATAACCCACCTAATCTACACATCCTTGAACACTACAGGCAATTTAGCCTAGCCAATCCACCTACCCTGCACATCTTTGGGCTGTGGGAAGAAACCCACGCAGACACAGAATGTGCAAACTCTACAGACAGACAGTCGCCCAAGGGTGGAATCAAACCTGGGTCACTGGCACTGAGGAAACAGTGCTAACCACTTAGCCACCATACCACTCCTTGTCTGACTAGTTCTCAGACTGAGGTCCAGGTTTCTAGGATCCAAACAACAGAAGTAAGTTCTCCATATCCACCCTGTCTTTTCCTGTTAAGATCTTCAAGACTCAAATCAGATCACTTTAACCTTATAAATGAGAAAAACATCTCCTGGCTTTTATATCAGAACAAAAAAAGCAGGTATAACAGATCATTCAGCAAAACAAGGGCTTGCAAATGCTTCAGATGACCAATAGATATCTCATTAATACAAGACCATTTGCTGTATCTTCTATTTCAATAGAAGAAACTAAACAAGTTGAGCTTCTACCAGAAATAGTTACTGAAGCTATTTCTGTTTATTCATACAAACCTACACAATCAGCAGTACTACAGTCACATAAGAGTCTACACCTTCACCATCTCACCATCTACTTCCAAGTGTGAATCACTTGAATATTCAGTGAAACTACATTTACTTTTTCTGCTCAACTTTCCCTGATTCAAGTAGGGATCTAAACATTAGCACAGCTAAAGGAAAGTTGGAAGGACAAGTGGCTGTTCTGAACCTGCCTGCCTAACAAACAAGACATAGGGCCCACAGCAGCCAAAAATTTTATTTTAAAAATATACTTTATTCATAAAAAATTGTCTACATTGTCACTAAAACAGTTCAGCTCTGTACAGTTGCATATCAAAGTATGCTTGCCTTTACTGGCAAGCACCTTGACTATAGGAGTCAGGAGGTCATGTTGCAGCTGTACAGGACATGAGTTCAGCCACTGAGCTTTGCATGCAATTCTGCTCTCCCTCCAACAGGAAGGATGTTGTGAAACTTGAAAGGGCTCAAAAGATTACATGTTGCCAGGTTTGAGCTATAAGGAGAGGCTGAATAGGTTGGGGCTATCATCCCTGGAGAGTCAGAGACTGAGGGGTGACTTTATAGAGATTTCATAAGGCACATGGATAGGGTAAATAGGCAAAGTCTTTCCCCCAGAGTGGGAAAATCCAAAACTAGAGAGCATAGGTTTAAGGTGAGAGGGGAAGAGATAATAGGGACCTATAGGGGGCAGCTTTTTCATGGAGAGTATGGTGTGTGAAATGTGTTGCCAGAGGAAGTGGTGGATGCTGGTACAATTACAAAATTTAAAAGGCATCTGGATAGGTATAGAGGGATATGGGCCAAATATTAGCAAATTGGACAAGATTTATATAGCATGGTCAGCATGGAAGAGTTGGACCGCAGGGTCTGTTTCTATGCTGTACAACTTTACGCAAATAAAGAAATCATCGGACTTTGGCTATCCAAACAAAAAAAAGCCAAAGACCTCTTACACATAGTAAGATTTACATAGACTCGAGGCATTAGGAAGGAAGGTTTGATAAGCGACCAGAGCCTGTTCACCTTCAGCAAGAGGCCTGAGACAGTAACTCTAACCTACTTACCCAAATCCGCCAAATGGACTGGGACAGGAGGAAAGAAGACGTCAGCTTTTATAGGGAGACAAACACCAGGTAAGACACGTGGCCGTAGGACCAGCCAATGGGAATAGCGATAGGCGGGGTCACCGGTACGGAAGACCAATGAGAGTGCAGAGGGCGCGGCCTTACCCTAGAATACCCAATTCGTATGCAGGAAGCGGCGTCTTGTCCCGGAAGTAGCCAATGAGAATGTTTGAAGGTAATACCTCGCTTCAGGATGACCAATGCTTTTCCAGGGGCGAGACCAATTCCAAGGGATAACCGATGAGGCAGGTTGAGGGCGGGTACTCTGTACGGGTGGCCAATGAGAGTGTCGAAGGCGGGACCCACGCTTTTGCGGTGTGACCAATGAAGTCTCCGTGGGCAGTACCTCAGCGCGGAATGACCAATGGGAAAGGTGGGGGCGGGCCCCGCGCGCGGACTGTTCGGGCCGGGCGGGGTGTGCTGGAGCGGTCGGCGGGTGAGGGAACGAGCGGGCGCTCGGTGTCAGGACGACGGCCGGGTTTGAGTGAGGTAAAAAAACGGTTGATGGCGGGCTGTCTGAGCGGGGACGGGGGATCTGGGGGCAGGATGGCTTTTGGGCTTCCCTGGCAGGGGAGAGTGCGAGTCGGCCTGAGGCTGAGCTTGCCCCTTCTTTCGGCTGAGAGGGGAAGTGCTGAGAGTCAGAGCGGGTCTCCGGCCTCAGTGAGCGGCTTCTCTCGAAGCTCAACTCGTTCACAACTTGCTGTGTTGTCCTCACGAGGTTTACGGGAGCCCGGGTCCGCTCTATATTTTTGTCCCACATTGTGATCCCACCTTCCTCCTTTAACAGTTCTCAAAACAGCGATCACCTATGTAAACATGTCACGCTGCAGTTACAACCTCCTTCCAGCGGCAGCATGACAGAGCTTCCCCCGTTGGAGTGAGTCTGGACCTTTTCCTTGATGTATTGATCACAGCAAGAGCTGATGTGTTTTCTGAACGTATTCGTATTATATTTTGTGAGAAGAGTTGCCCTATTGCCTTTTGAAACTAAATGAGGATGCAAGTTATCTCTTGTGATGGTTCTATGAACTATCTGGAACATGACTGGTTTTGTACATGCAGTGTGTAGTTAGTGTAGTGATGCATATGAGAGACAAACATTAATAAAAATAATGGACTCACTGTGTCCTTGTGTTATTTCATGAGAGATCTAGTTAAGCAAGATAGTTGAGGATGTTTCGAAGGGCTGTAATTTGATTTATTTCATCTATAATGCATTGAGATTAACTTTATTGAATCTGTTTTTTGTTGAGACCATCATCAGACTCACTGTGGACTTGAGAATATGTGCAACAATGCAAGACTTGAAACAAGTGGGAAAATGTGAAATTCATAGGTGGTGCAAATAAATGTGTAGCTTCTATTCTGATATCGCTCAAATTGACCTGAGTATCACTTATTTAGTTAGGAAGTGTTTCTCCTGTTGGTTATTCAGTGGTTCCTGTTTGAAGAGTGGATGATTTTGGATCACGTTTTTTTTTCACTTGATTGTATTTTCCTTTTGTATATAAATAATCTGTTCCTACTTTACAATAGACAGTTGTAACGCTGTAAACTCCTTGGGTCATTCTGGCTCTGGGAAAGTTGTCACGTGATGCAACCCAGATGTTCTTTTCATACATCCGACTGAAGTACAAAAAAGAATCGTGCCTCAGTGAGGGCAGCCTTCAGGGCCAAACATTTTACAATTTCCTTCCCAGTTCCCCTCATTAATACACCTGAATGACATTAAGTCGTTGATTACAGTGGAATCTCGTGTTATAATTCAAGATTTTTTCCCCAGTTTGTGGCAAGATTGCTGTGTCAGTAAGTGATGCTTTTGTTTAGTATCAATGTTTTGAATTTTGACTCTACTACTTTGTGGACTAGGGATATTAAGTGATTGAACTCCTGATGAGAACGACTTTTGCTTTTGTAGTATCAATTATTGTAAGGTGGTGTGAAATCCTGACAACTGAGATATCACGATAATTTCACATTTATGTTCAAGATTTTAAAACTTTTCATTTAGTATAGATAGAAATAACAAATGCAAACATGAAATGAGGAGGCAAACAAAAATCACAAAATTAGGATGAAACATCTTCAAGACTGCAACCCATTTTGTACCCTAATTAGCTACATCAGTGCTCTTCTGTTCTTCATTTGATGTTTGATGCTTTGCTGAGAGACTTGTAGTGCAGTGTTCTTTTTCCTGCATGGGTCGATTTTCCTGATTGTAACTCTGCTTTTACCTGCATTTGTTTACGTGTTCCTGTTTCCCATTCAAGGAGGCCCCCGTTCATCCTTCTTCCAGTTTGGTTAAGCCTTTTCTCATTTTCAGTGTGGATGGGCCTGTACTGTAATTTTGTAGTTTCTCTTGTTATAAAAAAAACTCAAATTATTTCACTCACAAATGCCAGTCTGAGATTTGGACCATGCAATGATCTGTTGTGGATCAATTTGAATGGACATAATTGTGCTGAAAATAATTTCTGAAATTATTTTATCCCCCTTTCATGAGATGGTGAAATAGTTAAAGCAGAGAATGGTTAATTTGCCACATCAAGGCCTTGCTGAATGGGCGATAGCTGTTGACCTCATCACCGATGTCCACAATGTGGGAACAAGTAAAAAATTACACTGCCATGCTCTTTCCTTGTAGATTTGCAAAGCCTTTCTTTTCATGTGTTTATCCAATTGTCTTTGATAAAGCTATGATTTATCCTCTCTCCTCCACACTCGTAGATGTTGCATTCTTAATGTTGCCTTTGGTCGTCTTGCTAACTGCCATAAATTGGTGCTGTCTGGTTTTTCACCCTTCTGGATTGACAGAACAATCTACTTTGCACAAATCCCATATAATTTTGAATATTTCCATCTTTTCAATACTTTGCTGTCAAATTCTCTTTTAGTTATTCTGCACTTAATCTGCAGTTGATGAATGAAAGTTTCTCCAGTTACATGTTGGGAAAACTGAAACCATTGTTTTTGGACCACACTCCAAACTCCATTCCATAGGTGCTGACTTCATTTCTTTTCCTGGCAACTGCATGAGACTAAACCAACCTTCCCACAACCTAGTTGTCATATTTGATTCCAAGAGCAGCTTCATGTCATCACATAGGAAGTCTAAGTCAGTTTTTGTAACATTGCCTAAATGTGTTCCAGTTTCAGCTTGTCTGCTGGTGAAACCCACTTTCTTGCCTTTCACCCTTCAATGTGACTGTTCCAACTTGCATCTGGGCTCTCTCATCTCACCTTTGAGGGAAGATGAAACTCTGCTGTCTGTGTCTTAGATCGCACCAAGTTCTGTTCACTGCTCCCCTCACTCCACTCTTCACTTACTTGCATTGTTTTGTTAGGAATGTCTTGATTTAAAAATTCTCAGCCTTGTTTGCAAATTAATTCATGTCTTCACCCCTCCCAATCTCCACAACATCCTGTAGCCCTGTAACCCTCTGAGATAAATATTCCTGTAACTCTGGTTTCTTGTGAGATAAAATGTAGACATAGAGTAGGCCAATCAGCCCATCAAACCTGCTCTGCTATTTAATATGTCTTCCTAATTCTAATTGCAGCACCATTGGTGGCTGTTCTCTATGTTACCGCAGTGTCAAGCTTAGGATTCCCTCTTTACACCTCTCTGCCTTCATCCCTAATTTTCCTGCTTTAAGATGTTGCTTAAAACCTACCTCATGATGAAAGGTTTTGTCATTTGACTAAATATCTCTTTAACTTGGTACCAGTGGAATCGTGCCCATGCTGAAGGGGAAAAGCAGATCAGGAAATAGTGTCAGTTGTGGGTTAAAACTGGGAATTGGAATTTGTTCTTTGCACCCTTTGTTGTCTAGAGTCTCTAATAAAGTGGGTACACCCTGATGGGACCAGCTAAACATCTACAGGGATCTTGGTGTACAAATATTCTGCAAGGCAAATGTATTGTTTGGTCTGACATTCTCTTATGTGCAGTTGCTTTCCTCAAAGCCTTTTTAATCAGGAAAGAGTCATCAGTCTTGCATATTTTTGTTTGTCATTGTTTTAGATGTCAGTACTGTATTATTTTACTGTTTAAAAAGTTGAAATGAGGAGTCTCTGTCCCAATAATTATCAGTTCTCAGTAGTTTAATGACAGGCTTAACCCCTTTTTATGTATCTAATTTTCAGTTTTGTGCTTTTTAAATACCACTGAAGTATTCATCTATTTTTGTAACTGGCGGATGGGAACTTAATTCTTTTCTTTTTGTGATTTAAACATTTGGAGTGTGACTGCCACATATTATGTAAGAAACAGCTGATGTCTTTAGTTCCAGCATTGTTCTGAAATCTGTAGCAGTTCTAGTTGTTAAATAATTTCTCTGTATCTCTGGCTTATACAATCAAAGATTTAAGGATATGTAGGAGAATTTGAAACATGTTAAGCACTCCAGTGTTGCGATCCCAACTGATGTTAATGTTGGACAAGCCAAATCCTAGATTGAAACCTACTTTGATAAACCCATTGGTTTGTTTTAAAACTGTTGAGAGCAGTTATTGAGAACATTGACAAAGACTTGCAAATATACTTTTAAGGGATATTAAAAAAAACTCTGATACTCGACAAAAAAAAATTGGAAAATTTAGAGTACAAGCACCAGGAGAAGAATTCAAACTCATGCTATTCCATTGATCCCAACAATATTCTCTACTTTTGTCTCCACATCAAGGCTTCTCATTCAGGCTGGTGCAGCTGCAACTGGTTTCTTTCTGAGCATTCACTCAATGCTTTTTTTTCTTGAGCTGACATTTCCCCCTGAAAAACCCAAAACAAACTGCAAACTGAAGTCACTATTACCTTAAGAGCAAATGAACATGTTCCCTAACCTCAGTGGAGTTATCCTGCAAGCAGTCACCCAGTTTGCATTTGTTTTGTCTTTGTAAAGAGACCACATTGTGAACAGAGACTACAGCAGACTAGGTTAAAAGAAGGACAAGTAAAATGCTTTTTAACCTGGCAGGTGTGTTTGGGGTCTTGGAGGGTAAGGTAAGAGACCTGAATGGGCAGATGATATGCCTTCTAAGATTGCATGGGAACGTCCCATCGGGGAGTGAGGAAGTGTTAAGAATGACGAAGTGTTAGGAGTGATAGAGGAGTGAACTGCTGGGATTTATAGCTTTGCTTTTGTAGTAATTTGCTTTTATTTCAGTAAAGCAAAATAAATTTTGGGTCAATGTTATTTGTAGGGCTCGGGGGGTAGTAAGAGCTAGGGCGGAGGAAGTTCACGAAAGCTATGAGAGTACCAATGTTAAAGATAAAGCACTGGGGACTCATGTCAGCTTCACTGCTGGCTCAGTATATTTAGCACACTCGCTGCTGAGGCTGAAGGCTGTGATTCAAGTTAAATCCAGACAGCAAAGAACTATACTGTCATAGGGGCCATACTTCAAGCAAGACATTAGGCCAAGGTTCTGTCCGCCTTCTCAGGTGGGTACTTAAGATCCTGCAGTGATATTTGAAGATGAGCAGGTGAGTTCTCCCTACTGTCCTGGCTTCCATTTATCCCTCAACCAGCATCTTAACTGTAAGATTTCATTGTTGTTTGTGACAGCTTGCACAAATTTGTATCTCCGTTTTCTATATCAAAATTGTAATAACATTTCAGAAATATTTTGCTGTTGAAAAACAATTTGCCATGTCTCAAGGATGTGAAAAGAGCTAAGCAATGCATGAGTTTTTCTTCAATGTCAGTAAGGAAGGGCTTGTGAACTTGACACTTTATGTCTCAAAGTTGGGTTCAGATCGGTTTGTAGTTGCAGTATCTTCAATCGTTAAGTTGATTTGTGACACTATTTGGTTGTTATTGGCTAACCAGTTTGGACAATGACATAATTGTCTAATATTGTTTCTTTTCTGTGCAAGCAACAATTTTTGCTATTTCTACACTTTTCAACCAATCCATCAATACTGGTGTTACTAATTAGTTTAAGATAGCAAGGTGTAGAGCTGGATGAACACAGCAGGCCAAGCAGCATCAGAGGAGCAGGAAGGCTGATGTTTCAGGAAGGGTCTGGGCCCAAAACATCAGCCTTCCTGCTCCTCTGATGCTGCTTGACCTGCTGTGTTCATCCAGCTCTACACCTTGTTATCTCAGATTCTCCAGCATTTGCAGTTCCTACTATCTCTTACTAATTAGTTTCCCCTTTTTGCGTAAAATAGGGATACACTTAGTCACTGACATTATTTACTTGTTTTAATAATGAATTTGATAGCACGTGTAATGTTTCTCCTTTTTTGTAAAGTCAAGCCATCTTGAGCAAAGTCCTCTTGCAGACACACATGGTTTAAGTTTCAGCAGCAAATGAAATGACAACTGATTGTCAAGACTTTGAACCAACTGAGTTCTAGCAAATTAGAGAATTTTTGAAGTACAGTCTGCTGTTGATTTTGCAGCACATTGTGGGACTTTGTTTGGAGCTTATTTACCAAATCTCAGACTTTGCCTCTTACAACAGTGCACTTGCCAACTCCCAAATAAAAAGCAGGTGCATAGTGGTTTGGATCTCCCGAGAGCTTGTGGCTGAGTTATTATTGTCATGGGTGAGAGGGGAAGTCTCACCCTGTAATCTTTGAAACAAAACTTCAGCAGGTTAGATAGCCCCCAAGTTTCACCCTGTTTACAAACATCATTCTCTACAAATGATACCATGATACCCATGGGTTTGGAGGAGGTCCACAGTGGCAGTCGTGAACTTGTGGCGTTGCTTTGTAGACCAAGATCTTGAAATTCTCTTTCCTCCAATGTCTTCCTTCTTAGTGTCCTTTACCTTGCCTTTTTTTTGTGCTGACCAATTTGCTGCTCATTTCCGCAGTACTGGAATTTTCAAATGTAGTTTCAGGTTGTTAATTCAAAATAATTTAAGCTGAATTTTTTTGTATGAACTTATAACCCCTCCTGTTTTATTTATTGGTACTTGGGTTTTTTTTAATGAATACTTAGTAATTTGAATAACCAAAAAATACTTTTGAATAAACAGCAGTGAGACTGGGTTTCCCAAAAAAAAGACTGAGATCAGCCATCTGAGAGATGGATTTTGTGATGTATGGGATAAGTGCTATCATTCTCCCTATTATGGAATTGAACAATTACCATCTGTAGGAACATGCGATACAATGGAGTGCGTTCAGTCACTTCTTGTTTTAAGTTACTGTGAAATAGCAGTTATGGCTTTTCCAGTAATATAAGTAAAGCAGAAGTAGTACAGAGAATGGAACTGCAAGGAAGTTGATTTTAATAATGAATTTGATAGCACGTGCAATGTTTCTCCTTTGTTGTAAAGCCAAGCCATCTTGAGTAAAGCCTTTTAAGTTGAAGTGATAAGTAATTCATTGCTGATGACATCTAAAGGTAATGTTCTGAATAATTAGGTGTAATGCCTTTGGCATTTCGTACTTATAGTTGAGGTTTAAACTATAACAAGATTATCTTGCTTTGATAACATATCTATGTATATTGGCGATCACACAGGTTGAGTCTGATAGTTCTCCATAAGGGCGTCTATTTGTGGGTCTTCAGATGGCTGAAGAGGCCAATCTGGGATCCACAGATTCTTTTGCAGTGTGGGCATTGCAGGCTGGTAATAGTGGGTGGGCCTTCCTGATGTTCTGTCTCTCCTCACGCAAGAATCGCCTCTGTTCAGCGGTGCTGCAAGATCATTTTCATGGCATATAGTGCCCTGCTGGGTGACATTTCTCCAGTGATTCCGGTTTGTAGCCATGTCCTCCCAGTTGTTGATGTTGATATAGAATTTCTTGAGGTTGGTCCAGATGTTATCTTTGAAGCATTTCTTTTGATCACCAGAGGCATGTTGATCTTCCTTCAGATGAGAGTTCATGATCTGTTTTGGGCGGCGTGAGTTGGGCATTTGGATGGCATGGCCAGTCCATCAGAGTTGCTGTTGAATGATTGTGGTGGTGATGCTGGCTATATTGACCTCTTCCAAGATGCTGATGTTAGTGTGCTTGTCTTCCCAGGTGATCCACAGGATTCTTTGTCAGGATCCCTGCTGGTATGGTTCCAGTGCTTTAAGGTGCTTACTGTAGGTAGGCTATGTTTCAGCTCCATATGGCAGTGTGGGAAGGACAACAAGTTTGTCGTCCAGGAGTTTAATCTGAGCCTGTACGTCATTGTCTCCAAACACCTTCCTTCTGAGTCAGGCATAGGCTCCACTGGCACAACTCAGAGGGTGTTGTATTTCTGCATCGATGTTGGCCTTGGTGAAAAGGCTGTCGAGGTGTGAGAAGTGATGCAAATTTTTAAGGGGATGCTTGTTGACCTTTTATTGTAGGTGGGATGGAGGGACTGTTGGATGGTAGTTGACTGAGTACTTGAGTCTTGTTTATGTCAAGGGTAAGACGTAGGGGTTTGTAAGCCTTGACAAAGCCATCCAAGATGCACTGAAGATCTTCCACAGGGAGTGCTACACTGACAGTATGCTACATCAGCATATTGAAACCCAGGATGGAGGTGGTGGAGACCTTGCCCTTGACCTTGAACCTATTAAGGTTGAACAGCATGTTTGCATACAGTAAATGATTTAAATTCCTGTGGGCATATTTTGGCCAGTGAGATGGAGGATAATGGCAGTGGAGATGTTGATCAGGGTGAGTGCTATGATGAACCGTGCTTGAACCCCTGTCTCCACGGTGAAAGGTTTAGACTCTAATCCATAGTTGCTCAGCGCTGTCCCAGACATATCATCATGCAGCAGCCTCAGCATCCTGATGAATGTATCAGGCCAGCATGCTTTGTGACAGTGTCTGCCAGACAGCCTGGCAGTTAACTGTGTCATAGATCTTAGTCAAGCTGACAAAGGCCATGTAAAGTGTTTGTTTCTGTTCCTGATTAGTTTTCTTGTAATTGATGTGCTGTGAAATCGTGTCTGTTGTTCCTCTGGACGGGCAGAAGCCACACTACGATTCAGGGAGTATTTCTTCAGGTAACGGCAGAAGCCTATTGGCAAGGACACGTGCGAGCACTTGGCCAGTGGTTGATAGAAGGGAGATACCTCTGTAATTCCCACACTCAACCTTGCCACCCTTTTTGAATATGGTCACAATCGGAGCATCCATGAGCTCCAAGGGGAGTTCTTCTTTGAACCAAATCTTCAAGAGCAAAGCATGTATGTGTTCATGGAGCTGTGGACCACCCTCCTTTAGAATCTCTGCAGGAATCCCATAGGTCCAGTAGCTTTGTTGTTTCTTAAGCTCCTGATGGCATCTTGTACTGGGAGGTTCTTCCATGGCACCTTGCGTGGATTTCTGCAGTTTTGGTTGAAGACTTCCAAGTTAACATTGGTATTATGGTTGAGGAGTTTGAGGAAATGCTCTTTCCAGTGGGTGTTTATTGCCTTGTTGTCCTTGAGCAGTTTTTGTCTGTCTTTAGACCACTGGTAGTTTAGACCATATACCGCCATCGTGGCACTGAAGAAACCTCTTGTGCCATTGGCATCTGCCAGCAGCTGGATTTGCAAGGCCTTATCAGTCCTGCATTTGTTTTTGAGCTCCCTTACCCTCTTTTGGAAGCCAGCCTTAGCTTTGGCATAGGCCCTTTTTGCAGTCAGTCTTTTTGCGCCAGGCATGGAAGGTTGTCCTTTTCTTGGAGATGAACTGTTCAATTTCCACGTCATTCTCATCAAACCAGTCCTGATTGTCTCTGGACTTGTACCCGAGGATGTTATTGCATTTACTTAGTATGGTTGATTTAAGTAGACTCCAGTGTTTTCCTATGTCCTTTGGGTATTCCCAGGGTAGGATTTTGCAAATGAGGCTTGTAGATGTTGCATAGAGACTGAGTCATCTGTGCAATGTTGAATCTTGGCCTGGTTTGCCTCTCCTGAACCTGTCTCTTTCTGTGTAGTTTGGGCATTGTGGAATGGATAAGGCGATCAGCAGTCATCTGAGCCAGTCATAGCCCTGCTGACATTCACATCCTGATATTCGCTCCAGGGACCAATAACATAATCAATGAGATGCTGTTTTTGAATGTGGGTGCCTTCAAGATACACTGAATTTGTTTTTTCTGATGAAAGCATATGTTTGTGATGGTGAGATTGTATTGCGAGAAGAAGGACTCCATGGAATCGATGGTGCTCGTACTTTCCCTTCCTTTGGTGCCATTCCAAAGATTGTGGTCTCGACCAACCCTGGCATTGAAGTGTCCAATAAGAATTATCTTGTCTTTCTTGGGGATGCTTGACAACAGTGTGTCAAGGTTGGCATAAAAAGTCTCCTTTTACTACTTCCTTCGAGTCAAGGGTTGGGCCATAAGCACTCATAACTGTAGCCATCTGGTTGTTAATGAGCATCAGGCAAATGGTCATGAGTCGGTCATTGACCCCACAGGAAGTTCAGAGAGGCAACTGATGAGCTGGTTCTTAATTGCGAATCCAACACTCTGAATTCTGGGCTCACCAGCAGCCTTCCCCTTCCAGAAGAAGGTGTAACCACCTTTTACCTTCTTCAGTTGTCCATTGTTTGCACGGCGGGTTTCAGAAAGAGCAGCTAGCTTGATCTGGCATCTCTTCAGTTCTCCGGCTATGATCACAGTCCTTCCTTCAGATTAATCACTGTTAGTTGGGTCCATCAGAGTTCTTACATTCCAGGCTCCAATGTTTATTATTCGTTTCTGACTGCATGTGGGTGATCCCTTTGGATGCGGTAATCCAGCCAGGAGTTTTGAGGCAGGCTATTTTTAATGCATCCTTTCCAGCCCCCTCGCCTACTGGGGTGAGCAGAACGGATCCTAAACAGGGATTCTCAGTCATGGGCGCAGCTGCCAAAATGTTCTATCTGCCTTGTCCAGGAGCAAGATGACGGAATCCGACACCTAATGTGTCACTTCGTGATTAGAGGCTTCCAGATATCACAGTCCTGTCCCTTCCCCCAGCTGATAGCCATAAGACTTTTGTCCGGGATATAAATAGGACTGGTACCTCTTGGGAGGATGCCTTTGTGTGACTGGGTGATCTTTTATCATGGGCAGGCTGGTGCACAGCTGGCCACCACTTGGACCTTGGCAGATAGGGGTCGAGGCCCAGTGGCATGGAGACTAAGTCGACTGACAGCCCTTCTCTGTTGCAGCCTTCATTCGTCTTTGCCACTATTGCAATGCTGTAATTTAACTTCATTTATCATCCTCTGCCATTTGAGGTCTCCGTGAACCACAGTTTGTCTGGAAGTTCCCACTTGACCTAAGCATCATGGGTGACCTTGCCAGGTGCTACTTTCCAGACAGTTTAGCTCTTGGGTTCCTTGGTACACACAGGCTTCTCCACCACAACAAGGTGGCGATCCTCAGAGAGGGCTTTGCTAATGTACAGTAAGATAGTATTATAAATTCTAATACTCATGTGACATGACATGAAAATTTAATATTGACTGTTGTAAACAGCAACATCCATTTCTTGGTGTACATTTGTGTTATAGAGTCATGGAGTTGTACAGCATGGAAATACACACCTCGGTCCAACTCATTCACACCAACCAGATACCCTAAATAAATCTACTTCTATTTGTTGGCATTTGGCCCATATCCCTCTTAACTTTTGCTATTCATATGCCCATCTAGATGCCTTTTTAATGTTGTAATTGTACCAGCCTCCACCATTTCCTGTGGCAGCTCATTCCATACACGCACCACCTGAGGTCCCTTTTAAATCTTTCACCTCTCACCTTAAACCTATGCTGTCTAGTTTTGGACTCCCCCACCCCCGGGAAAAGACTTTGTCTATTTACCCAATCCATGCCCCTCATGATTTTATAAACCTGTACAAAGCCACCCCTCAGCCTTTGGCACCCCAGGGAAAATAGCCCCAGCCTATTCAGCCTCTCCCTATAGCTCAAACCCTCCAACTCTGTCAACGTCCTTGTAAATCTTTTTTGAACCCTTTCAGCATCCTTCCGACAGCAGAGAGTCCAGAACTGCATGCAGTATTCCAAAAGTGGCCTAACCCATGCCCTGTACAGCTGCAATACGACCTTCCGACTCCTATACTGGATGCACTGACTAATAAAGGCCAAACACCGACTTCAATATCCTGTCCATCAGGGACTCCTCTTTCAAGGAACTATGAACCTGTACTCCCAAGGTCTCTTTGTTCAGCAACACTCCTCAGGACCTTACCATTAAGTGTATAAGTCCTGCCCTGATTTGTCTTTCGAAAATGCAGCACCTCGTGTTTATTTAAATTAAACCCCATCTGCCACTCCTCGGCCCATTGGCCATCTGATCAAGGTCCTGTTGTACCCTGAAGTAACCTTCTTCACTGTCCACTAACCTCCAATTTTGGTGTCATCTGCAAACTAAGTAACCATACCTGCTATGTTCACTTCCAAATCATTTCATATAAATGATGAAAAGCAGTAGATCCAGCATCAGTCCTTGTGGCACTCCGCTGGTCATGGGCCTCCAGTCTGAAAAACAGCCCTCCACCATCGCACTCTTTTCTACCTTTTGAGCCAATTCTGTGTGGGCTGGCAGCCTGTGAGAAAAATGTAAGCACAAGATGTTCCACTGCTGGCTGTATTGGATTCTGCTTAGTAACAAGGACAGGAAGATTTTGAAATTTGATAGGTCACCTAGATTAGTTCAAGGGTCAGTTAGTTGGAGTCAGTTATGGAGAATTGTAAAAGCATAGGAGGAGGATTGGCCCTTCAAGCTTTTCAGTATGATCATGGCTGATCATCCAATTTAGTGTTCCCACTTTCTCCCCATATCCTTTGATCACTTTAGTCCTAAGAGCTATATCTACAAATTTCTTAAGTCTTCAATGTTTTGGCCTCAACAATTTCTGGTGATCGAGAATCCAAAGATTGAGAACCTCTCTAGGTGAAGAAATTCCCCCTCATGTGACCTTAGACTGTGACCGCCTGGATTTCCTGGACATCAGGAACATCTTCTCTATATCTACCCTACGTAATTCATTAGAATTTTATAGGCTTCCATGAAATTGTCCCCTCGATCTTCTAAAGTCAAGTGAATATATTCCTAGACAACAAGGTGCAGGGCTGGATGAACGCAGCAGGCCAAGCAGCATCATAGGAGCACAAAGGCTGACGTTTCGGGCCTAGACCCTTCATCAGAAAAGGGGGAGGGGAAGGGGATTCTGAATCCTGCAGCCCAATGGTATCAATGTGGATTTCACAAGCTTCAAAATCTCCCCTCCCCCTACCGCATCCCAAAACCAGTCCAGCTCGTCCCCGCCTCCCTAACCTGTTCTTTCTCCCACCTCTCCCCTCCTCCCACCTCAAGCCGCACCCGCATCTCCTACCTACTAACCTCATCCCGCCCCCTTGACCTGTCTGTCCTCCCTGGACTGACCTATCCCCTCCCTAACTCCCCACCTACTCTCACCTTTACTGGCTCCATCCCCGCCTCTTCGACCTGTTTGTTTCCTCTCCTCTATCCATCTTCTATCCGCCTCCCACTCTCTGCCTATTTATTTCAGAACCCCCTTCCCCTCCCCCTTTTCTGATGAAGGGTCTAGGCCCGAAACGTCAGCCTTTCTGCTCCTATGATGCTGCTTGGCCTGCTGTGTTCATCCAGCCCTGCACCTTGTTGTCTCGGATTCTCCAGCATCTGCAGTTCCTACTATCTCTGAATATATTCCTAACTGATCAAGTTTCTCCTATATGTCAGTTCCACCAGCCTCGGTCTGGTAAATCTTCATTAGCCAGAATATCCTCAGATAAGGTGACCAAAACTGCACAATAGACAGAAGGTTGCCATCTTAGGAATTCTGGATTTGGGATTTGAATATGGTTTTAAAAAAAAAGTCTGTTTAAACTTTAAAAGTTATATTGTTTAACTGCTTAAATGTTATCAGGTGTGTTCACTTCAAATAAAATACTGACAAATTTATTTTAGCCTTTTAGTAAATTATACTCCCCAAAGGTAAAAAGGAGGAGTGGGTAAATCTTCAGGAACAATTGTCAAAGGCTTACATAAGATCCTCAAACTTTGCTTATATCTTTCCAAAATAAAAGTTGCTTTTCTGCAGATTTTTTTCTTTATATAATCTCAGAGCTGTGCAAAAAACTGATTAGAAAAGGAAAAATCAATTGTGACTTAAGCTTAATAAAGGAGACATTTTAACTCAAATTTGGCTTTTGTTCAGAACAGTTAACATGTTTATGTGCTCTCGTGTCAGCCTTGTAGGCAGGTGATTAACAGTAAGGCCAGTTTTGGACAATACATATCTTGCAAGCACAGGTAATCCTGAAATGCACAGGCAACTTTTTGCCAGCTTTAAAAGCCAAGGAAAATGCAGTGCACTCATCTTCAACCACTGCAATGGATTGCATTCCAGTGTTTGACAAAGATGCCTGAAGTAATTTTTGAGCTTATTTTCTACTGCACTTGTCCCTTTCAGTGCCATCTTCACCTATCAGCTTTACAGTAGCTCTCTTTTTATTTTCAGACATTGTATTTGGCATTGTATTTTGAATCTTGTGGCTTTATTTTTCTTATGGCTTTATTCTCTTAGTAAATACTTTAGATTTCAAACTTTGTCTGCTTTACACTTACTGTAAGTTACTAGTCCCTAACCAGATCATAACATAAACTTGGCCATTTAGTTCAGGTTCAATACACTGCAGATTTGGATAGTAAATAGCATGGTGTTTACTGCAGATTTACTTTTTCTTCATCTTTCCAGCTCTGCTTCAGTCAAGTCTTTCAAAAGAAAGCAACTTTTTTTGTTTTCTTATTTGTGTGTCAGTAGTATCGTAATTTAAGGGCAATTTGCACACATATTTAGCGTGAATGCATTTATTAAAAGTGCATTTTGTAACAATCACAAAGAAGTCATACATAGTGAAACAGTCTCGATAGCTGCATCTTTTATTGAGTAACCTAAGGACTTCCTGTTAAAAGGTGTAGAGCTGGATGAGCGCAGCAGGCCAAGCAGCATCAGAGGAGCAGGAAAGCTGACGTTTCGGGTCTGGACCCTTCTTCAGAAATTTTCTGAAGAAGGGTCCAG
>NC_063345.1:65632222-65648878 GCF_021869965.1 Rhincodon typus | reverse complement strand
CATTGGCAGTTCCTACTATCTCTGAATCGACTTCCTGTTAAGTTGCCTTCGTCATTGTGTTAGAACTCTGTGTCTGCAAATGAATACCTTTTTTTTGCGCTTGTACTTTTTAGAAAGCTGTTGAAACATGACTGCAGGTGCATTGGTACAGTATGGTGTGACTGACTCAGTACAATTGCAGTTGCTTTGTTAGATTGAGTTGGAGTGATCGTGTGTGTGTGTGTGTGTGTGTGTGTGTGTGTGTGTGTTCTATACGTGTACATTATGTGAATTAGTGCACTGGATGGAGCAATGTGTGACATGCATAATAATAGGTGCATAAAGACCTTGTTTACATTAATGAACAGGGCTGGTTTCAGCCTGTGATTTTGCTACCATAAAAATGGAATTTTAAATCCTACTCAAATGAGCCCTATTCTTTTGGTCAGTTTCCAAAAGTTATTAACTCATGACTTTTGTTGGCTGCAGTAAAATCTGTGGCAGTCATAAAATATATTCAAAGCAGCTTCGATGGCACTTCATTATGCTTCAGTTCTTCCATATAATCTGGACTACCAAAACCAGTGTGTTGCATCAGTGCACAATAATTAGACTCTGAGTGGTTTTTTTTTTCCATTTTAAAACTCAACCAAGATGTAGAAGCAGCAGGGGAACAGATAACTTGAGAAGTGTTTTAAAAACTAGGGGTGGTGGAATGGAAGAAGCTGAGGCAAAGAGGTTGTCATCTTAAGTAAAGCAGGCAATAACAGGTAAACAGAAGCCAAGTGACTTTGTATCGTAAATGAATTGCAACAGAGTGCAAGAATTGAGTCTGAAACCAGAGATATAAGCCTTTAAGACATTTATTTTAAGTTCAAAGGCAGTTCAGGTGAATTGTCAATTTAAAAGTGTCATAATATGTCTGAATGGTTTGATTTTCTCAGCAAACTCAGCCTTGCTATTTTTGTGTTTAAACATTGAAATAGTGATGTGGGATTATAAGTCATTAATGCAACCATATTTAAGTATTGTGCATAGCTTTGGATGCTGCAATATACAAAAGGACATTTGTTTTTAAGATGTTATAAAAGTAACTAGAAATAATTGATGGGATAGGGGGGGATCGGATTATGACAAGCAATTATGTATATTAACTGTGACCTCACTGGAAAAGATAAGGTTAAGTGTTAGGCATGCTGCCTTTTAGGCTTTGAAAGGGACTAGGTTATGTTGACCACAAAAAGTTGTTTCACCTGCAGCAGGACCAGAGAAAACCTATGTATGAAGGGGGCAAATTCAAAAGTGATATAGGGAAACACTGGCCCAGCTCTTGTGATGGGAAGATAGTTGCAAGCTGTGTAGACTGGACTAAGACATTGGGATAATGTGGACCTCTAGACTTGAGTTTCTCCTGGGCATTGTCCTGGGAATTGAAGTTCTGAAGGGCAATACACGGCATCTGGGACCCCATGTTCCCGCAACTGTGAGCTAAAGTTGGTGCATTCTGATTGCCTCTAACTTGTTGTTATGCTCAAACTGCATACCAGTTAAACTGAGCCATGAGTCATTACTGACTTCCCACCTCTGGCTTGGTTTGGATACCATGTGGACGCCTGTTAGAGCCCACCACAGGCTCCTCGCACGTGTCAACTGTACTCAGCCTGAATCCTTCTGACTCCCCATGGACTTACCATCAACACCAAACCAACACCACCACCCCACCCCCAGCCGATCCCTGAGACCCCCTTCCTTTCCTTTCTCTCTTCCCCCACTCGCCCCAAACAACAGGAATGTTCAGGGACAACTTTTTCACACAGAGGGTAGTGCATATATGCAACAAGCTGCAAGAGGAAGTGGTAGAGGCGGATACAATTACAACACTTAAAAGACATTTGGTCAGGTACATGGATAGGAAAGGTTTAGAGGTATATGGGCCAAATGTAGGAAAATGGGACTAATTTACTTTGAGAAACCTGATCAGCATGGACAAGTTCGACTGAAGGGTCAGTTTTGATGCTGTATGCCTCTCTGAACTCTTCCTGTGCACTGAAGAGACCTTTAACCCATGCCTCACCCCATTGTACCCAACCAGGTCCCTGACTAACTACCCTAGACTTCTCTCACTTCATCCCTTGGACTTGTCCTGACACACTCCAATGCCCCTGCCAGGACTGTTCCTGTTCTCCCCACACCCCCCCAGTGGAGTTAACCTAAACAATCACCCAATTAGCTAGCACCAGACCCCCTTGCTCACCTGGCATAATGGTTTTAGCTCAGTGGATGTGCAGGTGGTTTCAGGACCTTTATAGCCCTGGTATATGGCAGGGGATCCTGTGAGCAAGAGATGTGGTTTCAATTGAAACCACAAATCCTGCTATATTCCAGGATTTTAAGGTCCTGGAAGTTTACGTGGAGATGTTTCTGATTCTGATTCTGATCCTTATCCTAACTGTAACCCATTGTTGCTGTGAACAAATTTATGGTGCAGGTTACCTAGATTGATGATGGAAACAGGGGACATCAGTTCAATGAAATATAAATTCAGTTCTTTTTAAAAAAAAGCATTTAAAATACAGAAATTTGAGACGTTGGCTAAATTTAGCAGACTTGGGAATAAACTGGTGACTTTGAGCTAATATTTCCAAAGCTCTTCACCACTGGGATTTTCCACATCTCATGTCTGGCTCTGTTGACTCATGGATAGAAAATTATTCCCATGACTACTAGGATGGTTATAATGCTGGATCGGTTGGGACAATATTCACTAGAGTTTAGAAGAATTTGAATGGGGGTTGGTGGAGTGTGGAATCTCTTTAGAAATCTACAAATTTTGTAACATGATTAGACAGAGTAAATGCAGGAAGGATATTCCTGATGATTGGGGAGTCCAGAACCAGAGTCGCAGTCTAAAGGTATATGGTAGGCAATATAGAACTGAGCTGAGAAATTTCTTCACTTACAGTGGTGGTCCTGTGGAGCGCTCTACCACAGAAAATGGTTGAAGCCAAAACATTGAATGTTTTCAAGGAGGAGTAAGATACAGTTGTTAGGGCTAAAGGGTTAGGTTAGATTATCAGCCATGATATTGAATGGTGGAGCTGGCTTGAATGGCCTACCCCACCTGTTTTGTATATTTCTGTGAAGCTGACTCATGATTTTTCTTATCTAGCAGTTCACATGTCTGATGTGCTTGTAATCATTGTTGTCCCAAGCAGTAGTAAAATAGATTTATGCTTCTGTTAAATAAATACTAACAATTCAAAAACCATCTATTTCACGGTTTTTGTATTTTGTGGTCTGAAATTCAGTGAGATAACAATGAAATAAGCTAGGGATGTGTTTAATTTGGTGGACAGGCAATGGACAATTCGTTGTTGGTCTTTGGTCTTTGCTTCCTGTGACCTGCTTCAAAACACACAGCCAGGATATCTGCAGTCTCTTAAATAACAGAAGTATTTGTTCATTGATTAGTCATGCAACAAAATGTGAATGATCTTGATCTCTGCATGATTCTTATCCAGTTCTCCAAGTCCCCCGATCATGGTTAATTGCTCTCTGTCCTTGAGTACTGTCCCTTTCCTTAAAATAGATTATTTTAGCTGCCTCAAGAAACTCTACCTTCATTGTTCTGTTCTTGCAAAGTACCATCCATCTCCAAGCTTGCTTTATTTCCTGAAGACTTTCTGGCATGTTGTCACCTCCCAATTCTCTGTTCACTCGTCCCTTAACTCCTATTAAAATGGATCTCAAAGACGCAAGTGATATCTGATGTGACACTGCCTCTGACTCTGACAAGGTTTATGTGGTTGTACATACTATCCTCCTCCAAGTACTTACCACTGTTGGACAGATGAGTGGAACTGTGTTGTATTGCATCACAGTCAGAAATCATACAGTGGCTTGTGTTCTGAGTCTTGCTCAATCCTTGGCTTCCCCCTTCTATTTCTGTTCTGCATGCTGCCCTTTGGTGACTTCATCTGAGCCCACAGCCATGATGTTTTGATGGCATTCATGACCCAAAATGTTTATTTTCCTCTCTATAGATACTGTCACATCTGCTCAGTATTTACAGCATTTTCTGTTTTTATTCTGGCTTTCCAGCATTGGCAATGTCTTGCTTTGGGATCAGTTTCCGTTATGTATGCTGACAGCACCCATCTCTATTTCACCAACTCCTCCCTCAATCTTCCAATGTCTCTGGATTGTTTGAATACTTCTCTAACGTCTGGTGCTGGTCCACTTCTAATGTTGCATGATATTACGCCATCTCGGCTTACCTGCTGCTGAAACCATCATCAACATTTTGTTTGCTTCTCGTCTTGACTATTCCCAAAGCATTTCTGTCTGACCTTCAATATTCAGTCATCCTTGAAACTGAGATCATTTAAAGCATTGCTGTTCCTGGCCTAAGTATGTAATGCTAGTCTCCCAAACTTCCAGCTCTCCCTTCAGCTGAATGTAAAATTCAGTTGTATTATGATCACTGCCACTTAGAGATGCCTTTTTTGATAAGGTAGTGAATTAATACAGTATGACCATTTATGCCCCTCCATATCTCTGCAATCCTTTCCATCCCAAAAACACTCAGTTGTTAATGCTCCTGTAATCCTGATTCTTGTATCCCCAATTTTAAACATGCCACCATTGGGTGGCTGAGATAACAAGGTGTAGAGCTGGATGAACACAGCAGGCCAAGCGGCATCAGACGAGCAGGAAAGCTGACGTTTCAGGTCTAGACCCTTTTCTGAAGAAGGGTCTAGACCCAAAAAGTCAGCTTTCCTGCTCCTCTGATGCTACTTGGCCTGCTGTGTTCATCCAGCTCCACACCTTGTTATCTCAGATTCTCCAGCGTCGGCAGTTCCTACTATCTCTCACCATTGGGTGGCTATGCTGTTCATTGCTTAGACCCTTTCTTGAGAATTCCTTTCTTAAACCCCCTTTGCTTCTCTTTAGACCGTTTAAGATTCTCCTTAATACCTGCTTTTTTAAAATTGTTTGAGATTTGGGTGTGGCTAGCAAGGCCTGTGTTTTGTTGCCTGTCTCTTATTGCCCTTAAGCTGATTGGTTGGTTCAGTAGGCCACAGATAAGGAGACAGTGACTCTGTTGTAATGGCACAGAACTAGCAATCCAGAGGCCCAGGCTAATGCCCTAGGAATGTAGCCTGAAGTCTCTCCACAACATCTGGTGGAATTTAAATTCAGTTAATCGATAAATCTGAAATTGAAAGCTAGGGTATCAGTGTGTTGAATTCTCATCCCCAGAAGCTAGTGGGGTCTGGGTCTTGAACTTTATTTGAGTTTAAATTAAATTGACTTTTGATTGACAAGGGAGTAAAGGTTTATGGTTTAGAGTGGAAATGAGACCACAACCAAATCAACCATGATCCTGTTGAATGATGGAGCAGGTTCAAAGGGCCAAATGGCTCAAATCCTATGACCTGTGCTATTTCAGAAAGTAGTTAAGAGTTAATTGCATTGCTATGGATGTTTATTATTCATGGAGATGTGGGCATCGCTAGCTGCTAGCATTTATTGCCTGTCCCTTGTTGCCCTGAAGGTGGTGGAAGGCAGCACACCACTTGGACTTGAAAATAAGTCAGACTGAATATAGATAGTAGATTTCTTTACCAAAAGTGAGTGATCCAGATGGATTTTTTTAATGACAATTGGTCAGTAGCAGTACCATAAAACTAGATTAATATTCCAGATTTTTAGTTAAATCTATATTCCATCAATTGTGATGGCATGCTTTGAGCTTGTGACCCTGGAACGTTTGCCCAGTAATCTTAATCTAGTGCAATGATAATACCGCGAAACCACTGACGAAGAGTTTGGTCATCTGACATGGCTTCATGTGTGACTTGAAATTAAATTTTGCTTGATCATGTTTTGTTTCACTATATTAAAAACACCATAAATACAATTTGTTGTCATTATGATTGTGAAGTGAGCTGAAAGCATGGTGGGTTTCAGTCCCTTATTACAACTGGATTTGTTCAGTGTTGGGTATTTTTAAACCACAGCACCTTCCTCCAGTGTACTGTTTAACCCTTGGCTTATTTGCTTAAATAAAAGACATTTGACTTGCTCCAGGGCTTCCTCTGAAAATATTAGTCAACTTTTGGCCACCCTCTTCAATTTCCAAACACCAATGCCAGACACCTAAAGAAAAATGGCAACATTATTGCAGAAAGCATTTTCGACAAGAGAAAGAAGTTAACAAAATCTGATTACTGACAACAACTTGGAGTTCCTCTTACAACCAAGCATCACACCGAACATGTGTAATTTAGATCAGGCTTTTGGCGCCAAATGTATTTTTATTTTCGACAAGTATTATTAGTTTCACTCATTTTGCTGTTTGCTATATGACCTTGCTTTCACACAAATTAAAGTAAAACATACTTAAACAGCGCCAGAAACTGAGCAGCAGTTTACAATATTTTAGTATACTTACGATTTTTATGATAACATAGTGAAAGGAGAAGCTGCAACATAGCAGAAATCAAAATATTATTAAATACCAAAGCTGCAATGGAACCTCTGTTATCAGCACTCCAATATTGTTGCCTTGATTCAATACTGCAATCTTGGTGGGAAGAAGTTTTTGACAGTGATTGCCTGACTGTGTTGCTCCCTTATCCCTCTGCTGTTTATATTTAATCTTTCTTAGTTGAATAAAATTATGTAATGTTGCTTTTTGTTATTTATGTCCTTGCCTTCAATACCCTGCATCAGTACCCTGAGTAGACTGGGATTATACTCATTGGAATTCAGAAGAATGAGGGGACATCTTATAGAAACATATAAGATTATGAAGGGAATAGATAAGGTGGAGGCAGGGAGGTTGTTTCCCCTAGTAGGTGAAACTAGGACTAGAGGGCATTGCCTCAAAATAAAGGGAAGCAGATGTAGGACTGAGGTCAGGAGGAACTTCTCCACCCAAAGGGTCGTGAATCTGTGGAATTCCCTGCCCAGTGAAGCGGTTGAAGCTACCTCGCTGAATGTTTTTAAGGCAAGGCTAGATACATTTTTGAACAGTAAAGGAATTAAGGGTTATGGTGAGTGGGTGGGTAAGTGGAGCTGAGTCTCAAAAAGATCAGCCTTGATCTTATTAAATGGTGGGCAAGGCTCGAGGGGCCAGATGGCCTACTCCTGATCCTAGTTCTCATGTTCTTATGTTATCAACCAGGGGCGCTCCTTGTGTTAGAGCAGATATGGGAGATTTTAATGTATTTGGCAAAAATACCCATAACACGCCCAGCAGATATTTATGGTCGGCCAGGCTGTCTTGTGGCCTGGGTGGTTCACTCCTTGCCAGGGCTCCACTGATGTTTTGTTTAACAGTTGGTGGTACGCACTAGAGTTAAATTCATTTCTTGTCTCTGTGCCTAGCTTGCTGTTCAATAAAACGTGACAACAGGATGCTTTAAGAAGGAAGGTTTTCTCCACTCCTGTCCACTAAGTGATAATGACCCATTTAAAACAGCCCAGTTTTATTTTTCTCCCTATGGTGGTGAACTACCAAACTTCCATTTGGCAACTGCTCTGAATGCCCTGATTAAAATCAGGGTTGTACAGTCTGAAGACCCACTAGTACAGACCTATGTCTTGCCATTTGCAGTGCACCATCTCTGAGGAGATCTACAGATTTGGATCATAGTCACCATTTTGGATCAGAAATTGGCTAGCTGTAAGAAGACAGAGGTTGGTGGTTGATGGGAAATGTTCATCCTGGAGTTCAGTTACTAGTGGTGTACCTCAAGGATCTGTTTTGGGGCCACTGCTGTTTGTCATTTTTATAAATGATCTGGATGAGGGCGTAGAAGGATGGGTTAGTAAATTTGCGGATGACATTAAAGTCGGTGGAGATGTGGATAGTGCGGAAGGATGTTGCAGGTTACAGAGGGACATAGATAAGCTGCAGAGCTGGCCTGAGAGGTGGCAAATGGAGCTTAATGCGGAAAAGTGTGAGGTGATTCACTTTGGAAGGAGTAACAGGAATACAGAGTACTGGGCTAATGGTAAGATTCTTGGTAGTGTGGATGAGCAGAAAGACCTCGGTGTCCATGTGCATAGATCACTGAAAGTTGCCACCCAGGTTGATAGCGTTGTTAAGAAGGCGTATAGTATGTTAGGTTTTATTGGTAGAGGGATTGAGTTTCGGAGCCATGAGGTCATGTTGCAGCTGTACAAAACTCTGGTGCGGCCGCACTTGGAGTATTGCGTACAGTTCTGGTCACCACATTATAGGAAGGATGTGGAAGCATTGGAAAGGGTGCAGAGGAGATTTACCAGGATGTTGCCTGGTATGGAGGGAAGGTCTTATGAGGAAAGGCTGAGGGACTTGAGGCTGTTTTCGTTAGAGAGAAGAAGGTTAAGAGGTGACTTGATAGAGACATACAAGATGATCAGAGGATTAGATAGGGTGGACAGTGGGAGCCTTTTTCCTCGGATGGTGATGGCTAGCACGAGGGGACATAGCTTTAAATTGAGGGGTGATAGATATAGGACAGATGTCAGAGGTAGGTTCTTTACTCAGAGAGTAGTAAGGGCGTGGAATGCCCTGCCTGCAAAAATAGTAGACTCGCCCACTTTAAGGGCATTTAAATGGTCATTGGATAAACATATGGATGATAATGGAATAGTTTAGGTTAGATGGGCTTCAGATTGGTTTCACAGGTCGGCGCAACATCGAGGGCCAAAGGGCCTGTACTGCGCTGTAATGTTCTATGTTCTATTTAAGATAGTAATTAATTCCAGATTCTGGTTCAGTTCAGATTTCACCATCTGCTATGGTGGGAATCAAACCATGTCCCAGGACATTCATCTGGGACTCTGGATTACCAGACAAGTGACATCATTACACCACCACACCACCACACCACCAAGCTAAGTCTTTGGGTTAACTAACACTGATCTTGTATTCACCTCTGGCCACTGCAGAATTCATATGAAAGTGGGTTTGGAAGTGGTTTTCCTCTATAAAATCATAAGGAATAGGGACAGGAGTAGGCTGTTTGGCCACTTGAGCATGCTGTGTCATTTGGTAGGATCATATGCTATAATCTGACATTTCTCACGTTCACTTTCTTTGTCTTTTCCCTATAACCCTTGATTCCTCTTGTCAAGAAATCTTCAAGGACGCTCAACCCTTTGAGAAGAAATTCCTTCTTATTGCAGTCTTAAATTGGTGCCCCTTTATTATTCTGAGATTATGCCCTTGGATTCTAGAGTCTTCCATGAGGAGAAACATCCTCTCAACATTTACCCTGTCACGTCCCTTAACAACCCTACATGTCTGAATGAGATGACACCTCCTTCCTCTAAACTCCAATGAATAGAGTCCCAAACTGTTTGATCTTTACTTGAAAGTCAATCCCTCCATACCAAGGATCAATCTTGTGAACCTTTTCTGAACTCTAATTAAGTAATATAGTTCCCTTAAATATGGGGACCAAAACTGCGCTCAGTACTCTAGATGTGGTCTCACCAGCACCTTGTACTGTTGTGGTAAGACTCCAACCCCTTAACGCCTAGACTCCAACTCTCTTGAAATGAGGATCATCATTTCATTGGTCTTCCTGATAACCTGCTCCACCTGTGTGCTAGCTTTGTGTTTTGTGCACAAATACTCCCAAGTCTCTTTGTGTTGTACCTTTCCACATTTTTTTCTCCATTTAAATAATACCCTATTGTTCTTCCTTCCAAACGAACAACTTCACATTTTCCCACATTATACTCCATTTTCTAACTTTTTGCTCACTTACCTAAACTGTTAATATCACTCTGTGAACTGTTTGTATCCCCTTTGCAACTTGCCTTTCTACCTATTTTTGTGTTGACTGCAGTAAATTAACTTCCTTCTTCTGAATATATGTTGTAATCTACTTTAGTGATCTGCCACCCTGAAGAAGAACCGCTTATCCCACTGGCTAATTGCTTGTTAGCCAATTTTCTATCCATGTTAACATACCACTTTCAACACCATTGGCTTTCTTAACCTTTTTGTGGGTTACCTTGGTGAACACCTTCTGGAAGTCCAAATACAATGCATCTACTGGTTCTTGTCTGTCCACTTAGTTGAAAAACTTGACTAAATTAGTTAGACATGATTTCCCTTTCATGATTTTATGATTTTCCATACGTGCTGCTCTGACTTCCTTAATAATTGACTCTAACATCTTTCCAACAATAGGTGTTAGGCTAATTGACCAGTAGTTATCCCCTTTTTTCCTCTCCCTTTTTGAATTGAGGTGTCATACTAGCAGTTTGCCAATCCTCCAGTACTTCTGCAGAATCCAAAGATTTTTGAAAAGTTACAACCAACACATCCCTATATCTGTAGGTTCTTCTTTAGGGAGTGCAAGGCATCAGTTGCCAGAGACAAAAACAAAGTTGCTGGAAAAGCTCAGCAGGTCTGGCAGCATCTGTGAAGGAGAAAACAGTTAACGTTTCGGGTCCGGTGACCCTTCCTCAGAACTGATGGTGAGTGGGAAAACGTCAGTTTATATGCAGAAAATAAGGAGGTGGGTGGGGGAGGGAATAAATGATAGGATAGAGCCCAAAGAGAGAGAAAGACAGTTGGACAGACAAAGGGGTTGCTAACGATCAGGCTGGGAGGGTGAATAGTTGTTAACGGGGACTGTTAGTGACTAACAACAGGTAGTGTGTAATGGCAGGCTCTGTGGTAACAAGGTCTGGTGTGTGGGGTGGGGAGCTGGGACAGGGGAGTGTTTAGGCCCTAAAATTATTGAACTCAATATTGAGTCTGGAGGTCTGTAGGGTCCCCAAGCGGAAAATGAGGTGTTGTTCCTCCAGCTTGTGTTGGACTTCACTGGAACACTGCAGCAAGGCAGAGACGGAGATGTTGGCCAGGGAGCAGGGTGGTGCGTTAAAGTGGCAGGCAACAGGTAGTTCAGGGTCTTTTTTGCGAGCAGAACGTAGATGTTCTGCGAAGCGGTCGCTAAGTCTCCGCTTTGTTTCCCCAATGTAGAGGAGACCACGTTGTGAGCAGCGAATGCAGTAGACTAGATGCTGGGAAGTGCAGGTGAAGTGTTGCTTCACCTGGAAGGTATGTTTGGGCCCTTGGATACTGGGGAGGGAGGAGGCAAATGGGCAGGTGTTGCACCTTCGCCGGTTACAGGGGAAGGTGCCGTAGGGCTGTGGGGAGGTGTTGGGGGTGAAAGAAGTGTGGTCCTGGAGGGAACAGTCCCTGTGGAAGGCGGACAAGGGAGGGGAGGGGAATTTTCCACTTGGGACCCTACAGCCCTCCGGACTCAATATTGAGTTCAATAATTTTAGGGCCTAAACTCTCCCATGTCCCAGCCACCCACCCCATACACCATACCTTGTTACCACATAGCCTGCCATTACACACCCCACGTTGTTAGTCACTAATAGTCCCCATTAACAACTATTCACCTTCCCAGCCCGATCATTAGCAACTCCTTTGTCTGTCCAACTGTCTTTCTCTCTCTGGGCTCTATCCTATTGTTTACTCCCTACCCCACCCATCTTCCTATTTTCTGCATATAAACTGACGTTTTCCCCGCCACTATCAGTTCTGAGGAAGGGTCACCGGACCCGAAAAGTTAACTCGGTTTTCTTCTCCACAGATGCTGCCAGACCTGCTGAACTTTTCCAGCAACTTTGTTTTTGTTCCTGATTTACAGCATCCGCAGTTCTTTTGGTTTTTATCAGTTGCCAGGGGACTTTTCTGCTTTTAACTCCCAGTCTGTTTTGTGGATAGATTTTTTGGAGAGGGGGAGATGAACAAGGGGATGTGTTTGTCCTGCTCTCCCAATCTCATGATTACGCACCCCTCCCTCACATTCTTCCTCCCTCATGGACTCCTGCTTCTACAGCCACTGTCAGAAAGCCTCCTTTCCAGACTCACTCCCCTCTTTTCTCCCTCTCGGACTCCCTTCCTCCTGTTATATAAGGTCATGGTTCTGGAGCCACATTAAGCGTTACCTCAATCTGTGATGTCTATAGTGTTTATGCAGAGAAATAGAGAAATGCTGTGTCCTGATGAACAGAGATGTTTTATTTATGCTGGATGATTTTTTGTAGATATGCTTAATAGTTGCTGTAACTTGTACTGGTTGCTATTATGTAGTAATCTGCATATCATGTGAGCTAAGTGCTTCTCATTTAAGATTCAGACAGTGGTTCAGAGCACCTTCCGCCACTGCAAATTTAATAAGTCCTGAGTCTCAGCAGGATTCAAATTCAGCAATTTCCTTTGGAATTTTGATTTTCGTTACAATGCCTCATTGGGGCTATCTGCAGAAATAATAAGTGATTTGTTTATTTTGAAATAGAAGTAAGGAAGTTTGACAGTATTGTTATGTTAACCACAAGCCAATCACATTTGGTACTGCAGTAGAGTTGGACGAGAATACAAGAGGCATGGTTAGTAAGTTTGTGGATGACACAAAATTAGCGGTATAATGGACAGTGAAGAAGGTTATCTAAGAGTACAACATGATCTTGATCAACTGGGCCTGTGGGCTGAGGAATGGCAGATGGGAGTTTATTTCAGGTGTTGCTTTTTGATAAGACCAACCAGGGCAGGACTGATTCAGTTAATGGTAGGTCCCTGAGGATTGTTGTTGAACAGTGACACCTACTGATTCAGTTACATACTTACTTAAAAATGGAGTTGCAGGTAGACAACAAGGTGCAGAGCTGGATGAACACAGCAGGCTAAGCAGCATCATAGGAGCAGAAAGGCTGACGTTTCGGGCCTAGACCCTTCATCAGAAAAAAAAAATTGCAGGTAGACAGGGTGGTGAAGGAGGTGTTTGGTACACTTGCCTTCACTGGTCAGAGCATTGAGTACAGGAGTTGGAATGTCATGTTATGGCTATACAGGGCACTGGTAAGGCCACATTTGGAGTACTGCATACAATTCTAGTCACTCTGCTATAGGACAGATGTTATTAAATATGAAAGAGTGCAGAAAAAGTTTGCAAGGATGTTGCTGAGACTGGAATATCATTTAAAAGACATTTAGACAGTTACAAGGATAGGAAAGGTTAGAGGGATATGGGCTAAATACAGGCAAATGGGACTAGTTCACTTTTGGAAACTTGCTTGGCGTGGATGAGTTGGGCTGTAGGGTCTTTTTCCATGCTGTATGACTCTGTGACAATTCCCTCTCTCGGAGACTCATTGTTAGATTCCCTTATGCTCACTCCTCCTAGGCTTGAGATTTTTCAACATTTGATTGACTTCAGAATAGTTGAGAAAGTACAAAGATGTGCTTCCCCTCTGCAACTGTTTTAACACTCCACCTGATCTGGTTGGGGTGGCATTGTTGCTGCCTGTGTTCTATTTCACTGTTTCCCTGGCCTTTATTGCTGTCTTGTGCTCCTTTATGGTTCTGGTTGAAGAGAAAGCGAAGTGTGTGTGTACAGTCTAATGCAGTGAGAATGAACCCTGTGGAAACTATAGAGAAGTCACGTCACTGAGATAGTAGGAACTGCAGATGCTGGAGAATCTGAGATAACAAGGTGTAGAGCTGGATTAACACAGCAGGCCAAGCAGCATCAGAGGAGCAGGAAGGCTGACGGAGAAGGGTCTCGGCCTGAAATGTCAGCCTTCCTGCTCCAGTCACGTCACTCGTGGTTTGCTGCTTCTCCATTCAGAAGATGCTTCTATTCCATATTTGCTGCTGGTAGGCTCATTTGTACTCTGGTTGGTCCTGTGATTAATAATATTCATGAATGCACAACAGGCAGTGGTCCAAGCTGACTACTTTTACCCATTTCTAAGATTGTCGTTGTTGAAGGCTGTTGTATTGGCCAATCCTGACTCACGTGGCACCATTTGTCCAAGAATCAAAAGTTCCACCTACTTGATTTATATGGTTCCGATCCGTACCGAAGAGCATTTCCAATGGCCCACTTAGTTCTGTTTTTCAGAAATTAGTTGTGTCAAAAACCAAGTTACAGAACCTGTTGAATTATCTGGTATTTATAATTTTGCATTCAGTAAAATGGTCGGATCATGATAAGCTAGTCCTAGGATTCTCCCATGTTGGCTCATGCATTCTGCAGTGATGGATAAGCAGAGTTTACAGTTGCAACCAGAAGGTTGATGGTGTGGAGGAGTGTGTTGTTTTGGTGATGGCCCTGGGTAACTGATGGTGCTTTCCTAAAAATAATCCAGAGGTTTACAGTACCAGCCTGAAGTTAGACTGAGTTTTGCTCTTTGTGTGTCATGATGCACCATTTGGGAAGAAAAAAAACAGCTCAGATATTTTATGTTTCAACAAATATCTTCACATCCAAGTTTGAGAAGTTACAAAGAGCAACCGTCAGTACATTTATTCAGGATAAATAATAATGAAGGATCTCTTGTATATTGGAATATTACAGTGACCTTTTATGGATCAAATATGCTCATTGACTGATTGATTGATTGTTTTGTGATCCCACCTAACATATACTTAGAACAGATGTTACTGCACAGTGACAAAGTGCAGGAACATCTTTAGCAAAAAAAATTTGCTTTCTGAAACTTTGGGTCATTACAGTAAATATTATTTCCTTTGCTCCCATGTTGCAGATGGGCAAGTTTAGATTAGTCGAGGTTAGAAGGAGAGATGTTTGTTGATGATTGCACGTGTTCATCATTACTCGTGACTCCTCAGACATAAAGTTCAAATGCAGCAAGACCTGGACAATATCCATGTTTGAACTGACAGGTGGCAAGTAATATTTATGCTATAGAAGTGCTAGCCAATGACCATCTCTCGCAAGAGAGAATCTAACCATCGCCCGTTGACATTCAATGGCATTGCCATCACAGAATCCCCCGCTGTATATTGTTGCTTCAGCCCAACGTCCACAAACAAAGCTGTATTAGGACACTCTTTAAATGGGCCACCACTCACTGCAACATGCCAGAACTACGCAGGAAGGAAGAAGAGCACCTATATAAAATCTTCGCTATGAACTGATATCCCCGCAACTTCATCTGTAGGTCCTTACGAAATCAACAACAACAAGAGGACACACTGGCCACACTGTCTGTCATAAAGAACATATCAGAACTGACAACGAGACCCCTATGACTACTAGGAATCATGGTAGCACACAAGCCCACAGCCACCCTGCATCAAACACTCTCAAGGATAAAAGACCCCATTCACACAACATGCAGAACCAACGTAGATTACAAAATACGATGCAACGACTGCCCCAAGCTTTACACTGGACAGACAGGAAGGAAACTAGCCATCAGAATACACAATCATCAGCCAGCAGCAAAACGACACGACAAACTTTCCTTAATATCAGTATACTCAGACAATGAACGCCATCAGTTTAACTGGGGCAACGTAACCATAGTAGCCCAAGCCCAACAGAGACACGCAAGGGAATTCCTTGAGGCATGGTTCTCAAGCCGTAATGCAATCAACAAACATATATAGAATTGGACACATATAGAAACCCATACGGAACAAAACCAGAAATGACACGACTCACCATAACGGACCAGACAGTATAAATTCCAAGTGGAGTAGAACAACATCACTTCCTTGGAGGCCTCACTGATGTTACCTAGCATGGTGGTGAAACATCTGAACGAAAACAAGCCAGCTTGGCGAGCAAGTCAACAACCTCGCTTCAGGCTAACTTAATTATTGTCACAATCTCGCAGAACACTTCAGAACTGATCAATTACTCTTGAACGCAGTTAAAAGTGTAAGAGGTGGCTGTTGGAAAATTGGAATTCTTTCCACAAAAGCAGTAGATGGTTTGATAATTAAAATTTTAAAGTGGATTTTTGTTTATTTTTGTTAGTTTTTTTGTTTTTTTTTATTAGTTAAAGGAATCAAGTGATGTGGTTCAAATATGGATAAATAAAATTCGACGTGCAGTTGAGTAATGCTCTAATTGGATTGCCTAAGAAGAGCTCGTGGTTTGCATTTGAATTTCACCAAATATTGAACATGAAGATATATTTTTTACCATCCGGGACATGAGGATGCTTGCAGGAGTGAATGGCAATGCTAAATCTGTTTGAACATCTACTGTAGACCTAAGAAATTGTCAATTAATCACCTATTGTACTGCAGTTTACCTTGCTAAGTTGACATCAATGTTGACAGTATGAAGTTCAAACAAAACAAGACTATTTTAAAACTGTAAATGGGGCATTTAGTTTTTAAAGCCCCAGGTCACCTGCAGAAATCTGATCACAGATGACATACAGCCAGCACTTAATCCACATGCCTAAATTCTGAGACAAAAATAGAAATTGCTGGAAAAGCTCAGAGGTCTGGCAGCATCTGTGGAGAGAAATCAGAGTTAACATTTGGAGTCCAGTGACCCATCCTTAGAACTGATGGTAGCTAGGAAATGTCGTTTTAAAAGCAGAAGATAGGGTGGGGGGATGGGGTAAGGAGTAAATGATAGGTGGGGATAGAACCCAAAGAAAGAGAGGAACGGTTGGACAGACAAAGGAGTGGATAACGATCTGGCTGGGAGAGTGAATAACTGTTAATGGTGATTGTTAGTGGCTAGCAATGGATGTGTGTAATAGCAGACTGTGTGATAACAAGAGACAACAAGGTGCAGAGCTGGATGAACACAGCAGGCCAAGCAGCATCATAGGAGCAGAAAGGCTGACGTTTCAGGCCTAGACCCTTCATCAGAAACG
>NC_063345.1:65554697-65631822 GCF_021869965.1 Rhincodon typus | reverse complement strand
CGTTTCTGATGAAGGGTCTAGGCCTGAAACGTCAGCCTTTCTGCTCCTATGATGCTGCTTGGCCTGCTGTGTTCATCCAGCTCTGCACCTTGTTGTCTCGGATTCTCCAGCATCTGCAGTTCCTACTATCTATGTGTGATACAAGGCCTGGTTGTGGGGTTGGGGTAACAACTTGGGAGAGCTCAAGCGCTAAATTTATTGAAGATGATATTGAGTCTGGAAGGCTGCAGAGTCCGCAAGTGGAAAATAAGGTGCTGTTCTTCCAGCTTGCGCTGAGCTTCACGAGAGCACTGCAGCAAGCCCGAGACAGATGTTGGCCAGGGAATAGGATGGTGTGTTAAAGTGGCAGGCAGCTGGAAGTTCAGGGTCTTTTTTGTGAACAGAAGCAGTTATCCACTTTATGCTTCATTTCCCCAATGTAGAGGCAACCACATTGCGAGCAGTGAATGCAGTGGAGCAGATTGTGTGAAGTGCAGGCAAAATGCTGCTTTACCTGGAAGGTGTGTTTGGGCCCTTGGATACTGAGGAGGGAAGAGATAAACAGACAGGCGCTACGCTTTCTGCGGTTGCAGTGGATGTGCTTTGAGGCTGTGGGAGAGGTGTTGGAAGTGAAGGAAGAGTGGACCAGGGTGTCCTGGAGGGAATGGTCCCTGAGGAAGGCTGATGTGGGAGGGAGGGGAATATGTGTTTGGTGATGACATCTTGCTAGAAGTGGCAGAAATGGTGGCTAATGATCCTCTGGATGTGGATGGTGGTGGGATGGTAGGTACGGACAAGGGGGACCCGATCACTGTTGCTGGAAGGAAGAGAGGGTTTGAGAGCTGATGTGTGGGAGATGAGTCGGACCTGGCTGATGGCCCTATCAACAACAGTGCTGGGGACTCCTCAGTTGAGGGAGAAGGTGGACATTTCGGAGGCTCCCCTGTCGAAGGTAGCATCATCGGAACAAATGCAACAGAGATGGAAGAACTGGCAGAATGGAATAGAGCCTTTACAAGAAGCAGAGTGCGAGGATGTATAGTCTAGCTAACTGAGAGTCGGTGGGTTTATAGTGGATATTGATGGCCAATCTATCTCCAGAAATGGAAACCGATGTCAAGGAAGGGAAGGGAGGGGTCAGAGATAGATCACGTGGAGTGAGTGGGGTGGAAATTGGAAGCAAAATTGATTAAACTGCTCCAATTCCAGATGTGAGAAGGAGGCAGCTCTGATGATGTCAGAAAGAGTTGTAAGTGGGGCCCAGAATAGGACTGTAACAAGGAATGTTTCATGTACCCCATAAAGAAAAAGGTATAACTGGGGCCTATGCATGTGCCCATGGCCACCCCTCTGACCTGAAGAAAATGAGAGGGGATGAAAGAAAAGTTGGTCAGAGTGAGGGTGAGCTTGGCCAGGCGTAGGAGGCTGGTGGTGGACAGGGACAGTTCAGGCTTTTGTTCCAGGAAGAAGCAGAATGCCCCAAGACCATTCTGGTGTGGAATGACCGTGTAAAGGGATTGTACTTCCATGGTAAAGAGAATAAGGCTGGAGCATGCAAATTGTGTCGGGATTGGAGGAACAATCAGCTTGGAGGCGGGGTGGCGATGAAATAGCCAGATGAAATGAGGTTGGTGACCATGGTTGACTCAATGGCAAGATGTTCCTCTTGGGGTTATGGTCCAGGAGTAGATGGGAGGGAGGTAGCTGAGAGCTGGTGCTCAGCCTCTGCAGTGTAGAGGTCAGTCCGCCAGACTACAACAGCACCACCCTGAATTCTAAAGTCAAGGTTGGATCTGAGAGCATGGAGTGCGGTCAGATCCGGGGAGGATAGGTTACAATGGGTAAGATGGGGGGATCAGAGAAATTTGATGGGAGCAATGTCATGTCAACAGTTCTGAATGAACAGGTCGAGTGCAGGTAAAAGGCTGGAGGAAGTGGGGGTTGAGGTGGAGGGGGAGTGTTGGAGATGAGCGAAGGTGTCTGTGGGGTGGGGAGAGGACTCTTGTACAAAGAAATGGGCGTGGAGGCAAAGGCAGTGGAAGAAGAGTTGAATGTCATGTGCCCAAAACTCATTGAGGTAGGGGCGCAGAGGGATAAAACTGAGCCCTTTGCTGAGTACAGAACGTTCAGCTTCAGAGTGCGGAAGGTCAGGAGGGACAATGAATATATGACGGGTTGGGATAGGGGATGGACTGAGAGAGAAGGGAAAGGAAGGGGAGGAATGTTCCAGAGGACCATGGGAATCTTCTTAAGTTGTTGCATCTTGTGTGCCTTGATGCCTGAAAGGAAAAAAGGTTCCTTGTCAGCATGGCAAATGAGCTGGAGGATGAAGTGGAACTGGGTTCTGGCACAGCTCTGAGCCAGCGTGATGTGATGCTGTTGGAAACAGAGGTCAAGAGTGTGCATTTGACGACACATGGCGCTAAGTGTGAATCTCAGGATGCGGTGAGAGCAGCTGTCTGAACATCACAGAGATAACAATGATCTGGTTGGATTCGAACCACGAAGGATGAAACTTGGGTGGGGTGTGTCTGAGCTGGAGGCAGTCGTTGAGGAACGCTCTTGACATGTCTCTCCAGCAGTATCGCCTGTTGCAGGCTCAGAGCTGCGCTTCTCCCCAGTTCCATTTCAGATTCTGGCACGTTTGATGTGCTAACAAGAAACTTATTCTTTTCCTTTCAGGCGTCATGGCACACAAGGTGCAACGACCCTAGAGATTCCCACAGCCCTCTGGAACCTTCCTCCCATCCCCTTCTCTCTGACTCCATCCGCTCCCTCAACTCACCTTCTGTCGTGTTTTCGCTATCCCTCCTGAGTTTACAGTCTCTCTGATGATGAATGTTTTGTACTCAAAGGTCTCAGTTTTATCCCTCTATGTCCCCATCTTAATGGGTTTCGGACATGACATGGTGTTGAACACTTCTTCCATTGCCTTTTTTGCCTTCGTGCCCATTTCTTTGGGCAAGAGTCCTCTCTCTGTACAACTGACGCCTTTGCCCAACACTCTTTGTCCAACACTCTCTGTCCACCTGTACCCCTCCCTTTGGCCTTTCGCCTGCACTCAACCTGTTCATTGAGAATGTGACATACGTCACCTCACTTTCTCTGTCGACCCCCCCCCACACCCTCTCCTTTTACCCATGGCAACCTATCCTCTTGGGAACTGACTGCACCCTGTGCTCTCAGATCCCACCCTGCTTTGGAATTAAGGTTGCTGATGAGGTTGCTGCTGATCTAGTGTAGTGGACTGACCTCAATGTTGCAGAGGCTGAGGGTCAGCTCTCAAATACATCTTCCTATCTTCCCCTTGTGTCATGACCCCATGATGGAACATAAGGACATTGTGTCAACCGTGGTCACCAACCTCCTTTTCATCTGGTGATCTCTCCTGCCATGACTCCAAACTGATAGTCCATCCCCAGTCTAGCTCCGCTCGCTTCTACCTCCTTCCTAAAATCCATAAACAGGACTGCCCGGGTAGACACATTGTTTCTGCCTGCTCCTTCCCCACAAAACTCATCTCTTCCTACCTTGACTCAGTCTCTCCAGTCTAGTCCCTGCCCACTTACAATCGAGATTCCTCGGATGCTTTATGCCATCTTGCAGGCTCCAGCCGTCACTGCCTCTTTACCGCGGACATCCAGCCCCCACCAGGATGGCCTCAAGCTCTTTGCTTCTTTCAGGAATGAAGGCTTGAGCTGTCCCCATCCAACACCATCCTCTTATGTCTGGATGAACTCGTCCTCACTCTGAACAATGTTTCTTTCAACTTCCCTGATTCTCTTCAGGTCAGAGGGGTGGCCATGGGTACTTGCGTGGGCCTCAGTTATACCTATCTCTTTGTGGGGCATGTGGAACATTCCTTGTTCCAGTCCTATTCCAGCCTCCACTCACAACTCTGTCTCCGGTATATTGATGATATCATGGGTGCTGCTTCCCTCTCTCGTCTGGAATTGGAAATGTTCGTGGATTTCGCTGCCAATTTCCACCTTGCCCTCCTTTTCACTTGGTTTATCTTTGACTCCTCACTTCCCTACCTTGACATCTGTTTCCATTTCTGGGAATTGATTGTTCATCAATATCCACTACAAATCCACTGACTCCCACAGTTCCCTGGACTAGACATTCTCTCACTCTGCTTCCTGTAAAGACTCTATTCCATTCTCCCAGTTCGTCCGTCTCTGTCGCATTTGGCCCGATGATGCAAACTTCAACAAGGGAGCCTTTGAAATGTCCACCTTCTCCCTCAACCGAGGATTCCCCAGCACTGTAGTTGACAGGGCCCTCAGCCAAGTCCGAACCATCTCCCACACTTCAGCTTTCAGCCCCCCTGTTCTTTCCCACAACAGTGATAGAGTTTCCATTGTCCTTACCTACAATCCCACCAGCATCCACATCCAGATGATCATTAGCTGCTATTTCCACCACCGCCAGCGAGATGTAACCACCAGTCACACATTCCCCTCCCCTCCCTTGTCAGCTTTCTTCAGGGACCATCGCCTCTGGGACACCCTGGTGCACTCTTCTTTCATTCCAACACCCGTTACAGCCTGAGGGCACCTTTCGCTGCAACTGCAAAAGGTGTAACACCTGTCCAAAGAACAGCACCTCATTTTCTGCTTGGGGACCCTGCAGCCTTCCAGATTCAATATCAAGTTCAATAACTTTAGGGTTTGAGCTTTCCCATTTCCTTACCCCAACCCGACAACCAGGCCTTGTTATCTCATATGTCTGCTATTACATCCCACCCATTGTTAATCGCTAACAGCCCCCATTAAGGTGTAACACCTATCTGTTTACTTCCTCCCCCACCTCAATACCCAAGGGCCCAAACACACATTCCAGATAAAGCACTATACCTGCATTTCATGCAATCTAATCTACTGCTTTCACTGCTCACAATGTGGTCATCTCTACATTGGGGAAACGAAGCTTTGTCTTTGTGATTGTTTCGTAGAATACTTGCGTTCTTTTTGCAAAAAAGTCCCTGAACTTCCAGTTGCCTGCCACTTCAACATACCACCATGTTCCCTGGTCATCATCTCTGTCTAAGACTTGCTGTAGTCCTCCAACGAAGCTCAGCGCAAGCTGGAAGAACAGCACCTCATTTTCTGCTTGGGGACCCTGTAGCCTTCCGTATTCAGTATCATGTTCAATAACTTTAGGGCTTGAGCTTTCCCATGTCCTTACCCCAACCCTACAACCAGGCCTTGTTATCTCATAGACTGCTATTATATCCTGAAATGCTATAATTTCACTCCACAGATGCTACCAGACCTCCAAAGCTTTTCCAGCAATTTCTGTTCTTGTCTCTGATTTACAACATCTGCAGTTCTTTCAGTTTTTGTCTAAATTCTGAAGTTGCCAAGTGCTAAAGTTGAAACAAATTGAAATGTACATATAGAGAAGTAATTGCCAGGAGCTGGTCAAAGAAATTAAATTGGGATGGATTGGCATTTATGTAACTGATTGCTGAGGGACTTGGTGTGCACTTCCAACATTTCTACTGTATAAACCTAACTGATTGATGTACAGCTTAGTAGTTATTGCTGTTTACCTCTGGTCCTTTGGAGAATAGAATTGCCGCAGAGTAATAGCCTGGAGGACCCTCAACAACACCATGCTGGCTGCACTTTGTTTTCTGCTGCAGAGGTGTTTCCATAGCAATGACTACTGATGGACCTTGAGCGGAAGGGGAACAAAATAATTAAGATGAAAGGCAAATATACATGGAGAGAAACAATGCTAGTGAGAATACTTCTTCAAATTGATCTTAAATGAAAAGTATCGACATGTTGCAGCATATCCTTGATTTATAACTTAGCTGTTGTGGGAACTGTTAGTAATTGAACCAAGTAACTGTCTTTTGAATTCCAGCCCTGAATTTTAGCCTGTGACTCAATGGGCGATACTGATCAGGTGGTGTCCCAGTTTTTTTTTCATTGCTCTACACAACTTGCAACCAATGTAGTCTTTACCCTGAGGACAGCTGAGTGGATTGATTGCTACTTGTTTTCAATGGGTTCAGGCATTGAGAGTGATCAGACCAGATCTGCTACCCGTTGAACTGTTTCCCAGAATGGAGAAAGAGGGGAAAAATATTTCACCATTGTTAAAGAGTAGTACTGGTATGATTGGCTAATAGATCCTTCAATGTTTCTAAAGTTCAGCTTGATTTGAAGGAAATGACTTCCAAATAATTTCCTCTATGATTGCAGATTTTAAGTGATATTGCTCTTGGGTCTGGTATATGCTATTTATGTTTTTCACTGCTTGTGTGAATTGCGTTGAGTTTAGCTGGCTTTTTAAGGCCATTGGCCTTGTATTCCCTGTGGGGTAGTGGCCTAATTAGATGTATACTGAAATCAGTTGTAGGCTAATTGCTGCTGCTGAGAGGTTCTTTCATTTGACAGATGCTTGCAGATCCCTGGCTCTTCTGCTGGGAGATGGGCCAAATTAACAAGGTCAGGCGAATCCAGCTGGCTGGGCTTCTTCCTTTCTCAGAAATACTATTTTTGTTTTGAAAACAAAATCCTATAAATTTGTGTTCGAAAGGAGGCCAGTCAGCCGAAAGAGAGTAGTTCCCTCTAATGGTTCCTTTTTTCTTCAGTGGGATATGAATATCACTGGCAAGGCCATCCCTAACTAAGCAGGAGAAGGTGATAATAACCTGCCCTGTCGAATGGATGGAGTCCATTTGGCATAGGTACACCCACTGTGCTACCTGGAAGGGAGTTCCAAGATTCTGGCCCAGCAACTGCATTAAATAACATTGATGTCCCTTCTGTAATCACTTGTGACAAAACAAGCTGACTGATATGATGAAGAGATAGCAAGAACTGTAGATGCTGGAGTCAGATAACACAGTATAGAGCTGGAAGAACACAGCAGGCTAGGCTGCATCAGAGGAGCAGGGAAGTTGACGTTTCGGGTCGGGACCCTTCTGATATAATGAAACCATGTTTACCTGCTCAACTGGACATAAAAGATCCCATGCCACTTTTTGAGGAACAGGGTAGTTATCCCTGGTATTCTGGCTAATAATTATCCCTTATTCAACATCATTGCAATAGATTATTTAGTTATTGCTTGTTGTCAGTGAGATCTTTGTGTGTGATTGGTTGCCGTATTTTGTACACTGAAATAATGACTGCACTTCATAAAGTATTTCATTGGCTGAAAGGGTTTTCGCTGTCTTGTGGGTATGGCAATGCTATATCAATGCAAGCCTTTTATTCCTGCTTGAATGAAAACACATCTCTCCGTAGCTGGCACCGACTATATAATAAAGTAATATAATAAATTTCCGAAGAAGGGTCCCGACCTGGAACATCAACTTTCCTGCTCCTCTGATGCTGCCTGGCCTGCTGTGTTCCTCCAGCTCCACACTGTGTTATCGCTGACTCCAGCATCTGCAGTTCTTGCCACCTCTAAAGAACATATATTGATTTTAGAGGTGACAGGACAGCTAAAAGTCCATGTATAGACACTGATTCAGAAAAGCAGCTGTTTGGTTGTTGGTTTTATAACTTTGACCAGAACAAGAATGTCTTTGTTGCAAATACCTTATTCTTAAAAAATAAGGTTATAATTATAGGCTACTGTGTATGCTGTCACCCATATCTTCCAAGTGTATGGGTTCTTCAGGGACTTGTGATCCAGTGTGTATTTGGGTAGCTGCTTCTTAGTCTAATCAGAAGAGTCATGTAGGGAAAACATTACCTCTCCACAACTGCATACAGACTAAGAACAGGCTGTACATTAATGCAAAGACTATTGAGAAGATCTAGCCTTAGGTCTGCTTCCTGCGAGATCCTCCTTTTACTTCCACCAAATCCTCATGACTTCTCAGATGTAGGGTGCCTTTTTTTTGTTAATTTAGTACAATCCCTTTAAGATATCATACATCCAATTTTTAGGTGCCTTTGTGAAGCCTTAAAGCCAGAAGTTTGAAATGTAGCATAAGCCACATAAAGTGCAGACTGCAAGTGGAATCAATGATGGAGAGTGCTTCCATCTCTGTAGGATTGCCTTAACTGTAATTGCCCTGTGACATATTTACTTGGTCATTGCAAGCATTAAAATGTGACTTTTCAGTTAATGACCTATAACATAAATTAACTTTTTTTAAATAAACTGTCTCTGGTATCATAAGCTAACTCCCCAGATATTAATTTGGAAGTAAGCAGTCTAGAGTAATTTAGTGGTTGGCTGAAACGTCTTATCCATAAAACAGTTAATCTGCTCACGTTTGATGCTTTGAGGTGTGACAACTAAGACATGGACTGGATACGGCACTAACCAGGTTTCAAATGTAGCTACATGTTTCACTGAAAGCCTTTCACCATCTTGGTGATGCAGTCTTGGACATTTTCACAGGTAAAGTGGTGTTAGTTGTGAGATGCAATCATTGTTATTAAAAATGAGAATATTTGCTGAATTCCTGTAAATTGAAAATGCTTGCTGAAATATGTTGATTTCTTTCTCTGCAATTGGAATTGCAAACATATACGGACTAAAACAAAATATCAAAATATATGTGATTGATTTTATCTTGAATTGTTTTTCGTGTTTCATTGAAGTTCCTGTTGAAGGCTTTAGCCTTTCATGATAGTCTGGGCCAGGATTTTGAGCATTTTTGGCCTTGATGTTTTAGATTGTGTGCAGACTGAGCATGTGTGTTTACCTGATTTCCCAGGATGTGTCTGTCATCTTTTTAAACAGCTGCCTTTTTACATACCTTTCTTACTTAGCTTTGCTTTTGGTAATTTTTATAAAAGGTCAAATTTCAGGAGTTTTCTCTGAGCTAACACATCCATTGAATCTTTATTTCAGAAAAGGCTAGGCTATCTTTTAATGTAAGAGTTAAAAAACAGCACTTGTATATACATACTAATTGCTGTTATGTTCATCGTCATGGTTTTACAGCATGGAAAGAGGCCCTTTGGACCATCGTGTCTCTTCTGGTCATTGTGCATCTATCTATTCTAGATCCATTTTTGAGCACTTGGCATTTATTTTATTTTATGCTGGGAAGTTTCAAATATCCATCTAAATACTTATTGAGAATATTGTGACAGGTCCTGCCTCTGCGAGTCATTCAGATAGCGAGTTCCAGATACCAACCACCCTCTGAAGAAATAAATAAATCCACCCTGAACATCCTGCCCCTTGACTTAAATCTGTGTCCCTGGTTATTTCTGTAGTAATAGTGTTTATTTCATCCCTCCCTTGGACCCATTAATTATTTAATATTTTTGAATGTTGACCATGGTCTTTTCCCCTATTTTTGGGTCATCTGTAGATACTTTTGAACTTTCCCAATCCTCAGCTTTGTCACTAATCTTTGCCACATTTTATGTTTTTTTTTCCTTAACTTTGACATAATCCCTTGCTTCTTTAGGAGCTGCATGGCAGCACAGTGGTTAGCACTGCTACCTCACAGCTCCATGGAACCGCCTTCAGTCACAGCCTCTTGGCGACTTTGGAGTTTGCATGTTCAATTAGTGTTTGTGTCGGCTTCATTTGGGTGCTTTGGTTTACTCCCACAATCCAAAGATGCACAGTTAGATGGTTTAGCCGTGCTAAATTGCCTGTAGTGTCCAGGGATGTGTGGACTAGGTGGATTAGCCATGGTAAATGCAGATTTATGGGGTAAGTGTGTGGGTCTGGGCCTCAGTGTGGTGCTGTTTGGAGGGTCAGTGTAGACTTGATGGGCCAAGTGGCCTCTTTCCACACTGTCGGGATTCTTTGATTCGATGATACTTTGGTTAACCATAGTGAGTTGATCCTGTTCCTCCACTGGGATTTATCTTTGCTGCAAGTCATGATTCTTTTCCTTAAATGTCTGCTATTGTACCTTAATGGTCATTTCTGCTAACTTCCCCAGTCCACTGTGTAATTAGCCTTATTTAGATTTAGCACAATTGTTTCTTTCCCAGGTTTCTGACTCTTAAACTGCTGTGTTCTACTATGTTATGGGCACTGTTCTGGGGGAATCTCTTATTCGTTACTCACTATCAGATCCAAAGTACTCTGAACCCTGGTTTGATCCACTATATACTGTTAGAGAATACTGTCCTGAATGTATTGTCTGAATTCTTCCTCATGGCTATTTTGATGAAAGTTGAAGTCATCAATTGAGGTGTACTACCTTTTTTGCAGACCCTCATTATCTCCTGGTTTGTTCTCTGCCTTGTAGAACAGCTACTATCAGGGGACTAATGAGAATGTTCCCACCAGTGTTTTCTCCGCCTTGTTATTTCTTACCTCAGCCCCTATGGATTTTACATCATCTGAACCTTGATCTAGTAGTTGTGGCAGCATCCATGGAGAAAGAAAAAGAAGTGCTATTTCAAAGTCCAGTCTGATTTATGTTTGGAACAAAATGAAGAAAATATCAAAATAAAGATGATTGCACTTATCCATCAAATAATTTTTATTTCCATTTAATTTATTGCAAAGAATTAGCCTGATTCAAAAGCCTCAACCTGGACTTGAACTTTTTTTTTGTTCCTCAACTTTTATTCTAAACTTAGATTGAGTTCCAGTTCTGTTTGGAAGATTTTAATGGACTGGAATAATCAATTTGTTGTCTGTCCACAGATGCTGCCAGACCTGCTGCATTTCTCTGGCACTTTTGTCTTCTGATTTCAGATCTCCAAGAGTTGCAGTATTGGTTTCTGTATTGGGATTGAGTGGCAAGTTTGGGGTGGAAAAGGGTGTTGAAGCGAGTGGGTGGTGGGAAGAGGTGTAGGTGACAGCAAGGTGAAAAGGTAAGGCAAGTGGTAGAACTGACTGCAAACTGCTGATGTGGCAAAATGCGAGGGAAGGGGACCATTGAAAGCCATAGATTTCCCTGAAACACCAGTCCTAAATGTAACCTGTGGATGTCAGTGGGTCCGAACTGTGAACTACCTCTCACTTAAAATTTAAAAAAAATCAGTATAAAGACAGATTTTTGGAGTGAGAGAAAAGAGAGCAAAACAAACAGAACTTCATACAATGATTTGTGGAATGACTACAGCACAGAAAAAAAGCTATTCAGTTTATTATGTCTGTGCCAATTCTGGAAAAGCAATTCAACTAGCCATATTTGCATGCCCTTTCTGGTAACCCAGCATTTCTTTTTTAATCTTAACGTGCTACATAACATGGTGTTGTGGTTGGAATGTCACTCAGCTAGTAATCCAGAACCCCAGTCTAATGTTTGGGGACATGGGTTAGAATCTCACCAAGACGCACGGAAGGAAGTCTGCAATCCTTTACCTCGTCTGGCTGAAATGTGACTCCCAACCCACAGCAATGTGGTTGACTCTTAACTGCCCTCTGGGCAATTAGGGAAAGGCAAAAAATGCTGACCACACCTGTGATACCCTTATTTCATGAATTAATTTTTTAAAAAAAAATCCCCTTTTGGAAGTTAGAGTTGAATGTGCCACACCTCATTACAATATATTCCAGATTTGAAAATAGAAGTCCCTTCTCCACCTTTCTAGTGAAATGTATCACTTGATATTTCTTGGCATTAAATCCATTTGTAATGTGCTTGCCATTTCCAGCAGCCTGTCTACATCTTACGTGATCTGTCACTGCTCTCACAATTCAGAATGCTTCCAATTTTGATGTGATGCTCTGCATACCCAAGGCTACGTCATTAATATATTTTGAGAAAAGCACTGATCTCTGGGGAACTCCCCTGTATACCTTCTTTCAGTTCTCAAGCAGCTGTTCATGCTATCTGTTTTGCAACTTGCAACAAACTTCATATCCATACACCACAATACGTAACCACATTATCAGCACCAATCTGCTCTGTTACCTCATCATAAAAACTGAAGGCAGTTAGTTAAATGTGATTTTCTATTATAAGTGCATGCTGAGTTCCCTTGATTAATTTAACCTTGCCAAGTGATTGTTAATTTTGTCCCGGATTATTTCTAAAAGCTTTTCTACTGATAGGTTAACTTGCCTGTATTTACTGGGTTTATCCTTACATCCCTGTTGAAACAATTTCAGTTATCCACTCCTCTGACATCACCCTTGGATCTCAGGAAGGTTGGAATTCTATGACCAGTGCTGTTGCAATTTCTGCCATTACCTCCCTCAGTATCCACATGCAGTTGATTCAGCCTAGGTGACTTAGCAACTTTAACAGCAGCTAGCCTTTATAATACCTCATTATTAATTTTTTAGGCTGTCCAACAGCTCAATTTACTTCGTCCTTCACTATGATTTTGGCATTATCTACTTTCTTGGTAAAAGAAAAATGCAAGTCTTTATGGTAGCTCAACCAAGACCTCTTGCTCCATATATTAATATGTTTTTGGTCCCAAATTGGCCCAATCTTCCTCTTACTATCCTTTTGCAGTCTATTTCTTTTGCCATCCAGAGGATTGAAGTACAGGTGAGCTCATCAGTGTTCAGTGTGAATTTCATTATTGGTATAATTTGTTAGGAACTAAAATGGTTTTTTGTTCTTACAGTAGTAGAGACGAAACATTTTATTAATGTGTGACCATCATTGTCATGGTTGAGCACTCCCTGGCCACATTCAGAACAATAAAATTGCAGAGCAAAGCTTCTGTGCTTGCCCGTTCTCTTTACTGCTGAACATATCTACCAGTTCCACCAGTGTGAAATTGTTTTCATCTTCTATTTGAGATGACTATACGGCTCTTTTGAGTGACAATACTAATTAAATTACAGCAGTGTTAAGTACTGACAACTGCAAAATACATTTGTTCAATAGAGCAATCCTATTACTGATGCCGCAGAACTGATTTGTGATTGTCTTGAACAGCAGTACCTTGAACTTGTTCTACCATTCATTTAGAACACGGTGATGTTATGTGCTCAAAGACAATAGTCTTATTTGTAGTGTCAGTATTGAACTGCTTATTAGATGGTTGCTTGTGGTGATTATCTCATGGCAGAGGTCATATGACTACATCAAGCTAGGAAGCACTTCAGTGTGATTTACGACCAAAACATTTATTTTTTTCCGTAAAATAAGACAAATTCACGTGAACAATTATTTGCACTGAGTTCTACCCATTATCTACTAAATAAACAACTGTTCTCGGGCATTAGCAACATCTGTTGGTTCTTGGTCACCCCCGCACCCCCTTTTGTCAGTCTGTACACACACCCACAATAGGTTGGTAGCATTTCCTCCACCATCTTGTTGGAATGTTGTTTCAAAACTCTGCTAATTTGTGCTGTTGCATACCTCTTTCCTTTAGTTATTTTAATTGTGTCCAATCAGGCAATCTTTGCATTTTGTGACTGCTGCATTAAGTTTCCTTTTGTAGCCCTACAGTCAGACACTGTCTATTCCTCAGTTGGTGTGGCCTGCTAAGCACTGTGCATCTGTTTGCATACACCATCTTAGATTACCAGTCTGAGCATCAGGTTTGTTCCTAGTGTATGAAATTCCAGATCTTCAGTCTTGCCATTGCATGGCGTTCTCAGACTAATTTGGCCTCTTGGGGTGAGCATCATTCCTTCACAGAGCCTCAGCTTTACCTTTTGACAGTTTCATTTTTCAGTTGCTTTCTAGTGTGTAAGTTTATACAAGTCTGCAAAGCTTACAGTCTTGCAAGAAGCACTGGTGTCTATCTGGCCTTTCATTTGTTGTTCTTATATTTGCTATTTTTATTGCAATTGTCACAAATCACTTTTCTCCTTTATGTGTGACATTGCCAACCTGCTATGAGGTGTGGAGTGAAATGTATGAATCATTGTCCGATGGCTCTGTAGCTATTTTTTTTAAGGCTTCATAGACTTGTTTGCCTTCTCCTTAGCTAAACATTTGCACGCAAAGTGATTTAGCTTCTTGCAGCTAAAACTCACTTTTTTCCAGGCTGGATATGTTTATTTGTTTTTTTATGTGGTAACCTCCACAATGTTTGCAACTTGTCCTTTGGCCTTGGCAATTCTGCTAGCCCTTCTGTGGATATTTGTTGCTTTTCTTCGTATTGTTGAGCTTGAAATGTCGGTGCTTCTTTTCAACACAGTGAACAGGCCTGAGCTGATTTTTTTTTTTAATATACTGCGGAGACCTGAGCCGATTTTTATGTACTGAATAGGCCTGAGCTGGTTATCAACGTGGTGGTTAGGCCAGAGCTGTTTCTTAAAATATTTGCCAGGTCCAGGCTGCTTCCGCACATTATGGATAACCTTGTCTATTTCCCATATGATGCACAAGACCTTCTACACATGTTTATAATTTCTTTGAGAGTCAGATTCTCTTTTTTTAGTCGTTACATTGTCAGAGTAGGTCATCTTCTGTTTTAGTGATTATGTCTCAGATGTCCATATTTACAGGATTCTGCGAATTGTGTTAATGCAGTCATATATCTATCAATGGTCTTCTATCAAAGGTCTTCTTTCACCTTGAACTCTATTATTGAATATTTTCCGCAACAGTGATGTGTAATTGCAGTTTCATTGCCCTTCATGTGGGAAAGTGCTTAGTAATTTCACTTGTCAATGGAATGGCTCTCATTTTAACAATATGCACCCTTGTTCTGGACTCCTCAGGAGGATGCAGTCCCTTGTATTTATTAATTAATTTATTTATTAAGTCCCTCTTGATTGGATCACTTTTTTCAAACTCTCAAAGGAGTACAAACCAGTTTTATGTAATCTTCCCTCATAATTTGACCCTTTGCAATCCTGCTATTACTTTGTTGATGCATTTATGTCCCCTTTAAGACTAGTATATCTTTCTAGTGGGGCGGTGCCCAAAACTGGACAAACAACTCCAGATAGAGTCTGACCGAGGTTCTGTACATCACTTCCTCACACTTGTAAACCAGCTGCTATGTGATAAAGGTTGGCATTCTGTTTCCATTTTTGATTGATTTTTGTAGCTGTAAATCAAGTTGTGTTGATTTGTATGCAATGGCACCTAAATCTCTTTGCTCTAGCGCACCATCTCATCTTTCTCTGTGCAGAAAATATTTGTTTTGTTCTCTCTCGGTGCACCAGCCTTACTTTGTCCACTCACTTTGTCTATCAGTGCCGCTTTGTCCTTCTAATTCTCATTTGCATAACTTTGTATCATCTGCAAGCTTAGTGGTATAACTTGCTATTCTTCCACTGACTCTTCAATATATATGATCAAAAACTGAAGTACACTACAGATCCCAAGGAAGCACCAATCAAATGTTCTCTCTATTCCTGCTGTTTATCTCTTGGCTCCAAAGTCAAGATGTACAACTCAGTTCACCACTTATTGACTTTCCCCTTGATCATTCTACCAGGTTTAACGCAATGACTATGTGCTGAAGCAGGATAATTTTGAGACGCAAAAGTGAATGATGGCTTGGTCTGTGATTACTTCAGCCTGAATATATGGTCGCAAACATTGCAAGCATTACTTCTTAAAAAAAAAATCTGCTTATTAGATCATTTATCTTGTTTGTGGGAACTCGTGCAAATGTCATCCAGCACGTGTGCTTCTGTCATAATTGCAGCTGCACTTAAAAACTAATACTCCTGTTTCACCTCAGCTGTGAAGTGCCTGAGGTCATGTAAGGCATTATAAGCAGTGCAAGCTGTTTTTAGTTAAACCTATCACCATGTTAATTTAACAAAATAAAACAAAGAACTGCAGATGCTGGAAATCGGAAATTGCTTGGAAAGCTCTGAAGGGTCACTGGACCCAAAACGTTAACCCTGCTTTCTTTGCACAGATGTCGCCAGACCTGCTAAGTTTCTGCAGCAATTTGTTTGTGCACCATGTTCATTTCTTTGTTCTCTATGTGGGACGGTTGTTGTAGACCTTGCTGTTTGTACTATTACTGTAATTTTGAACTGAGATATCAATGCTATATCCAGGGCGAATAAGCTACATGTGCAGTGCAGTGGTATATATAATGTCTGGAGGACAACAAGCTTAAAACAAGTTGCATCCATTGTGACCTCATAGCTTAGCAACAGAAAATGATCTGCTGTGCTCCACATATTGCAGCAGATTTTTGATATCTCACTGTAAATATATATTGCTGGCTGTCATTCAGCAGCAATGCAAATCTGACTGCATGTTCAAAATTCTTTGTTAAAGTTAGAAATGGCTGGTAATTCTGCGGAGTAAGTATCAAAATTGTTCAGTTTTGTTTTAAAAGGTGGTTATTGTGAACATGCACATAACATGTTTTCCTACCCAATTTTAAAACTCTAGTAATACTAAGTTTTTGTCTGTTTAAATTGTTTTCATTAGTTGATTTAAGGAGTGTGTCAGTCAGTGGGAAAATCCAGTAGGCATTACCTGGCATACACAGGCGCAGAACATGAGAGTCTGTGACTCGGTGCGGCTGCAGTTGGTGGTGACAAGATAGGAACGAGAGGAATTGGTAGAGAACAAACAAAGTCTGGGGGCGGTAGCAGTCAAATTAGTGTGAGGATGGTATGGGAAGGATGGAATAGCATGAGGGGTGTTGGGGAGATGGCTTGGGGGTGGGCTTGCATATTGGAAAAGCTTAAATGTAGGAAGATGACAAGGATAGTTATAACTCAGTATTCTAAAGCTACTGTTTGTGCTAAAACTAAAGTTTCACTGGATTTGAATGCAGAGTTTCTGAAAAACTGCCAGATTATTTAAAAGAACTCCATAGAATTGATTCCATAGATTAAGATAATCCATACCCTTCAGTTTCGAAACAATCCGAATCTAATGGACACAAACTTAGACTCAGAGAAGTAGAGTTGTAATGATGCTACAAAATTTAAAACCAAAAATGATAAATTGGGCATGGAACTAAATTGATAGTTAGTTAGGTGTTTTCTTTGAAAGATGCTGAAATTATAATAGGATATGGGATGATTCAAAAGAGGAGTTCAAAATTTTGAAGGACTTTGATAAGCGATATGAGGAGAAATTCTTTGAATTGGCAGGTGAATTGATAACTAGAAGACATGGGTTTTGGATAAATAGGAATAGTGGGAGCAGTGGGTAAGGAGAAGCATCTCATGTAGCATGGCTATGGGCCAAATGCAGGCAAATGGGACTAGTTTAGTTCAGGAAACTTGAGTTGGGTGAGTTGGACCAAAGGGTCTGCTTCATGCTGTGTGATTCTATGGCTCTATGGTTATGTTCTAAAATCAACAACCTGGAAGGCTGTTAGATGCATGTTCAGTAGCTACTTTCAATGGGCAATTCAGTAAATCCTTGAAAAGGTGACAGTGGTGCAAGAGCAAGGTTATGGACCTCATTGGAATGTTCTTTTAAAATTACCAGCGCAAATGTTTGGCTGCCTGCCTACATCCTGAGCTGAAAGATTCTGTGATTTCTAAGATATCCAGAATTAGTGCTTGCACTGTTGCGTCTGTCTTGGGTTCAATTACCACTCTGGGACTTGTGAAAGATATTATAGAAATTCAAGTATTTTACTTAACCGTATTGAGACTTGTGCAAGTTGCAGTTTCTCTCACCACCACCGCATCCCAGCCTTCCTATTTTGAATTTTATTTTGCAGAATTTCTTCCTGCTTCGTATGACGAGTTTCTGTACCTCCTTCCTGTGTTTACTGGTTTGAAAGCATTCCAAGAGTTAACTAGTCAATAGACAAGAGTTGCATAACACATAAAGAACTTCTTGAAACAATTTTTGAATTCATCAAGAGAATTGAGGCAATACATCAACATCAGTCAGTTCATTTATTTGCCCTAACATGAGCTTCATGTTTTACATGACTTATATGTCCAATTATTAACCCTCTGAGTCAGCAGCACCATGTTCTGCATGTCAGAAATTGTTCAATTTGTGGCATGCAATTAATTTTTCTGTAACCCTAGAAAATACTAATTTTAAGAAATAGTGGTACAAGCACTGAGGATCATTAACCTGGGGTTGGGGCCCACTGCACTCCAAAATTCCTATCTGCTTAAACCTTAGTGCCTTGCTGAAACTAAGGGCTGAAATGGATCAGTTGCCTAGTAATGGAGGCTGAATGTAATTTGACTGCTTAGTGACACTTATACAGTCGGTAGTGATCATAAATCAATTTCTGTCTCTGAGATCTCACTGCCATTAGCGTGAAACCAATTCAGCTTGATGGGCTGAATTTGAAGGTTGTATTTTCAGCACAGGGCTTTGCTTTTGGCAAACATATACCAATATATTAAAATGACAATATCAGAGCCTTATATGTGCTTCATGCCAGCAGACTGTTGCAAAATTGCATTTGTGGCTTTAGCCCTAAGGTTATTTGCTGGATGTGTTTCTCCGCAAATAACTATTAATGATCTAGGTATGCTTTTGGTTATGTGCCTAGAAAAGGAAAATAGCTGGCCCTTTGTGTACGTACTTAATAAATTTATCTTGAACCTTTACTAGCTGTCATTTTTGAACTTCAGGTATTGAGTGCCTTTTTTGAGGCGTGGGGGTGGAGGGCATGGAGAAAACACAGAATCCCATGTGGGCATTTCTTTAAAGTTAATAGTATTGAGTCAATCGTATAAAAATGATCAAGCATGTAAGTGAGATTTTTATGGTCTAGTCGTAAATTAACAATATGTAGTCTTTTACTTAACTGAAGTAGGTAAAACAAAAACTGGCAATTCTAAGAACAAAGCCAGCTCTTTGAAAATAGTACTGATTATTCAACCTGAATTTCTTGCCACTATTGGATTTAAAGCACGCTTTTGAAATTCAAAGCTGTTTTTTATCTGAGTAATTTGAAACCATTGCCACCATTCAGACCATCAAGTACCAAGATAGTCAAGCATCATTTTATTTTGAATTGGAGTTAGTCTATTCCCCAACTAAGCTCCTAATAGTTTGTAGACTGGACTGCAGTGTTAGTAGTCCTACCTCTGGACCAGAGCCCCAGATTTAAGTCCCACCTGTTCCAGTTGTGGTCATAATCTCTGAACAGATTTGGTTAACAAGCTGTTCTAGATTTGTTTTAATCAAAGTTTGGTGTAGAAGTCTAAACATAAGTCACTTTCTTCCTATACGTTTATGGTTGGAGATACTATTAGCATAAGAATGGCCAGGTAAAGTTTCAGAAATAATGCATTTGTAAGTTAGCCTTCAGAATACCATCTGCTGTTGCATAACAAATAAATCATGAAGTTAAGCTGTTTTATTTCATAGAACGGAGGTTCATTAATTTGAGATTGCTGTTGAAGAAATGGAAAATTTACTGCTGAATGGTGCAAAGGGATGGAGTTTAGAATTGTTAAATGAGAATTTTAGCATAGGAACTGAGGCAAGATGTGACAGGTGAGATTTAATAGGGTTGATTTTAACTTTTGGATGACAAACAGGCGGAATGTGCCAGGAGCTCTTACGTACCCGCAGCGAAGAAGTAGCCATGACTTTCAGGCACCGGCCTCATTTCCACTGGGTCAGCAAGCTGTGGGGCACCAAACTGGCATCCTGATGCAGTTCACGGGATTAAGGCTGGCCAATATTGGGCCACCATCAAGGTGAGTGTGGGGTGGGAAGGGGCTCTCGGAATGGCAAGGGCTTGGATGATTCTGTGAGGCTTTCCTGAGGAGTACCCCTGCTCTTTGTTCTTAAGTTGAGTCTCTGACTTTTAGCATTAGAGACATTGACGTTTAAGGAAGCCCATATGAAGTAAGCATTTAAAGCTGCTTCAGAGCCCGCTGATTGAAAGTGGATGAACAAGTCAATGAAGTATGCAATTTTTTGGTCATGTATTCTTGATTCTGCTGTACTGTGTTCTGTTCAGTATTTGTGCCATTTACTCAACATTTTTTTTCCTGCTGTTTGCTTCATTATTGGTGCAAGTGGGTTTTCTAGTGGCAGTGCTTTTAATGAAGAAGTGCACAAAGCTGCAAAACTGCATGAAGTTGCCAATTAACCCTAACATTGGAGGGATGATTTAATGATTAAGGAAAACACCGTAGGTGCCCTGAGATCACTCATTCTGTCCTTACGCCACTGTCTGCAGATCTGGGGATTAGACCTTGCCTGATGGTGGGACAGCGGACTTGATAATATCACTAAGACATATTAATGCCTGCCAAACATAGCCAACATGCAGACATGCTTTTCAGTAGAATTTAAGGTAGATCAGGATATTTGATGTTAACATAGTGGTAACATTACTGGATAAATAATCGGGACATGGACTAATGCTCTGGCAATATGAGTTCAAATCCCAGCACATGAGAATGATCATAATCCAATAGTGTCATGCTAAAATCCAACCTGGCTCACTAACGTCCTTCAGCAAATAAAATTTGCTGCTCTGGTCCATATGTGATTCTGCGTCCTTAGCAACATGGATCATTCTTAATTGCCCACTGAAATTTCTTAGCAAGCTACACTGTATCTGACTACTGTGGAAAAGAATTGTGGGTGTACTTGCTTCATATGGAATGAAACAGTTGAGGAAGGCAGTGCACTCCTACCTTGAGAGTAATTATGGATGGTCACTGATGGCTTTGCCTGTGACTCGAGAACAAACCTGGTTTAAAAATACTCTCTGCTCCTATGATGCTGCTTGGCCTGCTGTGTTCATCCAGCCCTGCACCTTGTTGTCTCGGATTCTCCAGCATCTGCAGTTCCTACTATCTCTGATTTAAAAAAACACACAGTAGCCATGTAATTAAGCATCATCAAGTAAGAGCGACAATGAGCTTGGATGCAACAGTACACTTCAATTTGTTAAAACCTTCCATCAGCTACTTAGATGCAAACTATACCTCAACATAGTATAGTTTTATTCAACGTCGGATAAATCTTATGAAATATTTAAAAAAACTAACAATAAATAATATTTGTTAAAAATGCATTACTTTTATCAATATGGTAAGCAACCAAAATTTCAGATAGAGCCATGAGGTATTGAGAGTTCAATGTGCACAAAACTGCACTTCCAACAACTCAGCCCTTTGCTATTGCATTTGTTTACAGCGCGTGTGTAGGCACAATATGGCTGAAGTCCATGTGGTTTTGTATGGCTGCAGAAAAAGTTGTTAACACTTAGTTCCATTTCTATGACTGAAAGAGATCGGGATATGCTAAGGCTTGCATTTATGTAGTGCATCTGTTAAACCCCGTGGATGTTTTTATGTGAACATACTTAGCATTATTTTGTATGCAGCTACATTCCATGAACAACGGGTGTTCCTTTTGAGTTTGGTTTGAGTTCAAAGAGGAACGTTAGCCAGAACACAAGCAGAACTATCCTAAGATAGTAGGAACTGCAGATGCTGGAGAATCTGAACTAACAAGGTGTAGAGCTGGATGAACACAGCAGGCCAACCAGCATCGGAGGAGCAGGAAAGCTGACGTTTCGGGTCTAGACCCTTCTTCAGAAGGCTTTCCTGCTCCTCTGATGCTGCTTGGCCTGCTGTGTTCATCCAGTTCTACACCTTGTTATCTCAGAACTATTCTAATCTTTGTCAAGAGTTATGGCATCTTTGATGTTGACCAAGAGTCCCTGTTTAACAGTACTGCAGAAACAAGGCACTTGCAGATCTTGGAAATCTGAAATAAAAACAAACTGTTGGAAATACCCAGCAGGTCTCTGGAGAAACATAGCTAAAATTTTAGGTTGATTAATGTGAGCTCTGTTTCTCTCTCAATGGATGTTGCTAGAATTGCTGAGAAATACCAGCATTTCCTGTGTTTAACCTCGGTGTTGCATCTCATCTAGAAAACTGCACTTCTTCAGCATATTGCTCTAAAGTAGGGTTTTGAACTCCCCTGACATCTTTTGGCACAGGAAACCAACCAAGTCAAGCTGTTAAGAAATGTTGGATGAGCTGCACCTTAAGTTTCTTTGTATCAAATCTGCGATGATATATGAAGCAAAATGAGTTGTGTGCCAGTCAGGAGAAGTTTTTTATGCTTGTTCCTTCTTTTAAGTGGACTTAAACCCAGTGTGTCAGTTTTCCAGTGACCTGCAAGCGGTGTATCTGTGAAAGTAATGCTCTTGGTTTAAGGTGTAGAAGCAATGAGAAGGTAATTGGTGCTGAGTTGCCAAACACCAGTTACCACTTTTAGCTGGTCCAATTCCAACAGTATAACTGAGCAATCCTAAACCATATTACCATACTGACCATGCTGTACCAGTCTTAGGTTAAGTGTGTTCCTTTTATATATCAATTCTGTGTGTATAATTGTGGAGGTGGTATAATTATTAATGTGGTGACACCACATGAGTAAAGGGTGAAATTCTCTAGTTTAGGCATTTCTGTGAAAAGTTTCTGCATGGCAAACAAAACTAAAATTATCAGGATGTTAGATGTTTCAGGTGACTGTTTCTGTCTCTTTCTGCTTTTTGGATGTCTATCTTTGATCTTCAATGCATTTTGAACTGAAATTTAATCTATAGAGTATATCCATCTGAAAGCTGAGGGTCATGACAACAGTGACCTTTCAGAAAGGGAAGTGTCATTTCCTGGAACTTTTACTGTGGAAAGTTTTGTTGCCACTTGATAGGAGATGTATTTCATAAAATGTGACTTTGAGACTTGACAGAAACGACTGATTATACTATGAAGTGCCGTTTTACTGCTCATATGATGTGTTCCTGCTACCTCTGAAGTTATTATGTATCCTCTTACACTGTTGAGTGGAGTGGCTGTAAACGTTTACTTTTTGCAAAAAAAAACCCCACTTGCAATGTGAATTTGTTGGCAATTTCTAACCAGGCTGACATCTATTACCCGCTGTGAGTTAGCAGGGGTAGGTGGTGATGGACCTTCAAGGTGTGATTTGAGGTTGCCAGGCCACTTCAGAGGGCAGCTAACCATCAAACCCATTGATTAGAATCAGAGACTTTCAGAGAGTGAAGGAGATCTGGAACTCACTGAAATGAGAGTAGAAGCAGAAAGCCTTGTCACATACTGTTCTAAAAAAAAATCTAGAAAGTGAGCTTAAATAGGGTTAGCCCTATTCTTAGCTGGCCTGGATCTAATGAGCTGAATAATTGCCTTCATTGTGTCTGTGTGGGAGCAGAATTGTATCTTGGCCAGACTGAGTTTCAGATTTCTTTCCTAAAAGGGCATTAACAAGTTACTTCGGTTTTTCATGACACTTCATCCCGTAAAATTCAATCATATTCTAACACACGGTAACGTTTGGAACCATTTTCTGTGTCATTCGTTTTGGCCTCTGGATTGCTCATTCAGCAGGCCTACGACATCATTTATGAATGGTACTGGATAGTTAACAAACAAATGAAGGAGTCTCCACCCATCTTCTGGTGGAGCCCAGGATGAGTGCAAAAGATGAAGCAAAGCATTTGCATTCAACTTCAGAGAGCAATACAGAGTCAGTGGTTCATCTCCGTTTCCGGATGAGGTACATGGTATCACAGATGACAGTCTAAGGCTAGTTTGATTCCATACAATATCAAAAAACAGCTGAAAACTGCGAAGGCAGTGGACCCTGACAACAATCTGCTGCAGTATTGAAAATTTTTGCTGCTGAGCTAGCCACACCCTTAAGTCTTCCAGTAGAGCTACAGCACTGGCATCTAAATTGCCCAGGTTAGTAAGTGTGCTTATTCAGCAATATTGTTCAATGATACTCAATTTCACCACAGCCACTTAGCTCCTGATCTCATTCCAGCCTTGATCCAAATGTGAACAAAAGAGCTGAATTCCAGTGCTGGAAGGACAGCCACTGTCTTTGCTATCCTCACAAAACTGGAGTTAGTGGGAATTGGGGGAAGCATTTCTACTGGAGTTGTACCTAGTATAAAAGAAGATGATTGTCATTGTTGGAGGGTAGTCATTTTTGTTCATAAGACACAGCAGCAGAAATAGGCATTCAGTCTTTGAGCCTGCTCCACCACTCACTAAAATAATGGCTGATCTGATGTTCCTCAACTCCACTTTCCTGTCTTTTCCCTATACCCTTAATTTCCCTTACTGATTTTAGAAATCTGCCATTCCTAGCCTTGAATATTCTTAATGACCCAGCCTTGATAGTTTTCTGCAGTAAGGAATTTGATAAATTCACTACTCTCAGAAGACAGACATGAGGAATGTCTTAAATGGCTTACACCACAATAGCGATTATGCCCTCTTCTAGACTCTCCCACACCTCTCTACTCTACTCTGTCAAGCCTCCAAGAATCTTCGATGTTTCAGTAAGGTTGCCTCTCATTCTTCTGAATTCCAATGAATATGAGTCCAACCTTTTGTCATAAGAAGATCCCTCTATATCATGATCAACCTAGTGGACCTTCTCTGGACTGCCTCCAAAGCCAATATATCTTTCCTCAGATAAGGGGAACTACAACTGTTCACTGTGATCCGACTAGTCCCTTGTGTAGTTTCAGCAAGCCTTCCCTCTTATCTCTATTTCCTTTGACATGAAGGCCAACATGCCACTTGTCTTCCTTATTAACTGCTGAACTTGAATGCTGAACTTGAATGCTAACTTGTCATGCATGAGGACCCCAGATTTCTCTGTTGCAGCTTTCTGCAGTTCCCTGCCAAAGTACATAAGTCACACATTTTTCCACATTATATTTTGTTTGCTAAGTTTTTTTTGTCCATTCATTTAACCTGTCCGTAGACTGCTTATGTCATTGTCACCACTTGTCTTCCCAGCGATTTTTGCGTCATCTACAAACTTGGCTGAAGTACATTCACTTTCCTCATCCAAATCATTCATACATATTGTAAATAAATCTGGCTGTTGCATTGATGTTTGTAACGCTCTGTAGTTGCAAGTTGCCATCCTCAAAATGGCTCTTTCATCCCAACTCTGTCTTCTAATAGTTAACTAAGCTTCTGTCCATGATACTATACCACCCAGTACTGTGGGATTTTATCTTATCAAGAAACCCTATGTGTGCTATCTTAGTGAAAGCCTTTGCAAAGTCTATATTATGCTTACTGGTTCTCCTTCACCCATCCTGATTTCCCTTTCATGATATCATGCTGACTGCTTGATTATGTTGTGTGTTTCTAAATGCAGTGCTATTAGATCCTTTACCAATGACTCTCAAAAAAGTGATAGGCGTTAAGCTAGTTTGGCCCATAGTTGGCTTTTTTTTTTATTCTTTCCCTTTTAAATGTGTGTGATTGGCAATTTTACAAACCTCTGGAACTTTCCCAGAATCTAAGGATTCTTTGAAAATTACTACCAGTGCATTCACTATTTCTGTATATCCGTTCTTTAGTCTCCCAGGATGCAACCCATCAGGTTCAGGAGACTTATTGGCATTTAGCCATTCATTTCTCTTGTGTTTTTCATTCAGTCTTGACAGTTATTTCCTTCACACTTTTTGCCCCTTGATTAAATATTTTTGGAATGCTATTTAGTGTCTTCTACCATGAAGGTGGAGGCAAAGTCTACATTCATTTTCTAATTTCCTATTGTTATTCTGTCATCTTCTTTCTCTATGCAGATATGTAATCACCCTTAAAGTTAGAATTGTTGTTTGCGACCCAACTTTCTCTGTCTCTCGGAATGAATGCTAAATTCTACCATGTTATGTTTACTGCTTCCTTGGCGATCTTTCTGTCTGAAATAATTTAAAAGATCCAAAATTGCCTGATCCCCGGTTGGATCTGCATCTTGTTCTCGGAAACTATTCCGAATACGTTCTATGAATTCTTCATCATAACTACTTCTGCCAATGGGATTTTCCCAATTTACTTGAAGAGTTAAAGTCGTCCCTGAATAATATGTTGCTGTCTTTATATGCCCGTTATCATATTATTTATTCAATGCCCTGCAGGACAGCTGTTGTTAGGGAGCCCATAGACTACTCCCAGTTTCGTCATCCCTTATTGTTTCTTAAATGGGTAACCATTTGGAATCCATAGCCTCTGAACAAGACTATTTCTTACTAATATATGTATTCCATCTCGCGCTAACAAGGGTATTCCACAATCTGTTTTGTCCTTCCTGTCCTTCTGGAAAGACATCATGCCTGAATAGTTAGATTCCAGATTTTATCGCCTTGTAGCCATGTCTCTATAATGGCTATAAGATCGTGCCCACTAGCCTCTATTTCTACTCTTGATTCATTTTTTTCCCCCAAATATGTGCCTTTATGTAAAGAGCATTAATTTTGCTTTTTTAAAAAACTGTTCTTTCTACTTCTTGACTACATTTCAGCTTTTTATTCTGTTTGTAGACTCTGTTCCTTCCTCTCTGACCCACTGTGGTTACCATGCAACACTGCCATGTACTTTTGCTTTGTAAGCCAACATATCTTCTCCAGCACAAGTGAGCTTCAGTCCATCTCTGTAGTCCAAGTTATTTGATTCTTCAGGGTACTGTTGCCAGCATGATTCAAGTGAAACCCGCCTGACTTGATCAGTTCCCACCCAATCCTGGTGTCAGTGCCCCCCCAATCCTGGTGTCAGTGCCCCATGAAGTTAAACCTGTTCCTCCCACACTAGTCTTTGAGCCATGCATTTAACTCCTTGACTTTATTGAATTTATACCAGTTTGTCTTAATCCCACAGCAACTGCCGCTGAAAACATCAAAACTATAAATCTGTGGGTATGAGTTTGAGCACACCCATTCAAGCTACTTCTATTGTTCCAGCTTTTAAAACAACACCTAAAGCTTCATAAGTTGTTTATCTTCTCATAGACTGCTCGGCGTCAGTCCTCCAGTCTCTCTGTCTAAAAGAAACCAGGACAAAACACACCTCTTAAAGCCACAACGTTATTACACTGACCAAATTTGAGGCATGTGACTGTCTCTCAGAGCAGAGTGTCCACTAAACTTCCCCTTTCATGAAATGTCTTCTGCTTGGACTCCAGATTTTCAACTTCGATCCGAAGTTGGTTGAGCTGTAAATTGTTGCCTCTTCTGGAATACTGTCTCCAGTTCTGGGTCGCCCAGTTATAGGAAAGATATTATCAAGCTGGTGAGGGTTCAGAAGAGATTTACCAGGACATTGCTGGGTATGGAACGTTTGAGTTGTAAGGATAGGCTGGGACATTTTTCACTGGAGCGTAGGAAGTTAATAGGTGACCTGATAAAAGTTAATAAAATAATGAGAGGTATAGATAGTTTGATGGTAGTTGTCTTTTCACCAAGATGGGGAATTTCAAAACTAGGGGCATATTTTTAAGGTGAGAGGGGAGAGAGATTTAAAAAAAACACGAGGCAATTTTTTTTACACAGAAGGTGATTTGCATGTGGAATGAAGTTCCTGATGAAGTGGTGGATACAGGTACAATTACAACATTTAAAAGACATTTGGATGGATATATGAATAGGAAAACTTTAGAGGGAAATGAGCCAGGAGCAGGCAGGCGGGATTAGTTTACGTTGGGATATTCTGTTCGGCATGGACTAGTTGGACCGAAGGGTCTGTTTCCATACTGTATGACTCTGATGCTATGACTCTGTGTTTACTCCTGATCTAACTGCTCCTACACTCTGTCATACTGAGATGTTATCTAACCTGCCATCTCTATTACATTTTGGTTAATTTATTAATTAACTAATCTAGTTAGTACCCCTGATATAACAAGGTGCAGAGCTGGAAGAAAACAGCAGGCCAAGCAGCATCAGAGGAGCAGGAAAGCTGACGTTTTGGGTCTGGACCCTCCTTCAGAAATTTCTGAAGACTCGAAACGTCAGCTTTCCTGCATCTCTGATGCTGCTTGACCTGCTGTGTTCATCCAGCTCTACACTTTGTTATATCAGATTCTCCAGCATCGGCAGTTCCTACTCTCTCTAGTTAGTACCCCTGCTGTTTGCACTGTATTGCAGTTAACTACTTCTTACACTAATATCATTCATCCTAACAAGCTACTTTTTTGAGGAAAAAAGGAAAGAAAAGATTAGAGATCTGAACATTAAACTTTTATTTTAAAAACTCAAAATATTCCCCAAACCTACTGACCATTCAGCTGCTTTGTTCAAGCAAAAGCAACTAAACAACTTCAGCTGCCCAACTCTGGAACTTCATTGTCAGTTGCAATCAAGTGGTCACTAGCAATCAGGTGGCTACTTCTAAATGCTCCAAACATGCAGTCCTATCTGACTCACTTAATGAGAATCCAGTTTCGGATAGATCTTAATTAATCTGCTGTTTCACTGCAACCTTGGAAAAAATAACCTGCTGAAGGTGAGCACCTACAGAATTTAAATTGTAGATTACCAATTACTGACTAAATTTGGCAAAATAAAGTTTGTAAAATTAAAGATTTAGACTTTGTTACTTGACTAAAAGCACATTCTCAGTTTTTAGTTCAGAGCGTAATTGCAGAGTTCTTCAGAATAACCTCTCGAGGCCCAACTAGCTTCGGCTGCTGCTTCAATAATCTTCTCTCCATCGTAAGGTTAGAACTGAGTATATTGACTGAAAGTTGCACAATCTTCTATACTGTTTGTAACTCCTCAGATACTGAAGCAATCTGTGTACATATGCAGCAGGGCTTGGACTGATAAGTGGCAAGTCATGTGTGTGTCACACCAGGTGCCAGGCAAAGAACATCTCCAGAAAGAATCTAATCATTACCCTTTGATGTTCAATGGCATTGCCATCACTGAATACTCCACTATCAACATTCTAAAGGATTACCAGTGACCAGAAACTGGATTGGACTGGATATTTATATTCCGTTGTTTCACTTTCTAGGACAAGTAGGTCATTCGATTGTACTATATCCTACACCTTGAACATTGATTCACTCCCTACACTGAAAGACAGTGGCAGATAGATGCCCAATGAGCAAGCTGCATTGAAACAACTCACCAAGGCTTTTAGACAGAATCTATCAAACCTACGACCTTAATCATCTAAGGCAGCAGTTGCATGTTCCCCTTCAAACCCCACACCATTCTGACTTGCAAAATAATGCACTGTTTCTTCACTGTCACTGACTCAAATCCTGAAAATACCTTCCTAACGACGCTAGGAGTAACTGCATCAAAGGACTGCAATGATTCAAGGATGCTGCTCACCACCTTCGTGAAGGCAATTTGAAATGGGAAAGCAAATGTTTGCCTAGCCAGTGATGTCTGCATCCCATGAAGGAATAAAACAAAACTGCGTTCTACTTAAAATAGTGGAAGTTGACTCCATTGATTAGTTGTTCAGGAATGCAAGAGTATAGGGTGAATTTGGAAATTATAGGAAATGGGAAATCATAGAAAACATGAAGAAGGTACAAACCAGATTTCTTCAATGGCAATTTATTGTAGCTGGGAAAAGATTGGTATATGCACTTAAGATGGTGTTGGAGGAGGAGTAGATAATCGGGGGAGATGGAACCCATAGAGAGAGAGTGAAAAACAGAGCATGTGAAACCAGGTTTCTAAATTGCCATTGAGAATATCAACAAATATACCAATCTATCTTGTAGGAGGATCGTTTGTGCCAATTTATGTTTACTCATCACTGTTTACCATGTTGAATTAACATTGTGCAGCGAAAATTCAGTATCTTCTGATGCAAGCCTTGGGAAAATTGATGTGGGACTGCCCAAATGTTACGGTTCATCTTTCAAGCCTTCCCAGTCAAGTCCAAGGAATGTAAAGCATTACATTGGTGCCGGCCTGGCTGCCAGTAAGATGGCATATTTAGACATCACTTCATTTACAGTTTCTACTCCTAACTTTTTGACAGTGTTTACTCTCTTAGCCTTCAACTCTCTTAAGGTATGCATAAGACAGTGAAGAGATTCACCCATTGTGGGGAGTTTTGTTCATGAGTGCCAGCATTTGTCCATATGTTCTTGGCCTTATGTACTGTGTGTCCTGGAGCCAAACCACTTCAAATCTCTGAAGCTTTAGTCTAGGGCAGTGAGGGCCACAGTTTGCATGCATCATCATGAGGAGGCACAGTTGAGGACTTGACATTGGAGAGGCTGTGTACTGACTAAGGGATCTAGACATTTGGCCATCTCTTTCACATTGCTGCTAGATGAATGTGTAAGCTGAAAAGAAGAAGCAAACTACCAAACAAAAATGTAAGGCATGCCAACTCTCTTCTTCCACACAGACATAACACATCAATCTGTTGGACACCTCATAAATATATCAGCATGCTACGTTAAAACTTTGGAGCGATTTTAGATAACTTGCTTGCCAACTCCTCTTATGAACATTGGTCATAACTGTACTGTATCCCTGTAGTTGCAGAAATTGTTTAGAAACTTATGTACTTCTGTGCATTTCCACATAAGTGGATTTTGATTCTAACTCTGAATTCCAACAAAACAATCGCATTATTGCTGACATATGGAATCATAAACCCAGAATTGCTAACAAAACAATGGTCTGTTTTTGATTTTTATAATCGTGTAGACCCAGTGCCACTAAAGATGAATTTTGTTTGTTTTAGCCATATTTTTGAAGAGTAACTGGAGCTCCAATTTAAAACTTTTTTTCTTTATACTTTTAACAGTGGAGGTGCTGGTGGTGAGAACATGGACAACTCTGTGCTCAGAGGGGATCTCATCTCAGCAAGTCTGCATGAGAGGTACTGTACACAGACTTATTTTTGAGAAAGTAACTGTAGTTTATCTGCAGTAAGATCTTCAGTTGCATTTCTTTATCTTTCACTGCTGTTCAGTTATCTCACAGAAAAGCTACAATTTTGTTTTCACTGAACATAAAGCACAGGCCATCTTTGTTACATAGTAGTTAACCTAAATAGAACCTCATTCTCATGAGTCTGCATGGAAGAGTCAAATGTCTTGGTGGGAAACCAGTTGGGCCCTGATAACATTCCCTTTAATAAGGAATTTGATGGTCTGGATTTTCGAGACAGTGTAAATGAGTTTGAGTTGTACTGTGTATGTATTGACCCTCATGACCAAGATCTCCCAAAATGTTTTGTGTCATTTCAGGTTTAGTCTCCTGTTTTTGTAGGCAAACGCTCAGTTACTTTGCAAGTAGTTCATCTAACAAATGTTACTGAGGTGCATGAGTTAATCTAAACAAAATAAACAGTTTAAACAGAAACAGAAAATGCTGGGAATACACAACAGGTCAGACAGCATTTGTGGAGAGAAATTGATTTAATGTTCTAGGTTGAGATGATTCATCAGAAATGAAAAACACAGAAATGAAAAAAGTTAGACATCTGACAGATTTTAAGCCAGTACAGAGGGAAAAACAAAAGGGGATGTCTTTGACAACGCTAAAATCAGGAGGGATTAAATATCTAAGGGGATGCTGGTATCAAGCAGAAGGGGTAGACTGGCATGGGATAAGAGAATTGATATGTCAGGTGACAAGAAGCTGGTTTGTAAAATTAATTAGTTTTTTCTGCCAAGTGGTCACCCAGTCTTGGACAGAGAAAGGACTGCAAATGCTAGAAGCTAGAGTCAATAAATGCGGAGCTGGAAAAGCACAGTCAGTCAAACAGCACCTGAGGAGCAGGAAAGTTAACATTTCGGGCCGAAACCTTCATCAGGTCACCCAGTCTTGTTAGGCCTACGTTGTAGAAGGCTCTGTCATGAGTAGCAAATGTACTATGCTGGAAGAAGTACAAGGGAACCATTCTTTGAACAAAAGATCCCAAGAACTGCAGATGTTGGAAATCTGAAACAAAAACAGAAATTGCTGGAAAAACTTAGAAGGTCTGGCAACATCTGTGGAGAGAAAGCAGAGTTGATGGCTTGAGTCCAGTGACACTTGTTCAGAACTGATTGTAGCTGGGAAAACATTGGTATATGCACTTAAGATGGGGGAGGAGTAAACAATAGGGGGGAGACGGAACCCATAGAGAGAGAATAACAGGTGGGCAGACAAAGGGATGGGTTAGGTCAGTCTGGGAGAATGAATAGCTGCTAATGAGGGGACTGTTGAGGGTTGGTTGTGGTAGTAGCCCCTGTGACAACAAGGCCTGGTGTGCGCGGTTGGTGTAAGGAAATGGGAGAAGGCGCTCAAGCACTCAAATTATTGACCTTGATATCAAGTCCCGAAGGCTGCAGGATCCCCAAGTGGAAAATGAGATGGTGTTCTTTCAGCTTGCACTAAGCTTTGCTGGAACACTACAGCAAACCTGAGACAGATGTTGGCCAGGGAACAAAGTGGTGTGTTGTAGTAGCAGGCAACAGGAAGCTCAGGGTCATTTTTTTCAGACAGAATGTAGGTGCTTTGCAAGGCAGTCAGGCAGTATCCACTGTAGAACAGACCACATTGTGAAGAGCAAATACAGTAGACTGGATTAAATTGTACAATCATATAATCCCTTTAGTGCAGATGTAGGCCAATCGGCCCATCAAGACTGCAGCAACCTTCCGAAGAGCATCTACTCGGATATATCTCGTTACCCTATCCCTTAATGCCTCAATAACCATGGGTAATCAACCTAGCCTACACATCCCCGGACACTACACAGCAATTCAGCATGACCAGTCCACCTAAGCTACACATCTTTGGACTGTGGGAGGAAACCAGGCACTTGGCCGAAACCCCCACAGACACAGGGAGAACGTATAAACACTACACAGATACCCAAGTTTGGAATCAAACCCAGGTCCCTAGCACTGTGAGGCAGTAGACCTAACCACTGTGCTGTTGTGCTACCCAAGTGCAGGTAAATTGTTGTTTCACCTGGAATGTGTGTCTGGGGCCTTGGGTAGTGAGGAGGGAGGAAGTAAATGGGCAGGTGTTAAACCTTCTGCATTGCAAGGGTAAGTGTTAGGAGTGGAGGAGAAGTGTCCTAGAGGGAATGGTCCCTGTGGGATGCTGACAAGGGAGAGAGAGGAATGTGCGAGAGGTTGAGGAATGGTGGTGAATGATCTGTTGCATGTGGATGCTGGTGGGGTGGTAAGTGAGAACTAGGGACCCTATTGCTATTGTGGGAAGGAAGAGAAGGGGTGAGAGTCAAAGTGTGGGAAATGGGTCTGACATGGCTTAGGGCTCTGTCAATCACTGGTGGTGGGGAATTCTTGGTTGACGAAGGAGATGGACATTTTGGAGGCCCCTTTTGTAGAAGCTGGCATCATTGGAACAGATATATTGATGATGGAGAAACTGGATGAATGGAATGGAGTCTTTAAAAGAAGCGGGGTGTGAGGATGTATAGCCCAGGTAACTCAGTCGTTGGATTTGGCGTTGATATTGGTGGGCAGTCCATCCCCAGAAATGGAAACAGATGTCAAGGAAGAGAAGGGAGGAGATGGAGATGAACCAGATGAAGATGAAAGTAGGGTGGAATTGAAATTGACGAGAGGGGAAAGCAGCATTGATGATGTCATCAGTGTGCAGAGAAAGAGTTGTGGGTGGGACCCAAGTCTGACTGCAACAAGGAATGTTCCATGTACCCAACAAAGGAACAGGCATAACTAAGGCTATCCTTAGCCACACCTTTTTTCATCTGGATGGCATATTTGGGCTTGGATACTGAGAAGGAAGGAAGTAAAAAGGGACAGGTCTTGTATTTCCTGCTCAATTAAAAGCAAAATATGTGGATGCTGGACATCTGAAAAAAAACAAAGTGCTGGAGAAACTCAACTCTGGAAACATCTGTGGAAAGAAAAATAGAGTTAATGTTTTGAGTCAAATATGACTCCTCTTCAGCTTTCAGACCTGCTGAATTTCTGTAGCACGATATGTTTTGGTTGCATTTCCTGCATTTACTTGTGAAGGTGCAGTGAGAAGTCTATTTTGGAAGTTGGGGGCAGTGTGTGGTCATTGGAAAAATTGATCAGAATTTGGAGAGAACTGTCTGTTTGGAATTTTGGAAAGAAAGCAGAGGGAAAGAGGTATATGATTGTTGAAATGGGACAGGATGGTTAATTAAACATGGTGACTGGTGAGCTGGAAGGTGAGGACATAAATAATCCCAAAATGATTCTAGGAGTAAGAGATATTAGAAATTGGATCATCACAGTTGAGGGCCCTGTCAGTGCAGGTAGAGGAAGCTTTAAGGGGTGAATGTCTACTCTTCATTCTAAATTCTATCTGATCCAATAGCGAGCTATCTCCTTTTGAGAAAAAGGAAAGATGCATTGGAAGCATTGAAGGCTGTGTTCTCAAAACAGATGCAGTGGAGATTCAGAAGCTGGGAGAATGGAATAATCAGTTTCCAGTGTGTGATGAATTGTCAAGGAACCTGGGGAAGGAGGTGGGCTGGCATTGGTTGATTGTTGATCCCTTGAGATGGAACATGTGAAGGAAGGTTTGGAACTTTCTTTTATCTTTAAACACATTCAGGTAATGCGGATGTTGATGGCTGGGTGATTTTTATTTTGTCCATTCCTAGTTGCTTTTGAGAAGGTGGTGGTGCACTGTCTTTTTGAACCACTGCAATCCATTTGGTGTAGGGCCACCCACTAAACTGTTAGAGAGGGAATTCTAGGTCTTTGGCTGGGTGACACTGAGGAATGATGTATATCTCTATGTCAAGATGGTGAATGACTTGGAGAGGAGTTTGCAGATGATGATGTACCCATATATCTGCTGCCCTTGCCCTTTTCAATGGCAGTAGTTGTGATTTTGGAAGGTACTATGTATGGAGCCTAAGTGAATTTCTGCAGTGCATCTCATAGACATTGCTGCTCCTGTGTGACAGTGGTGGAGGGAATAAACATTTTTGGTGTGCTGTCAATTAAGCTTTGTCCTGGATGGTGTCAAGCTTCTTGAGGCTGTTGGAATGCAGTCATCCAGGGGGGTGGGGAACATGCCATCATACTTCTGACTTGTGCCTTCTAGATGGTTGACAAGTTTTAGGAAGTCACATGGTGAGTTTTTCACAGGATTTGAGCCTGTGACCTGCTTTTGCAGGTTGTCCAGTTCTGTTTCTGTTTAGTGAATTTTTGTTGTTGGAATTAATGACGTTGAACCTGAAGGATCAATGGTAAGATTCTCACTTGTTGAAGATGGCTATTGCCTGGTATTTGTGTGGCTTTGTCAACCCAAGTCTGGATGTTGTCCAAGCTAGCACATGAACATGGACAGCTTCAGTACCTGAAGAATTGTGAATGGTGCTAAACATTGAGCAATCATCAGTGAACATCCCTACTTCTGACCTTATGGTGGGAAGATCATTGATGAAGCAGTTAAACTGGTTGATTGGAGGATGCAAGCTTGTGGAACTACAGAGATGTCCTGGAGCTGAGGTGATGGATCTCCAACAATCACAACTATCTTCCTTTGTACTAGGTATGATTGCACCCATTGGAGAGTGTTCCCCTGATTCTTGAATTGACTCTAGTTTTCTGCAAGTCCTTGAGGCAATATTTGGTCAAATGTAGCCTTGATGCCAAGTTTTAGAGCACACTTCCTCAGTATTGTTACCAGAGTGTTGAAAGACCCTAAGCCTTTGCAGTATCCAGTGCCTTCAGTCATTTCGTGATATCATATGCAGTGAAATAAATTGGCTGAAGTCTGGCAGCTCTGATGCTGCGGACTTCGAATGGAAGCCGAGGTGGATCATCCACTTGGTACTTCTGGCTCAACATTTTCACTGATGTGCTAGGCTCCCCCATCAATAAGCTTGGGAATTTTTGTGGAGCCACCTCGTCTAGTGTGTTGTTTAATTGTCCACCAGCATTCATGACTGGATGTGGCAGGACAATGGGGCTTTGATGTGATGCATTTGCTGTGGAATTGCTTAGTTCTGTCTACACCTATGATGTTTGATGCAGAAATTATCCTATGTTGCAAGGTCATCAGGTTGGCACCTCATTTTTAGATATATCTGTTGCAGTTCTTAGTATGTTTTCCTGCACTCTTCATTTAATTGATGTGACTCTGCTGACTTGTGGATAATGCTGGAGTGGGGTTATGCCAGGCCATGAGTTTGCAGATTTTGCTGGAGCATAAATCTGTTGCTGATGACTCTCAGTGCTTCGTGGCTGTCTAGTCTTGAATTGCTCAGTCTGTTCAGAACTTATCTCATTTTAGCCCAGTGGTAGTGTCCCATAGCACGATCGAGGATATCCTCTATGTGTAGATGGGACTTCTGTCTCCACAAGGATTATGTGATGGTCACCCCCACTCCTACTGTCATGGAGCAATTTATTTGTGGCAGACAGATTGAGAGTGAGGGTTGACGTTTTTTTTCTCTGTTTCTTTGTCCTTCTATTACTTGCCATAGACCTACTCTAGCAGTTTCTTATGACTGCAACGGCTCATTCAGTCTTGGTGCTGCCAAGCAACTCCTGGTTATGGTCAATGACATTCCCCATCCAGAGTATATTTTGCACCTCTGCCACCCTCTTCGAGTGGAAAGCAAATTTGAAGATTTTCAGTCCAAGAGCAGGAAATAGCATTGATACAGCCATAAACGCGCTGGGGTAAAATATGTGTGGGCAGGGTCTGGTTAGGATTGGAACAAAGAATGTTTTAAAGAACATGTTAGGTTGATGCATCTCCTGTCATTTCAAAGGTGGTAGTTGAGGGGTATATACTGGCCAGAACAGTAGGACAATTCCTGTTTCCCTTGAATATTTGTACAGATTTTGTTCTTCCTACATGATGGTGGGAAGACAGGACTCATTTAAACATTTCATTTTATAAAAATCATTTTTGCCATCAGTACTGCACTGAATTATCAGTCCATATTGCGTCTGGTTCTGGAATGGGGATTAAACCACCACTTATTGGATGGGCTGAATAGTCTGTTTGTGTACGTTAATTGATTGTGCCTTCTTTTTGAGGCCTGAAAAGTTTTGTTGTTTTGGCCCTCATTGGCCACAGAAAATGTGAGGGATGACACAAAACAAAACTTAAAGCACTGGACAGATGTACAAAAATTGGAAGGTTTGGACTGTTAGTTCATTTAATGGTCGTTATATAGTCCATGAGTGAGGATTTACCACGAGCTTGAAAATTTACTTTAGCCAGCTCAGCTGTTGTTATTGCAGCATTCTTTGGAGCTTCTGTGAGCTCTCTTGCCTCATGGCATAAAATGGAAAGGAGGCAGTTATTCCAGAAGTTTAGAAAGAGAGTCTTGCAAGTTTGTATAAAAAAAGCAAAAGGCTTTGACAAAATTTTAGTAAAACTCATGCATTATCACTTAAATTGGAACTTGATAAATCTTAATCACACAAATTTAGAAGCATTTTTATTGGCAATGCAGTATAATACTAATAATGACATAAAATGATAAAGCATGTTATGAAAGAGATTTAGGACTTAATAATTTTGTTCCATTTTTAATCAATTGACATCAGTGTACACTTAAGGTATCTCCTTCAGTGGGCTTGCTCTGTTATTCTGACAAGGGATGTTTCAACTGGAAAATATGCTTTTTTAATCGTTGGATAAGCAGAGCACGACAGCTCAGTCTTCTGTGTTGGTGCTTTGCCTGCAGAATTGATGAACTTGCAAACTTGTCTTTGCGGAGCTAGGCTCAGCAGTGTGCTGTGAAAGTGAAATTGAAACATTTCATCTCACTGGAGACACTGCATCAGTGATGACTGCAAGTGCAAAGGTCACAGATGGATGAAGGACTTGTGATATAACCAGATACGTCAATTTTCTACTTCAGAAAACATTGCTTTTGACCAATTTCATAACATTGATGCTTATGAAGCTTGTAATTGGGATAGAGAAGAATTTGATCCGGATGTGGCTTAAGTTGTGTTGTCTGTAAAATAGCAAGTAGACCAAAGGTGTAGAGATTGCAGACCTGATGAAATTTTCTTGTAAGTTCATGTTGAAATAAAATTGTGGCATTGGGATCAATTATAAACAAAATGTAACGTCAACTCACATGAGATATCAAGATTGGCAAAAGAAGTAGGCTTTAATTCGATGAAATCTATTACGAAGTATTTTTAAGAGGAAAACTGTATTCTTTGGTACTATTTGTAAACTTAAAATGAACTCCTTTCATATGCTGGGTGATGTAATTAGTATTACTTTGTATTGTTCAGGGTCTCTGCAGCAGGTTTATGAAGATGTTTTGTCCTTAGGCTTTTCCATCAGATTCAGAGACTGAAATCCATTTACATACTCCTCCAAAAGTTTCTTGTCTGTTTAAGCAGCTGTAGTTAATCATTTTAAAATAGCAGAATAGATTTCTATAAGGATTTAAGTAAGAGGATGACAATGTTTTGGCAGCATTTTAAATCTCTGCATGGGGTTTAATCTATAAGTCCTTCCAGTCTCTTTCATCATTAAGTTAGATCATGGCTAAAAATGTTTCAACTCCAGTTTCCTGCACTTGGAGCACAATTGACGATTCCTTGCTAAACAAAATTTCCTGAGTTTTAGGTTTGAGATTTTGCTTTGACAGCCTCAGCAACTTTTTGAGGGGGAGTGTTCGAGATTTCCACTAAGACTTGTGATATTGGCACTTTCAGACAATAAAAGCCAATTTGACATTGCTGAAATTTGGTGAGCTTCAGTCAAGCTGCAGGAGAACTACACTGAGTGCTGAACAAGGTTTTTGATGTGAATTTCAATTAGAGAATTAACAACCACTTGCAGCTTCGAGGCATTGACGAACGAGTCCTAGGTTATGGGAACTTTCGTTGGCCCCTCAGTACACATTCTCCATTACTTTGCTCATGCAAATATCAGCTTCACAATACTTGGAAGAACAAATGTGCATGTACATACCTGCTCTGAACGAGATCTATTTTTGTAGACAGATTTTACACAGATGACTCTCCTTGAAGAGAAGAAAGCTGTGAGGACATTGCTATGAAGGTTTTCAAAATCGTGAGTCGGTTAGATAGAGTAGACAGGGAGAAGCTGTTTGCACTTGAAAAAGCAGAGGTCATAGATTTAAAGTGATGTGCAAATGAAATGAGTGGTGTGAGATAAAAACGTATTCACATAGCAAATAGTTAAGGTATGGAGAGCACACCCTGCAAATATGGTAGAGGCAGGTTCAAATGACGCATTCAAGAGGGCTTTGGGTGATTATTTGGATCAAAGTGATATACAGGGATATGGGGAAACTGCAGGAGATTGGCATGAGGTAATAGAACTGAAATAGGCACAATGGAGCAAATGGCTGCCTTCTGTGCCATAACGATTCTGTGATATGTTCACATGAATTTTGTGCACTGAAGGAGGGTGATATTGATGGAATGAGAGTCTAGCATGAAATTTATACATTACATTATACATTACAGAACATTTTCAGCTTTGTAGCATTCAGGGATCTAACTTTTGACTGCTGCTGTTCAGAAACCCATGGCTGTTTGTAGCAGTCCTGTATGCATAATCAGTAACACATGTTTGTTAAACATTACTAATACTGATTGTTACCTGCACATTGGTTTTCCTCATCAATTTTAGCCCAAGTATCTGAAGGGATTGAGATACTTTTTTGCCCAGTACAAGCAACAGTAAGGAGTCTTTCAAGGATGCATAAATTTAATTCAAGAATTAACACTTGATTTAAATAAATGTATTTAAAAGGTACATATGATGCAGTCTTTCATTTTAAATTATTTGCGATGCACAAGATTCTTTTCAGATCATAATGCAATGGGTTAAAATAACAAAGATGCATTTGTGATGAAGACAGTTGGATCTGTGTTTCTGTTGTGTCACTTCTAATAGTTGCTGTCAGTGTATGAACTCTTAATGTTGGCAGAATAAGATGGTTTGCAGTCGACACGTCACAGTCATTTATTGTTAGCATTGAACCTTGTGGCGAATGCTGCAGCCCCTGCTTGAATATGCCCCTTTGTATCACTAAATAAAGCAATCCTCAGTTTGATCTTCATGAAATCTAACAAACGCCATAAACGAAAAGGAAAGAGCTTGCATTCTATAGTGTAATTTGCAATTTCAGGATATCGCAAAACATTTTACAGTCAGTCAGATACTTTTTGAGGTGTAGTTGCAGTTGTAAGTAGGAAATTTTGTGCAGTATATTGTGTGATAAATATGCTAGTGACGAGGTAATCTGTTTTTTGTGTTGGTTGAGGGATTAGTGTTAGGTAAGGAGCAGAACTGACACCACCATTGCCCCCCCAACTCCCGAAAAGTCCATTCTTCTTTAAAATACTGCCATGACACCTTTACCATGAGAGGGCAGATAGGGGCTTCAATTTAAAATCCCGCCTGAGAAGTGGCAGTTCCAACACCACACTTAAATATCTAGTTTTAAGACTTGAATCTATGACCAGATGTGAATGAGATCAGTGAGCGAGTGCCTGACATGCTGACAACAAAAATGAATGGGTTATCTGCAGAACAGAGAGAATGTGTCTGCAGTTAGCCACTTATTGCCACAGTGTGCATGTCAATTTGAAACTGTGACTAATATTGTCCATGATCTGCTACTTAGAATGCAATTAACGGCGGTCTTTAAAATTATGAAATGCTTTGGAAGAGAGGGCACTTGTGGAGGATTTGCCAACAAATCAGAAAAGGAATTTGGGAAGAGATGTCTCTACCCAGAGAGTGGTGAGAGGTACCAGTGTAATTAAGACCAGTTCTGTAGATACAGCTAAGGGAACGATATGTAAGCATATGAGGGAGAAGGGCAGTAGGGCTTTATGCTGTTAGCTAAATGAAGAAAGATGGCAGGAAGCTCCAATAGACCACTAGGGAGATTGTACAGCCTCTTTCTGTTGAATGTGGTTTTAAATTAGTTGATTTGATCATCCCTCAACTTTCTTAATTTCAGGGAATGCAAATATCATGTATGCAACATGTTGTCATAATGGCATTAAATTGTTGATTTTGTTGAATGTGCACTCTGCAAAGCCATTGCAACGGAGACTGAAACTGGATGTAACAATCCAGTTAACTTTAGTCTGTAATAATTAGATCATTTGTACTATTTGCACTGAACTGTAACCAGAGAATAATTAATTATAAAAAGTAATATGAAGCTGTTCAGTGGTTTTTCACAATATGTCGTGTTTCAAGGCCAATTTTATGTTGTACATTAATGCATGGAGAAGCATTTTTGATGTTCGAGAGAAAATATCCTTTGTATATTCTGTTTCCCCCACTGCTGCTATTAACTAAGCTTGTGCTTCAGTCATCTGTTTATGTTGCTTTGCTTAGTGAATATTGAGTGTAGTGCAGCTTTTGTCTATCTGGGCAATGATTGATTTGTCGTGAATTATCCCTCTCATCTTCCGACATTCATATGGACTTCAGAGATTTGGAATTGACTGCGTTCAACGTTATTCCTTGCCCCTTCTTCAAGTTTCGATGTGCGAACCAAAGCAAACTCCAGTATCCACTCGAGCCTCCTTCTATTCTCCTCCATCTACATCTGTCAACAATACCTTTGATTCCTTTCTTTTGGAGCAGCTAGTGCAATTTGGCAGAATCGTCAACATTACTTGCTCTTAAATCCATTCTTTGCCTGTGGCTTCTCATGCAGAGATGTCATCTTTATGGCTGCAACTGCTCATACTGAGTATTATTCATTAATTTGTTTACTGTTTTAAAGCCTGCTGGTTTATACCCCGAACTACAGTCTGACACTTTTTCCATTCCTCTGTTTTTCCAAGTTAATTGTGGCAAGTAGTCTTTCTGGTAAACTGGAATATCAGTTTGATTCCCAGTTCCTGGTAATATTAAGCAGATAAGGATGTCTTTGGATTCAAGGACACTGTTGAGTCTGACAGCCATTGTTGTGTGACAATGAATTCAAGAGAAAAGCGCCACCTCAAAACCCTAAGATGGTGTATTTGGAGTAAAACTGCTACGATGGGGCAATTTTTGGTGCTAGAAGCAAATATTTAAAAGGACAGCAGCATTTTAGAACAAACATACAAATTACTAAGGTCTTAACTGGTCTGCTGGCTTCAGCATGTTCTACAGATGAGTTTTCATCCATAAATTCTCAGTCAAGATTCAGCTAAGTCAGCAGAAAAGTCTTCAATAATAAAACAAAAAGCACAATTTAAAAATGAGATTCTGACTTGTATGATAGTGGAGTTGAACAGCAGGGACGGAGGCTTTTTGACCCTTTTGTGCCTCTGTTTCTTTCTTTTTCTGTCACTTAATTTTTATACATTTCAAATAATATGTTTGTCACTGTTATACTAACAGAGAGAAATGGGTAGGCAGATGCAAAGTTGCTGCAGAAATGAATGAAGAAGGGTTTCAGGGTAGCCAGGCAAAGTGGGTATCTTAGTGTGTTCATGTACATAATGATGCTGAAGTACAGCTATTATTCTCTTCAATCAGAATTCACAAACACTGCTGTTGTCAAATTCACAAGGAATTATTCCAGAATTTACATTTCTTAAATCATCACAGTGGTGCAGTATCTGTTGCCTTTGAACCCTCATTAATGTAGAGAAGAAGCTAAGCCTGTTTCTTCCACTTCAGCCATAGATTTGTGGAGCTCAGTTGGTCAAATGCTGAGAACAGATTGTATTTGTACAACACTTTTAACATAATGAAAAGATTGTAAGCACTTCACAGGAGCATTATTAAATAAAACATTGCACAGCTTGGAGTTTGAATGCTGGCAGGTTCCACCATTTTAAGTGAATCGGGATCTGCAAAGTAGATGAGCCTTCAGGTATTGAAGCAGGTTCACTATTAGCATGTCAGTTTCTAAATTGCTGTGACTTGTCAGTGCTCCTGACAAACACCTTTTGTCTGATTTGTCTCATTGCTGCCTGAAACATTTGAAAGAGAGATTTGATGAGCAAGTTCAGGTGTTTCAAATGTATCCGACCCTTTGTAGATTACAAATTGCATTTGTGTTATTCAGGATGCTTGGCAAGAGATTTGCCCTCATGTTCTGAATTTTCTATTCCTGTAGCTGTGGGAAGCCTGAAACTGCAATAAACAAATACATCACAATGAATCAAAAGTAGCTTCGCAGATGGGACTTCGTTTGATGACACTCTCAGGATTTCATTGCCACAAGCTAGTGGTGTACATTCTTCATTTTGGACATTTGGAATAACAAATGCTAACTGACCTTTGCATTTGAGTTTTTTTTTAAACTTCTGACCAACTGACTCAGGATTGAATGATAAAACCTACAACAATTGGTTATTTTGACTAATTCTAGTCTCAGAAAGGAACTTGAGTGCCTACTCACTGACTTGTACTTGGTTTTTTCAATTGTGTGTGATACCATGTGCACTGACCCAGGACCATCCTGGTGGACATACCGAGAGTGAATCAGCTGCGATGGTGTCGCTCACACATCTCCTTTAAACTTATCCCTTCTTACTTTAAACCTGTGTCCCCTTGTAATTGACATTTCTACCCTTGAAAAAGACTTTGACTATCCATTCTACCCATGGCTTTCATAATTTTGTAAACTTGTATCAGGTTGCCCCTCATCCTTCGACATTCAAATGAAAACAAACCAAGTTCATCAAGTCATTGAGCTGTACAGCATAAAAACAGACCCTTTGGACCAACTCATCCATGCTGACCAGACATCCCAAATTAATCTAGTTCCATTTGCCAACATTTGGTCCATATCCCTCTAAACCCTGCCTATTCATGTACCCATCCAGATGCCTTTTAAATGTTGTAATTGTACCAGCCTCCACGACTTCTTCTGGCAGCTCATTCTATACTCATTCACCGTCTGCATGAAAAAGTTGTCTCTTGGGTCCCTTAAACCTTTCCTCTATCACCTTAAACCTATGCCTTCTAATTATGGACTCCTCCACCCTGGGGAAAATCTCCTGATGCGTGCCCCTCATGATTCTATAAACCTCTGTGAGGTCACTCCTCAGCTTCTGACACTCCAGGGAAAATAGTCCTAGTTTATGCAACCTATTCATGTAGCCCAAACCCTCCAACCCTGGCAACATCCTTGTAAATCTTTTTTCTGAACCCTTTCAACTTTCACAACATTCTTCCTCTAGCAGGGAGACCAGAATTGCATGCAGTATTCCAAAAGTGGCCTAACCAATGTCCTGTACAGCCACAACATGACCTCGCAACTCCTATACTCAATGCACTGACCAATAAAGGCAAGCATACCAAATGCCTTCTTCACTATGCTGTCTACCTACGACTCCACTTTCAAGGATATATGAATCTGCACTCCAAGGTCTCTTTGTTCAGCAACAATCCCCAGGACCTTACCATTAAGTGTGTAAGTCCTGCCCTGATTTGCCGCTCCAAAACGCAGCACCTCAAGTTTATCTAAAGTAAACTCCATCTGCCACTCCTCGTCCCATTGGCTCATCTGACCAAGGTCCCGTTGTACACTGAGGTAAACTTCTTTTGCTGTCCCCTATGCCACCAATTTTGGTGTCATCTGCAAACTTACTAACCATATCTCCTATCTTCACAACCAAGTCTAGATCCTTGGTATATCGATGCTACTAAGGGTTCTGCCATTTACTGTATACTTTCCTGCTGCATTAAGATATTCCAAAATGCATCGCCTCGCATTCATCTAGATTAAACTCCATCTGCCATTTCTCTGCCCCGGTCTCCAGCCTATCTATATCCTGCTGTATACTATAGCAATCCTCCTCCCTATCCACAGATCCCCCAATCTTTATGTCATCTGCCAATTTAGTAATCAGACCACCTGCATTCTCCTCCAAATCACTTATATATGTTACAAACGACAGGGGTCCCAGCACTGATCCCTGCAGAACACCACTGGTCACAGATCTCCAGTCCGATAAATACCCTTTCACTGCTGCTTTGTCTTCTTTGACTGAACCAGTTCTGTATCAACCTTAGCAGGTCACTGTAGATCCCATGTGACTTCAACTTTTGTATCAGCCTGTTGGGAGGGACCTTGCCAAAGGCCTTGCTAAAGTCAGTAAAGATACCACCTACCAACCTGCCCTCAGTCATCTTTGTCACTTCATCAAACTCAATCAAGTTTGAGACCTTTGCTGCACAAAGCTGTGCTGCCTATTGCTAATGAGCCCGTATTTTTCCAGATGCAAGTAAATCCTGTTTCTAAGAATCTTCTCCAATAATTTCCCCTACCATTGGCGTAAATCTCAGCAACCTGTAATTTCACGGATTATCCCTGTTGCCCTTCTTATGTAAAGGAACAAAATTGGCAATTCTCCAGTCCTCGAGACCTCTCCTGTGACTAAAAGGGATATACAAAATATTTGCAAGGCCCTGGCAATTGCTCACCTATGTACCTCAGCATTTTGGAATAGATCCCATTTGTCCTGGGGACTTGTCTTATTGTAATGTTTTAAATAACACTCAAAACCAGGACTGATGTATGAATAGAATCCGGATTAATTAGGACTATATTCAGTGGAATTTAGAAGGATGAGAGCGTATCTCATAAAAATTCAGAATTCTGGACAGGATCAATGCAGGTAGGATGATCTCAATAACTGGGGATCCTAGAATTGAGATTACCTATTTTTCTTATATTGTGTTTTCCTTCCTATTTTAAATAAATGCAGAGATTCTTTTGCCCTGGAACACCTGTCTACTGCTTCTTTCATTTCACATTCCCTGAATAAGTGAAGCGTCTAGAACCAAGAATCTGGGAGTGATGTGAACCATTAAAAATCAGAAAATAGTTGATTGCAAATCAGAACCCTCAAACCAGAATGTCGGACAATTTGACTGGGTGTAACTGAAAGTATAGTTGATAAACAAAAACAAATTTATTAAATTAAACTTCATTAACTCCTCCAAAACTCTTTATGCCCTTTGTTCTAATTTGCATCCAGTTCTTTTCGTATATCTCCTTTATGTTTGCTGACTTGGGGCTCCAGTTGGTTCCAGATTTTAAATTTTCTTCTTTCTGTTGGACTCCCTCATCCCTTCCAATCTCAAACTTCTACCAGTCATGCAACTTTTAAAGATTTGTGAATTTCTGCAACTCTGGTTTTCTGTGTGGTACCCAATACCTTCACCCCACCATTGGCAGCCAGACTTTCAGCTGTCTAGATCCAAAGCTCTGAAATTCACTCCTGAAAACTCTTCCATTCTCTCCTCCTTTAACATTTACCTTTTTCACCAAGCCTTTACTCATCTGTCCTAATGTTACCTTCTTTTCCCTCTTGACAGTTTTTATCTGGAAACAATTCAGGTAAGCTGGTAACTTTTTACATTGTTCACTTTACTCTGTGAATCGACTTATGTAAGTACATCTCAAATGCTATTTTGCAAGAGGTGTGTTAGTCTTGGCACCATATCTAAAATAATGCAACAAAGAATTTGAACTAAATGTGTTGAAAGGTTTATGTATACTTCTGTTTCATTCTGTAATGTTTGTGACAGGCTTACCGATATCGAGAAGTGCTCATCTGCCTCTGTATTAGGAACTTGTACATGATGTTTATTGCTGCATCTATTTTTTGCATTCTCAACTAAACTGAATGGTGAATAATTATACCTAGGCGATGCCACTGGGGTTGATGATTCTGGGCTTGAGAATCCTCTCCCTGAGGAAACTCTAAGTGTTGCTTTATTTTGCCACCAGAGCATTTACTGATGTTGGTCATTTGTCACCCTTGCCACATTTCCTGTGGTAGTATAACGCTGAAGTCTGTTAGTTCTCAATGCTGTTAGTGAATTGATACTTGTTTAATGTTTGCCAATACTCAGTAAATCCAGTAACGATATCAAAATGATTTACCTCTTAAGCTCAGTTTGTGATGCACAAACTATTTCAGAGTGGAAGTATTGAATATTACTTTGGTGTATCTGTTTGATTGCAAATAAAAGCATTGACAGTTTCAGTAATAAAATACCTGACATTATAATGGCATCCAAAAATCTGAGTTGCAGTAAATTTGACACTGGTCGCAGATTGAAGATATACGATTTGGTAATGATTGACCAAAGTTTCATGGATGAAGAGTGCCTGGTCCTGTTCCTTGTAAAAGTGCTGACGTTATTTGCTATGTTAACAGAGCTGATGAACTTAGACTAATGCCGCGCTCACATCATTTAGTTATGTGAGAGCTTTTTTTTTCAAAACACCCACAATATAAATGCACAGGCTGTGTGAATGAATGACTTTGCTTTTATACAGCACTTTTAAAAGGTCAGGAGGAGTCTGTTCAACCCCTTTAGCCTGTTCCATCATTCATTTGGATCATGATTGACCAGTGCCTCACCTCCATTTACCTGTCCCTGTTTTCATATCCTTGATACCCTTGCTTATCAAAAATTAGTAAAACATGGCTTTAAAAGCTCCAATTCCTCGCTGGTATTCACACCATTTGAAAGCCTGACGGGATGGTTGGGCACAATTTTTGCCACTTCGTGTTAAAGTGCTTTGAATTTTCCATTCTGAACAACCTAGCTCTTAATTTTACGATTGACTGAGTCCTTGTTCGAAATTCCCCACCAGACGAAAAAATTTGTTGACCCTAATGGATCCTATTAATCTTTCAAACATTAATTCAATCACCAGTCAAATCCAAAATTCCAAGAAACTTAATACATGCTTATGCAACCTGACACCATCATTCTAACCATGTAAGCCTGTGTGTTATTGTTCTGAATCTGCTCTGTACCCCTTCCAAGTACAGTGCTTGAGCTGTATTTGAGCTTCGTTTGTCCACTTCATCACTCTTTCACACTTTTTCCTATCTCTCCCACCTCTGTCTGCTGCCATCAAAATCTCTCTGCTACGTGTAACTTTTCCCGTTTGTCCCCTTCCTTTCTCCCTGCTCCCGGTTCTCATGCTCTCTGGTGCCCCTCCCTTTATTTCTCCCTCTCACTCCATCTGTCCATCTCTCCACTCACCTTTCTTTTGTCCCCACCCTACAAGCTCCCCACTTTTGAACTCCATTGTACACAAGCTTAACTTCCTGAATCTTTTTCAAAAAGTCTCCTTGTAACTTAACTGTCTAGCTGTGTGGTTATTTCCTTAACTGCTTGAACACCTGATCATTGCTTTTTCTGCATCGACTGTAGGTGCGTTGGGACATTTCATTACATTAACACGTGCTTGTGTTGTTGAAACCAGTAAACTGCCTGTGTTCTGCTCAGAATTGGCTAACGTTTTTTTTCTTGCCACTACCTGAATTCCTGCAGGACAGAATCTCAACCTTTCAGCAGACGTAGTAAATGCTTGTTACATACATTCCCCAAATGTGAACTTATTCTCTTAGTTGAATAGTGTAGTTGAAGGAAGTAGTTTTCAGATGGAGTAGTGTAACGTCTCACAGGAAGTAGTTAGCTTGAAGCAAGAAACTTTGGTAAGGAAGGGAATGTTCAGAACAAGGGTAATTATGTACTTAAAAAGCTTCAAACTGTACATGCCTTGGGAAAGTTGGATGAAAATCATGTAGATTCAATTTCACGATAAAGGTTAGACGTCTCTATCAGCAGATGGCTGCCTGTCCCATCTGTCATTTTGTTGGAATGGAATCTCCTTCAACTTTTGTATGCATAATTTGAAGTGTAATCTTTGTGATTTAATTAGGTAATGTAAGCACTTCTAAAGCAATGTAAGTGCAAAGCAAGTTCAGAATTCTTGTGTAATCGCTGACTAAAACTAGAGTCGTGGTGGACTGACATCAGGGTGAAGTGAATTCAAATTTATGGAGAGTATATCTGACTCCACTTCACTTTGGAATCGACATATAATTTAACTTTCATGTTTGAGTTTGGCATGAAGCTGAAATTACTTTAAAATGACCTACAAGTAACAATGTAAACACATCCTTAATGAATCAGCAGTTATTAAAAAGTAAATTGCACACATTGTGTAACTGTGGCAAAGATGGTACTGCATAGCACACAGATTCATGTATCATCACTTTGAGGGTTTTGACCTAGCGACACTGAAGGTGTTATGAGTCAAAATGGTGTGTGCTTTGGAGGGAAATTTACAGTTAATAGTCCCATTGATCTGCTGCCCTTGTCTTTCTTGGTGAAGGTCACAGGTTTGGAAGGTGCTGTCAAAGGAGCTTTGAGTTGCTGTAGTGCACATTCCTACAAAAGTGTAATGATAGTGGAAGAATTTGATGTCGATGTGGTGCCAATCAAGAAAGCCAGCACCTCCATTCATTGGGGCAAGTGGAAAGTGTTCCATCGTGTTTCTGACTGTTGCCTTGTATATGGTGGATACTGGCCAGACTTCAGGGAATAAGGAAGTCGTTGCATGCTGGAGCATTTCAGCCTCTGACCTGACTTTATAGCCATAATATTTGTGGCTCATCAACTTAAATGTCGATCCATTAGTGACCCTATTTGGTTTGAGTGGAGATTTCAATGATAATGTTGTCAAATGACCAGGGTGGTGATTTCTTACTAGAGGTGGTTATTGTATGACACTAGTGTGCTGTTTAATGTCTCTAGCCCATTTTCTGTCCAAGTCATAAGTGTCCAGGTCTTTGTGCATAGCATATGAATTGCCTGAAAAGTTGTGAATGGAATTGCTTGGCAACTGATATGGGGCTGCACATCAACAAATTGCAAAATACGGAGGGTAGGCTTCGTAGATTACAGACATAAGGTGACTTTGGAACACACTTCTTTTGAAACTTGTATTTGAATTTGATCCAGATTGATACAAATTGCGGGTGCTCTTAATCCACTTTTTAACCCACACGAAACCAGAGCAGAAAAACTGCTTCAAACTTGTAATTAAATGGCACCAAATGGGCAGACTATAAGACAGAACATCATAATTGTTTTTGTGCAGAATACAAATGTCACTGACTTTGCAGAGCTAGATTCCACCAGCAGTGAATGACGACATGATCAATAGTATCTCTGACAATGTTGATTGAGGGAAATATGTGGATTAGGACAAGAGGAGAGTTTTCTTCATTTAGAATACTAGCTGAAGGTGCAGAAGGGGCCACACTTTAACATTTTGTTTGAATGGCCGTCTCTGACAGTGTATACTTCTCAGCATGCATTAACGGCTCGGGTACTTTGTACTGTGACTCAGGTGAGGGTGGGCCAATTGAAGCAAACTCCTTTGATCATATTATTTACTGTGATATCTGGGTTTATGCCATGTTTTCTGATCTAAATAGTTTTCTGAATGGTTTAATGAAGGACAACTGATTCACAGTCCTGTAGTGATGCCAGGAGTTTGGTGATTACCAGGTATTCTTTTAGACTTGCAATGCCTCAGGGTTCTTGAAGTTTATTTGTTGGAGTCATAAACAGAAATAGAAGTCAAACTACTTTTTAAATTACCAGGAGAGTTCTACAACTTGCTGTATATTTTTGGCTGAGCCAGACAACATTACTTGTTGAAGCAGAGTGGGGGAGAATTTGAGACTCGGCGGTCCCGAGTAGCTTTTGAGTTCAGGAAGTTCTGTTTGATGACAGCACTCTGGCCAAGCTATGGAGTGTTACAAAGCTGTAAGTGTTGGAGCAACTGGAATCATCCAGACCCTGCAAACTGAAAGTAGCCATCTCTTCCTTCCTCCTTCCATCAATGCCCCACGATCTATCGGAAAAAAGGTCAAGAAAACTTAAAGAATTCTCAAGAATAGACATGCATCTGTTGGATCAGTTGTCAAAGTGAATAATGAATAACACCCAACAGACAATAGCATGTCATTGTTGAAATATGGGTAAAATCAAAATGACTATAAGAAATAAATTTTCACCTGCATTCTGACTTTAATCTTCAGAATTTTGTTTAGCCTGTCTATATTCTTTTTTCCACCCATACTATGTGTCAAACTGTTTCCCTTTTGTCTGTCTTAATCATGCATGATTGTGGTTGCATTTGGAGTTTTTGAAGGGGTAAAGTTTTTAAGCTGCATAATAGCATAATATGAAACCTACGGCTAACCAGAACAAATATTCCATTCTGGCTCCCCTAGACAACCAAAAGTAATCCAGAGGATCCTTGTGTAATCTGCAAATTCTGATAAACACTCAGAATTAAGACAGTCGTAATGGAATGAATAATTTACAACCTCAGTTGTTAAATTCTGCAATTTGGTCATCAGTTTGTCACAAAGCTTAATGCTATCAAAAATCCTCTTGTAATAAAGTAATAGTTTGAGAATTTTGAGCTTTGCTTTGCTTTTAGATTTCTGCTGCATTGCACAACCAGACCTGAAGCAGCAGAAAACAGAAGTGGACTGGAATGACAGTTGTCAAAACCTCTGCTGGGCACAAATGGTGAAACCTCTGGGACGTGTGACTTTTATATGAACCTCACCAAGAACCAATGCAATTTGCTAAAAGAGCAAACAGACCAAATCTACTCCTAAGCTTGACGTTTGCAGTGAAATACAAGCTGGTTTCTTCTCTATATTTGGAGACATTTTGTTCTGAGGTATTCTTGGGTGACACCAACAATGTAATTTAAGGAAGTACCTGCGTCTGTCTAAACTTTATTGCCATATTATTTGGAATTATTAATGTTGCTGATGGTCAGGAGTAAAATATGAACCCTATCAGAAATCACAGATGCTCATGCTCATGAAATGTTTTTGTTGAAAGACCATTTTGCTGCCCTCAAAGGCAATCTAGAATGAGCAGCAAATACAGGCCTTGCCAGTGGCATACTTGAAAAAAAAGCTGCAGAAATTGCTTCTGCGGTTACCAAAGCTATCCTTTTGTAATCACTTTAGTTATCTTTTGCCTTGTGTGTAAGAATATGTTTTAATTATTAGTGATGATTGGATTTTATTCTCTACAAAGTGGAGTATAATCTGTTTTCGTATATCATGGTATGTAAGTCAACCTTTGAATTTGAAGCCTCCAAAAATCCTTTTTAAAAAAAGATCGATTTTAGATGCTGGGTATATCATTTGAACCACAGTTGTGGGTGGCCACCATTTTAGTATGGCATGCTTTTTTGAATGCGTTTAAAATGTTTTTAAAAGTCCAATCTTTTGTCTTCACCATTCAATAGAGTTCCTTGCTGTTGTGGACCCGTCTAGACCCTCTCAATATATTTTATGAAGGTAGCCCAGACCCTAACATTTTCTTATTTTAAAGGTAGATGTGAAGTGCTGTGTTCCACATGTGACGTTAAGCAAAACACAATTTATTTAAACGTTACAGTTAAAATACAGACAAAAGAAAGAGGAATTTAGAATAACAAGTACTGGGGAACTTAACCGAATAATAGATACGGTAATTAATACTAATTAACTATTCCAGTATAGTAACATCCCATAAACATACCCTTTGGCAGAAAGGCAAATTCAGACTTAGATTATCACATGCAGTTCTCCAAACCAGGAGAAAAAACTTCGAGAAGTTCATAGAGAATAGAGGCTAGGGGACATTCACTGAAGCTTCCAACTCTTTTGAGACCCCAAAGGCCTCTGCTTAAAACTAAACTGAAAAACTGTAAAAGCTAGAAAGCCTGGTCTGAGAGAGCTGGCCATATCCAAGCTGCTTCCATTGTTCCAACTTTGTAAAAAAAAAACCAAGGCCTCATGGATTGTTTACTTTCTGGGAGACAGCTTGTTACCTTTGCCTTACAACCTCTCTTCAAACAAAAAATGTCTTAAAGTGACAGCATCATTACATTGCTGAGATGACTCAGTGTATTCTGAAACATCATCCCAAAGATCCCAGTCTGGTGGTGGTGTTGTTGGAATATTTCCTCCATAACAAATCATATTCCTCACTATTCATTCAGTTAGCAATTCCATATTTTTAAGCCATCCATTGACACTTGGTGTCCTAATCACAATTTGGCAATAAAACCACACAAAGCATCAAGTAGGGCAGTACACACAGTTCCACCCTTTGTGAGGATTTCTTTTTCTCCATCAACCATCTGCCAATTCCATTCAGCACAAACATCATTCTTAAATGGTTTATTGAGACACGTATCCAAACCTAGAGCTATGGACGTTAGCACCCCCTTCCCCCAGTATAACTGCTGTGTGTGTGTGTGTGTGTGTGTGTGTGTGTGTGTGTGTGAGATTACTTTGCAGGTATTCCTTGATCTCATTGGTTATATGGAGTCTGAAAATGAACTAAGAAGCTGCATTCCTCACATAGGCTACCAGGTCATCAATTCCATACATTACCAATTCATGACTTTTCTCCATTCTCAACTCTCACGCTAATCAAATTACTGCATGGAATTTGATGTTTGCCATGATGGTACTTGCTTCAATTATATTGTGTTCCTTGATCTCATGAGCCTCTGTGAAAGAGTTTCCTTTTGTCTATTTTTAAGCCGTTGTATTTAACCATGTATTATGAACTGCCTGCTCCAGAGCAGGCAGACTATCTTTGCAACTCTTTTTTTGCTATTTCAATCCGTAAAAGATTTTAGTTAGGTGTGGATGTCACAAGCAACAAAAAAACTTGGATTTACAGAACATCTTTAACATTGTATAACACCCCAAGTTACTCTGGAATATTAAACAAGAATCAACGCCAAGCCAGCTGAGGAGAGCTGATGGTCAAAGTTAGTTTCAGGAATGTTATGAGAAGGCGTGAGAGGGTTACTAAGGAAATTACAAAACTTTGGGGTTGGACAGCTGTGATAAGGCAAATATGGTAGAGCAATGAAAATCAGGTGTGCAAGAAGCTGGAATTGAAAGAACACAGATCTATCAGAGCGAGTTGTGGGATTGTTTGAGATTACAGAAATCGAGATAAGTAAAGCTACACAGGATTTGGTAACAGGAATAAGAATTTTACAGTTGAGGGTTATGGAGCAAAGATAGGTAAATGGAATTGAGATATGTCTCAACCATGACCTCCTGGGGTTTGCTTAAAGGGCTGAAGCCCATATCTAACCATATCTATTAAATCTCCCAACATCATCATCTCTTTTAATAAAACAATCTAACTTTTAAAGTTTAGGCTGTGTCCTTAACCCCTCACCCTGACTGTAGTGATTCTACTTCATGAAACTGAATGTACAGGTAAATTGTTCTTTCAGCTGATTGGAGTGTTTGAACCTTTGGACAGTTAGAAAGACAAAGTTTAAAAAGTCAGACGTTATACTCAAAGAAAGTGGTTGCTGGAAAGGGAGAGGATGTAGGAAATGTTTGAGGAGTGGGCTATGACCTCTTGGAGTGCATTGTCCCTTCAAAATGCTGAAATGAGTGGACAAAGGAAGATGTCTGGCAGTATCCCATGTGGTGACTGCTATGGTAGAGGATGATGTGTTGATACTGGTACATTTAAGGTGAAGGTTTTGTTCTGAGAGAGCATACAAAAGGGGTGAGGTCAGAAGTGTGGAAAAAGGTACAGACCCTCAAAACATTGTCCTGTTAACACATAATACAACTTTGAATCAGAATGTGCTGTCTTTTGCTTACAGATGATTGAACTGTATTTGTCATCTCTTCACTATTTCATCATCATCTAAACTTGCGTTCCCAAACTATCTCCTGTGCATTCTGTCATTATTTTGTGCCACCACATTTGGGCAGTACTCTTATCAAGTCACACTTTCAACCAGTTAATGTATGTAGTGAAATTAATTGGTTCTGGAACTGGATCTTATGGTAACACTGCCATCTGATTTACATGCACTTTGAGAAATTGGCTTTATATGTGCTGTTTTTCTTGCTGCTAATCCAGTCAAATAAAATTTGTTAATCTTCCCTTAATTGTAGCCTAACTTTCTCTGTTAAATGACTGTGTGTTACCTTATCAAAGATTTGCTGAGATTCTTTTTTAATATCAAATCATATTTCCCACATCCAAGATCTCACCACCTGGTCTCTTTCTCTACTTAATATTTTTATGTAATTCATTGCCAAGGTCTCTTGATGCTTGGGTGAAAGCAAACTGTGTTCGATACTTGTATTTCTTTTCAAAACAACTTGGTGATAAACTCGGAATTTACAAATCTCACCATAGTTTGAAATTGTTGACGTGTTACTCTCTAATCCATTGATCAATTTCATTCTGTAAAGAGAATTCCCTTCAATCTGAGAGTGTACAAGATTGAACCGTGGCTTTTACTGCAGTTAGTGAAATTATGGCAATGCCTCGTGACTGGATTGGAGAAATTTATGGGATTTATAGATGTTGAGTGACTATTAGTTAATTGAGAAATCAATAGAGCAAAATAACTTCCTATTCCCATTTTCAGTATGCCATAAAACACCTCTTCATTTGGTTAATTACTTGTTTTGATATGTAGTTTGTTTATTGAAGTAGATCTTGCAGCCGTTTACGCAGCAGATTCCTATAAATATCAGTGTGATAGGGATCAGGCAATCAAACTAAAGTTGGATGCAAGATAAATGTTGGCTAAGATACTGGAGAAAACTCCTCCCTGCACCCCAATTCTCAAAAATTGCCATCAGATTGAGTAAGTCCACTTGAAGCGATTTGAATTTAACTTCTCAACCAAAAGATTATCTGGTTGACATAATGACAACTTCAGCCAAGATTTTTGTCTTGTCTTTGTTTGGGGTGTGAATCCTCTGATTCTGGTACAAATCTTCCCACTGAGCAAAGGTTAACACACAGAGACATAACTGAGATTGTAACACACTTGAGTAATTTTCTTTATGTAGTGTCAGCACACTCATTTTGCTGGAAGTTATCCGTAGGACAGTCCCACACACCTATCACTTAGATTTATGGAAGGATGTCAGAAATTTTTTGTTTGTCAAGGTATGATTGATGCCCACAAGTTTTTAGATTTTCATGAGCTCCTGGGGTACTTGAGCATATAAATTGGAGTTAAGTGAGATGCAATGTAGTTTGGTGCAAGAAGAGGTTTTTATTTCCCCGGGTGCTGTTAAGGTGCTTGGGAGAAAATGTATATTTGGTGATTATAATACAACATAATTTACTAATCTCAATCATTCAAATTGAATGAGGATGTCCCTATGAAAATAGTTCCGAATCTTAAACTTTCTGGAAAATTTAATGCTCAGTTGGAGCATTAAGTTGACTTCAGGGAAGCCTTTGAGTTAGCTTTTCCCTTGCTTCCAGTGATTAGAATGCAACATTTGCAGGAAGGACCCTTATCTGATGTGCAGTATCTAATGTTTATGCTACAAACACCTGGAAGGAGAAAAATTAACACTGAGGTGTTAGCAGTATTTTGACACAACTTTACAGAAGTTGCTCTCATAACTGGCTCGATTTTGTGGTTTGCAGTCTTGGCACTAGTTTTTTTTATCTTTTGTCCTAGGATGCGGGCATTGCTGACAAGGTTAGTATGTTTTGCCCATACCTAATTGCTTAGTATAAATGTGGCTGTTAGGCATAGAATTGACCCTAGCATTCCCCTCCAGCTTGCCAGCTCCTTTGCTGCTGGGTTATAGGTGGTTTTAACAATGCAAGACCTGCCCGCAAGGAACACGTTTTCCATAGATTTCCCTCAATAGAGGAACAAAAAGCCTTCAGCAAACCAGCATCTCAGACATTAGGCAATGGTTCAATTCGCTGGGGCACATTCAGTTGACAAATTTGAGTGGCATGAATCTGTGTTACCTGTCCAAATCTATCATGAAAAGAGCAAAAACAGAAGTTGCTAGGAAAGCTCAGCAGGTCTGTAAAGAAATGTCAGTGTCCGGGGGAACGGTTGCCAGACCCGAAACATTAACTCTGATTTTAATTCACAGATGCTGCCACACCTGCTGAGCTTTTCAGCAACTACCGTTTTTGTTCCTGATTTACAGCATCTGCACTTTCGGTTTTTATTAAAAGAGCAAAAATGCTGTGGGCTGCTTCTTCTGCTTAATACTTGGAGCATTTAGTTTGTTTTGTGCCTATGTATGTAAAATGGACGTGGAGTTTAGTTCCATTTTGCCATCCGTCACTGTTGATATATAATTGAGTTGCGAACGAGCCATGGTCTGGATCTGCGTGGGTGTGGTATTAGCTCGAAAAGCACTAGTTCTAGGTTCCATTCTTTTATGAGTGGATACTTAGCATTTCTACCAGATGACGAACTAGAGAGACCAGTAAAACAAAGAGAAAAACTGTGTTAAATTGCATTCTGAAACCCTTTTGTTGTATTTGTGGCATATGATGTAATCACTATTATTAGTTAAGCTTGTGATGATTTTAAAAAAAAGAATTATAGCTCCTTTTCTGGTTTCTACATGACATAAAGAATATTGAAGCAGTGGAGTTAGTGCAGAAGTGATTTTCAATTATTCGGAAAGATTAGAAAAGGGGAGACTATGACGAGAACCAACAGAGAGGGGCATGTAAAATTGTGAAGGCTTTTGGTCATATGGTGAAACTGTTACCACTTGTAGCTCTTGCACTGGACTCAGCTACAAATATAAGAAGCACCAAGAGATCAAATGTCTTTAGAGGCTAGAATATGGGAGACCAGCCAGGACTATATTAGAATAGTCAAGTCCGGTGGTAATAAAGGCAAAGATGAGACTTTAAGCGGCCAATTGGGCATTTTTGAAGTACAGTTACTGCTGTAATGTCAGAAAGCGATAGTCATTTGGTACACAGCTGGTTCCTACAAACAGCAGTGGGATAATGGCTGGATAATATTTTAGATTTTGGCAAAGGAAATATTGACAGGACCCCAGAAGTAGCGAATCTCTGAAGTAGTCTTATGGGTTCTTTCACACTGATCTGAGAGGACATGTGACGCCTCAGCGTCAGATTTGAAAGTTTACTCCTCTGGCTGCAATAAATATGAACAAGGTAGTACTTAATTATAATCTGAACTGCAGTTGCCTGTACATTATTTATTATTGATTTAGTGCTTTGGGCTGGTAATGTGTGCATTTTATGGACTTTGAAAGACCTCCAAAGGTGCCAGATTTCCTAAGTACCGAAAAGCAAAAAGACTGCGTTTTAGCCATACAAGCGGCTAACCAATCATTAGAACTGCAGATCAGAAGCTAGCAGGAGCAGCAGCGTACCACAGCTTAAGACAAGAGGTGATGAGGTGGGAATATTAACAAATGTTTTAAGCAAGTGCAGTAATACTGGACCTATGTGGACTTGAATGCTGATGGAGTTCATTGAGGGAAGGGTCTTGTGCAAGACTTTGAGGGACTTGAAGGACGAACCCAACAAGACATGCAAGTTATTTCAGGCAGACCAAAGAATAATTGCACACCAATGTGGGTGAAGGAATTACAAATTAATGTGCTACTCCAATGATTTGAGTTTGGAGAAAAATGACTGAACTTTCTTCACCACCCTTACAGTCCTCATGAACTCTTTGCAGTGGTGCAAAATTTGGAGCGGTGTCATACAGAGTGGTCAAGCAGCAACCTAATATTGTCAAACCCTCATCATTGCAACTTTCAGCTGTTACCATTAGTACGTGCTGGAGCATCAGCGGGGTAAAGCCACCAGGATAGCATGCAATCAGAATGGAATCACAATGGGAATTGACATTGACTCTCAACTCTACGAAGGCCCACAGAGTCATAACAATGTGGATATGGAAACTTATGATTATTACTTGCTGCCCATCTCAGCAGCTCTGTCAGTGCCCCATATTGAACCACGCTTAAGAGGAAGCACTGAAAATTGCATAAATATAATCTGGGTGGATCACTTCAATGTATAATGGAGAGTGTAGGAGAAGTTTCAGGAGCAACATCAAAGATGTCAGCCTTTAGTCAATTCACTGTATGTCTCCTGAGGTTGAAAGCACTGGATTCTGCCAACGCTATAGGCATGAACAATATTCTGTCAACAGTACTGAAGATTTGTTTTTCAGATTTATCTACACTCATGGCCAAGCTGTTTCAGTACAGCTACAATACTAGCATCGATCTGGCAATGTGGAAAACTGTTCTGTTCACAAATAACAGGGTAAATCTAATTGAGTTAATTTCAAGTGCGTACACAGTAATACTTGCTCACTGCTCAGTTCATATTCTGCCAGGGCTCTGCTCCAGGGTTCAATTACAACCGTGGGTCGACCATACAAAGGAGAAGTAAACTCTAAGGCAGAGGTGAGAGTGATACTCATTGACATTATGGCTGCGTTTGACAGAATGTGACATTAAAGAACCTTACTACAATTTGGATCTGTGGAATTAGGGAAATCTCTCCACTGGTTGGAGTTGTAACTTGCAGAAAGGAAGATGCCCTGTCAAACTATCCTGAACTAACAAAGATGGTCCTGCATTCAAGTAGAACCATGAGCCAACTGTTAATCAAGTTGTCCACTTCTTAAAGACATAGTTTGGAAAGTTTTTGACATTGGTTTGATGTTTATTTACAGGGATGTCAAATGCTTATTGTTTTTGCTATTGGTACTTTACAGGTTAGGATGTGGTAATGGTAATGAAATCTATGAATCGTTTTTTTATAAACCTTTTTACACCTTCCCCTATTACTGTGGCATTCACTTATTCTGTACAGAGTGTATACTGAGTGATTTGGCATGGAAGTGCTATAAGCTGACATAGAGATTATCAGGCCCATCGTGAATGGTTGGATGGTCATCGGTTAGTATACAGGGTATGAGGAGGCTTTGGAGAAGGCAGAGGGTTACAAATTGGCGTGGGTGGGGCGTGAGAGAGGAGAAAAATCAAGGGCTTAATAGTCAACTGGGCTAAAGACCCAGAGGACTGAGGTAGGGCTTTTTGACCAATCTGTTTTGTCATCCTCCAGTCCTTCAGGCCATCTCCAATCTGTGTCTGGGGCTCACAGAACGGAGGTTGCAACATTGGAGGTACCTTCTTGCGTGTCCAACTGGGAAACTTCTCTGTTCCCTTTACCTGCCTGAAAGATGAAAATCTAGCCCATTATTCCCATTAGCCATGGTCCATGATTGCTTTTGCAGCGAAATAATCTGCTTGTGTGACATGAATACATGGCATTTTAACAATGACGGGTTGATTCTAGCATCTTTTTGGAATCTCTGTAAAATACAATTGCCAGGTAGAGATATCTGATCACCCAGATGTCTGAGGTTTCATGGCTTGAAATTGTAATCCATTGATTTTTTTTTCCATTGAATAATAAATGAGAGAGGAAAGCAGATCCCTAAAACACTGCTTTAAATTTGACTTTTCAAGTTGAGATAATATAGGGTCCCATGCTGTAAAACAGATAAAATTATTTTGTACAATCCCTAATAGACAAGCAAAATGCATTCAGTTATTTCAGATAAAATGTATTGCCAGTGTATAGTCTCATATCACTGAATAGTGCACCCAAACTAATGAACAGCAAGTACAGAGTCGAAATTAGCTTGCACTTTCAGCTGATTCTTCATAAACATTTTGACAACAGTGGAAAGGTTAGATAGGCAGATTTTTAATTGAAATGCTGAGTTTTTTTTAAAAATCCCTTTCTGAGGGCCTGTTTTGCTGTTCCAGAGCATTCTTTTGCCAAAGAGGTTCTATTTTGATGTGTCAGATAAGATGAGAGGGCACGACCAATGTACCCAGGTTGAGGAAGAATACCATAGAAATGCAGGAACGGAGAAAGGACAAAAAAAATACACATTGCTAAAGGTGGAGGAGACCGAGAAGCCTGTATATGTAAATGGACAAAGAAAGAGAGAGGCTAATGTAGACTGAAACAGTTAGGGCACTATTCAATGCAGAGAGAGGGAGAGAGTATCGTAGAGATGTAGAGGTGTGAAGGAAATTATAGGAACACGTGGAGATGTGAAACAAAGTAATAATTAACGATTTTGGTTGAGAGAATTGGAGAGATGATGGGGTACCACCAAATTACATGCACACATCAGGACAATCTGTTTCAGATTTGAAGTTTAGCATAAAGGATAAAGCTATTGAATGACTTGAGACCAGATTATTAATGTGAAATCATTTTGCTTTAGGGTTTCTAGAACTTGGCTCCAGGCAAAATTAAATTTGCCCATTCTGAACTAAATGTGCTCATAATCTTGTTGCATTCAGATATTAAAGCATTTATATTGATTTGAAGTGATGGGTGCTACCTGAACCATTGTGCACACACAATAGGCTATAATTACTTTTTCTGCAATAATAGAGTTCTGTTAGATGAATAATTATTGTTGTTTGGTGCACTTTCTCCATACAGGAACAACTTAAAAATATAAAATATGCTTAAATCATTTGGCTGTGAGCTTTTCACATTCTTAATCAGCTTAGTGGCATTCTTTTGAGCAAGAGTGTGTTATGATCTGTGGATGGCACCAAGGTAAGAAGTGTTTGTGTTGCAAGCCTCTGACCAGCTGTACTAAAGCTTGATTAAGATTTTTAACCTTCTTCTCTCTCCTCCCACCTTACATTTATTTTGTCAGCAAGTATGATCACAGATGTTTATAGTATACACCTTCAGCTCTAGCACAAAAAGGCTTAAATTCAGAGAACACAATTAGTTAAATGCTCCAAACCTGATCTCCCAGCTGTAGATGAGGTGTAGTCTTGCGGCTAGAGGCCTTTTGACCAAAGCTCACTTGCTTATGTGTCTGATAATTCATTGACCCGGCCAGTGAATTTGCTGTCACTTTGAGGGAATATAGAACTGGATGAGGTTGCATCCCTTGATTGCTAGAAGTGGTTTATTTTGTGCTTTCTTAACTAACTTTGTTATATCATACAAATGTGTAATTAAAGCAAATGTATTTTTTGATGAAAATTTAACTTCTAATCATGCTTAGCTTAAAGATGTGATTGACCTCATCTGTGCTATGTGCAGTATTAGCACTTTACTGTTAAATGTGATTATAGTGCTGGTAAAGGTCGTGAAATTTTCAAGGCTTCCAGTTCATGACAGTTTGGCTATTATACATTGTAGGGGTTCTAACATTTTCCCAATACATTCTTTTCCCCCATTGTGCAGCTTGGCCTAGGACCCTAAATCTATAATTTAAAGTACAAGTTGATATTGGTGATAGTTTTGGCTGAGTGTAAGATCCTTTAGTTTTAACAAAATACAGAGGGAGATAGAGGGCTTGGTGACGTGGTGCAATGAAAACCCTCTGTGTCTCAACGTCGGCAAAACTAAAGAACTGATCATTGACTTCAGAAAAAAAGGAGAACACACCTCCATCTATGTCAATGGAACTGTGGTTGAGAGGGTGAAGAACATCAAGTTCCTCGGAGTGACAATAACTGACAACCTGTCCTGGACTTCCCACTTTGATGTGACAGTCAAGAAGGCACAATAATACCTGTTCTTCCTCAAGCGGCTCAAGAAATTTGGCATGTCCACAAGGTCCCTCACCAATTTCTACAGATGCACCATTGAAAGCATACTGTCTGGGTGGATAATGGCCTGGTGTGGCAACTGCTTTGCCCAGGATTGTAAGAAATTACAGAAGGTTGTGTTTCAAGCCCAGACCATCACAGGGGCCAACCTTCCATCCATGGACTCCATTTACGTGCTCACTGCTGCGGAAAGGCAGACAACATCATCAAAGACCCTTTACACCCTGGTCATGATCTCCTACAACCTCTTCTGTCAGGCTGAAGATACAGAAACCAGAACACATGCACGAGCAGGTTCAGAAACCGCTTCTTCCTGGCCATTATCATACTGATGAATGGACTGTCTAGCCTCATAACGCTGATCTCGCGAACGTTGATCTGGCCTAGTGCATGCCTGTGCAATGCAACCTGTATGCCTCTGTTTAAGTCATTTTGATCCGCACATACTTTGCTTACTATGATCTGCCTGTACCACTCATAAACAAAGCTTTTCACTGTATTTCAGTACACGTGACATGAATGAATCAATCGGTCAATGAAGTTCCCTATGGTGCTTCATTCCTTCTGCTGTGTAGTACTTTTCTATTGGCTGAACAAGTGTAATTCCTTAAGTGTAGACACAGTGAGTAACGTCCAGCATCTTAGAAGAAAAATTGACACTCTGAGATTTCTTTTTGAAGTGGGAAGGTATAGTTCAATCAGTGTTTCAGTAGTGAGCCCCTTGTTACTTAATACACCTTTTTCATGAAATCACTTTCCGTTTAGTTTTGTGCTGACATGAAGCAGCTCTGCAGAATTTGTCCATCCTTGGAGAAAAACAGCAGAGTTTAAGTGACTGCCTCTTTATTCTCAGTATCTTCTATTTTTCATCATCCGAGCAGCTGAAGTGAGGGGATCTGGAAACTAAAACAGGTTGAATCCTAACCTGGATTTGCACTGCCTGTCTAGCACCAGTGGGAAGTGAAATCACATAACAAGGTAATTTTCCAGGAACTTTCTATATCCCCTCTCGCTTTGGCACATGCTCTCTGTCACACTGTCGTTATTACATCCTGAATTTTTAATAATCCAAACAGAGCTTCGAGTTGCAGACCAATTTTAGAAGGCTAAACAGACAAGAACTGTGTCAGATTCTTAATTTGTGTGAAACCACATGAGGCCTCCTCTGAGACGGACCAATTTAGTCACGGCTAAATCAGTGCCTGGGCTAATCTCCTGGATCTTATGCTCCCAAAACGGACACTGTCAGTTCCCAGCAATATCAGCAGTTTCAGCGGTTTATTACCACATTGAGAATGATGTGGGCATTGGCTAATAAATTGAGTCCATAATATGGGTAACTGGCAAAATAAATTTTTGTTTTGAAGAAACATAGAAGCATGAAACTCATGCACTGGCTAAAATCACTATGAAATTTTATATGTTAGTATTGCAAAATGATTACTGAAAGCACTGTATAAGATGACGGTCTGCTTCAAAGTTGTAGATTTGTGAAAACTTAAAGACCTGACTGATGCAGCTGTATAAAGGCCCACATGTGACTTGAAAACCATGTGGTGATTACATGACTTACTTGATTTTAAAACTTTTCACATTAATTACATGATGTCACAAATACAACATTTTTGGAAAACTCTTGTTAATGGCAAATGAGTAATGACATTGTGACTCTTAAGATATTCATGCTTTGACTAAATTTAAAAATGTCTTGCTTGCCTCTTAAGTTTGCCAAATCCTGGGGTTACATGAATTGAATTAATTGAACTCCGTAGAATGCAATGTTGTATATACATTCTAAGCCGCATCTCAGTGACCACAATTAGCGACTCAATACGTACTTGAATCAGTTATTGACAATAAAATATCTGCCTCTTAAATATAGCGTTTGAGTGGTACAAGTAGGTTGAGCTTTTGGACTTAAGTGCAATGTCTTTTCATCCACCCTTGATGCCATTGTTTGCCAGTAAAACCCTGTTACATTCTGGAGAGCGCAAGTAAGTAACTTTTTTTCCTCAACTTCAATATATATACTTTGCCCCTTTCTCAGTTCGTCCCTCCCCGCCCCCCACTGAAAATTTAATATAATTGCATTGTTTTGAGCATTAGAGCTTCCCGAGGCCTTTGTAATTTGTTGTCTGAATACTTTTACCAAAACTGGCATTTGATCCTTCGTGCTTTCAGAAGCAAGTTTCAGCTTATGATTAATTTAAAAAATAAATGAATCTGAAACCGAGCAGGTATACTGATAGAGGGCAGATCAAGCAGCATCTGTGGAGAGGGCAGACACCTGGGTAGTTTGCGAGTGGATTCCTCGACTGATGCTGGCTCCATTGCTGAGGGTTTGTTTTAATTTCTTGCATGGTCATACAACTGGTGTTGTTCTTCAACCTTTGTTCGCCCCCATCCCGGCTCTCATTTCCATTAAAGTTCAAGATGTAGGCTGCTGTGTTTAGTAATGTATGTATATGCCATAGATGGGAATTTCTAGCCAAAATGCTCGTTGATGGTGTTGCTTTGCAAATTACTAATAAAGAGAAGATAGTATGCCATAATTATGATGATCACATGTAGATTGGATATTGCTAACAGATTTCTTCATATTTGCTTCAGTTCCAATACAGTGTGAGACATGATGCTGTCATCCATCATGAAATATTGTACTTAAAAACATTGTTTTCTTTGCCTTCCTGGGGCTGCCAGCATTGTTGAATCAAGGCAGCTGACTGAAAACAGTAAAGCATTGTTTTTCTTCAGTAAATTGAACAATTACTGAAGTGAAATATCCATTTAACATTTCTAATTATTTTAAGCTTCAGCCAGCATAATTGGGAAAAGACTCCCTTCTAGTTGTTATTTATAATTGAGGATTTTAGAGTTACTGATCAAGAGGCTGGGATGGCAATGATAATCATGGCTATGATGGCTGCTGATGTCTTTTAAATTCAGTCAATCTCTGCTTCCACCCCTCAACTGTACCCACTCTGGCAGTCCCTTCTGCAGCCTCCACTGTACTTGAAGGCATTTGTTCCATCCTGAGCTGGTCCAGTTGGACTATCTGAAATTGAATCAGCTAGGCCTCATCGCTTATCTGCGCCAGGCACTAATTTTGCTTGGACCCATTTGTATTTGGAATCAAAATAAAAACCAAAAGTACTGCAGATGCTGCAAATCAGAAACAAAAAAGAGAAATTGCTGGAAAACCTCAGCAGATCTGGCAACATCTATGGAGAGAAATCACAGTTAATGTCTCGAGTCGTGTGATCTGCCTCAGAACTCTCAGGTGCTGCCAGACCTGCTGAGCTTTTCCAACGATTTCAATTTTTGTTTCTGATTTACAAAGTCCACAGTTCTTTCGATTTTTTTTTTCATGAATCAAATGTTATTTGGTGATTAATTCAGTAATCTGCAGGCAAATACTGAACCGGAATCATTACAAAACTTTTGTATTTTTGCTGGTTCGGGGCATTATACCTTTTTGACTTCGTATATAGAAATCAAGATTCAGTTTAATTTCATTATTTTCAAGGAATATATTTAATGTACATCACAATGTCCTGATGTTCTAAAACACTTTATAACCAATATAACAGTGCAGTTGTTGTTAAATGATCGCTAACCCTTGCAAACAGTAAACACACCTACTGAATCTGTATATCGATAGTGTTGTTTTGGATATGGATGTTGGCTAGGTTGTGAAAAAATATTTTATTGAATAATGCTGTGAAATATTTTGTATCCATCCGAGGTCAGACGGGAGTCTCAGTTTAACGTCTTGACGGAGCTGTGCCATATTTGATAATGTGAGATTGAATTGTCATCTGTTATTATATACTTGGTCCTGGAGAAGTGATTGTCTTGGACTGCAGTGTGCTTCACCTGAGCTAAAACTTCTATTACTTTATTTATTTAGAATGTTAGGTATTCGTAGAAGTGTTTGCTTTGGAAAAAGTGACACTTTTCTCAATCGACGATTTTGTCTGCCAGATGCAGGCATGATGTGGGTGAAGCAGCTACCTTTGGTGTTTGTCATCTTTTTCTTACGTTACTAGTTTGCACTGAAGATGTTAACTATTCGAAAATGACCTGCAGATCTACTAGACGTTAAATGACAAGGATGACGGTCTTTGATGTGATCTCCCAGTGAATATGCCCAACACTCTGTTCTTTACAGTCTAACTTTACTGATAATATGACTGCAGTATATATCTTTTTAGAACTATGTGCTTTGCCATGTCATTAAATGAATTTTTATTTGAATTTAAATCCAGCAAAACTGCTTGCTCATTTGTTATTGGCTTTGTTCCATAGTACCAATTTCAAGGATTGATTGTGGCTCGGAAGCTAATATATCTCAAGGGATTAATAGTAAAACAGAGAATCGCTGTAACAATTTTGAAGTAAAGAAAATAAATTGTCAAGTTATAAGCAGCAGTACTTTGTTTTTGGACCAGTAAATGGAAGCAGAAGAGGCTTAATTTAACAAATGAGAGTGGGAATCTGTAATAGAATAAACAAGTCATTTACCTGTCAGACGTAGCACTCGTATAAAGAGTTCTCAATATTTCTCTCAGTTGAAGGTATTCTAAACCACAAGCCATTCTCCACTTTAGAGATCACATGAAGCATATTTTAAGCCCGTTATTTGGTATAACCATGGTCTATTAATGGCCATTACAGCATTCTTCAATACAACTGTCTCTTTGCTATACAATACAGTAATAAAATTCTTCATATTTTGTTTGGTACAGAGAAAGCATTCTTTACCAGCTTTATTCCTTAATGATATTTAACCTAATTAGAATTGCAATTAGTGGTTTATTGAAGTATTTCAGTTCCTAAGCTACACTTTTTTTTTATTTCCAAATCTTCTTGTAGCGTGTGTGGCTTAACTCTGAGAATACCATAATGGGCGTGAGGATGGCTGTTATGAGTCAGAAGAGATCCATTGTTGCTGGCCGGATTCTTACACGGTTTTGTGACTAAATAGGTTTGCAGTCCCTGTAGAATTGTACTCATGCTCTCTTGCCATTGTGTATCCAGCCTGAATGTTTGAAAAGGCCCTTAGTAATGTGATGATGATCAGTTTGAGTGGAAGGTGCACAGATTGATTTGGTTTGTTTTGATGATGGCTAATGGTCACAGTTTTACTGATATGGTTGATTCACAGGATCCACAAGGTGTGGTTATTATGTTATCATATGACCCAACATTGAATGGTTGTCACAACAAATTCCATTATGAGCAAGTTCAACTTGAGTTCTCTTTGGCTACCAGTAAAAGTTTCCCTTTTTAAATAAATGGTGTTTCAGTACTATGTTGAAGGAATATAAATTGTGAAAGTTCAACATTGATTTTAGAGTAAAACAATGGAAATATATATATTGGCTGGTGAGCAATGGAACAGTAGTTTGTTGATTTGATTTATAATTGCCACATGTACTAGGATGTTGTGAAAAGTATTGTTTTTCATGTTAACCAGACAAATCATAGCTTACCTAAGTACTTCACTATTAGAAGAGAATGTAGAAAATAGTGTTACAGCTACAGAGAAGGTGCAGGGACGGATGTACTCTAATGTGAGAGGTCAATTCATAGGTCTGATAACGCTGGGAAAGAAGCTGTTCTTGAACCTCTTAGTATGTTCGGAGAGGGTATAGAATTTTACAGCATGTGTATATCTGTCAGATATGTCTCAGGTGATGAACTAATATTTAGCAATATTCTGAACACTCTTTCTCTGTATCTACACCTGCATTACCATTACCAGTCATTGCTCCATGTTTGCAGCAATAGGTTTTGGAAAATTGTAGCGTGCATTAATTTTCTCATTATGAATGTGAAAACAGTGAATGATGGAAAAACATTCCATATTATATCCAATCTGACTTCCCACACTTCTAAGCCTTGTGCACCATAGTAGAATTATTTCAAACGCAACCCAAAAGCCATGTGATTTCCAAAACAAGGACTGGAAAATCAGACTAATTTGGGCAGCACGGTGGCTCAGTAGTTAGCACTGCTGCCTCACAGCGCCAGGGACCTGGGTTCAATTCCAGCCTCGGGCAACTGTGTGGGTTTCCTCCGGTTTCCTCCCACAGTCCAAAGATGTGCAGGGTAGGTGGATTGGCCATGCTAAATTGCCCATAGTGCCCAGGGATGTTTAGGTAAGTGATGGTATCTGCTCAATCAAATGCAGGATGTTGGATAAGCAGTCTAGTAACTTAGCAGCAGGGGAGGAATTGAGAGAGTGGTAGTGAGGTAGAGCTGGGTATCGTCCGTGTTCATGTGTTTTTTTAAATATATTGCCTTTGACTGATCTTACTGAGGGGCAGCATGAGATGAAATACAGGAGGGGGCCAAGAGTAGATCTGGGGAAGTGGGGGTGTGCGTTATGGTACACACCAGATCGAACAGTGCAGGGGCAAGAAGAAACAAGTGATTGTCTGGCTGCAATCAGTCAGATCTGATTGGAGCCAGGTGCCAGCGTCCCACCCAGCGAGATGACAGTGGAGAGGTGTTGGTGGAGGATGGTGTAGTCAACTGTGTCGAAGGCTGCAGAGAGGTCGACAAGGATAAAGGAGGGAAAGTTTTCTTTTGCTGCAGTCACATTGGCAACCATCTGAGAGTTTGAAAGAGTCATTTCATTGTTATCACAGGAACCAAATCCTGATTGGAACAATTAATGTGTGGAATTTGGGAAGAGGTGAGATGGAAAACACCTTTCTTGCTTTCTTCTCTCAATCTCCTGTCAAATCCTGTACTTTAATTTGAAGGAGGGAAGGAACAGGTGATGTGTGCCTTAACAAAGATTTGAAAGATGATATTTAAATTTCTTTTCTGTCATTTTGACTACTTTTCTGGCATGGTACATGATAAATGAATGTTTGTTTGTGAGAATTTTTTAAATTGTAGGATGTGGGTGTCGCTGATTAGGCCACCATTTATTGCTTGTCCCCAGTTGCCTTTGAGAAGGTGCTGAACTGCTGCCTTGAACCGCTGCAGTCTGTGAGCGGTAGGTAGAGTCACAATTGTGTTATGGAGTGACTTCCAAAATTTTGGCCCAGTGACATTGAAGTAAGGGTGACATGTTTGCAAGCCAGGGTGGTGAATGGCTTCGAGGGAACTTGCAAGTGGTGATGTTCTCGTGTATCTGCTGCCCTTGTCCTTCAAGAAGGTAGTGTTTGACAGTTTGGAAGATACTGCCTAAGGATCTTCAATGACTTTCTGCACTGTACCCTTTAGATAGAGATGTTACTGAGCCTCGGTGTTGGAGAGAGTGGATGTTTATGGATATGTGTCAATCTAGCAGACTGCTTTGTCCTGGATGGTGTTCAGCTTCGAGTGTTGGAGCTGCACCCATCCAGGGCAAGTGGGGAATATTCTATCATGCTCCTGACCTGTGCCTTGTAGATATTGGACAGTTTTTGGAGAATTGAAAGCTGTTACTTGCTGTAGGCTTCTTAGCCTCTGCCCTTTTTTTGTAGCCACTGTATTCATATAGCTAATTTCTGTTCACTCGTAACCCCCAGGCTGTTGATAGTGGGAGATTCGGTGATAATTATGCCATTGAATGTCAAGGGGCGATGGTTAAATTGTTGGAGATAGTCATTGATGCCACACTCATGGCAGGCAATGTTACAGACCACTGTCAACCCAAACCAGATATTCTCAAGTCTTGCTGCATTTGGACATGGACTGTTTTGGTATTTGAGGTGTGCAAGTGGTGCTGAACATTGTGCAATATTCATTTTTAAAAAATCCCTACTTCTGACCTTATGATGGAGGAAAGGTCGTTGATGTTGCAGCTGAAGATGATTGGGCCTATGGTGCAACCCTAATAAACTCCTGCAGTGATGTCCTAGTGCTGAGATGACTGTCTCCAACAAACCACCAGCATCTTGGTCGCAACTGGAGGTCTATCTCCAATTAGCGGTGTGTTTTCCCTTGGCTCCTGTTGACTCCAGTTTTGCTCAGACTCCTTGATGCTGCACTTGGTCAAGTGCAGCTTTGACGTCTAGAGCAGTTGTACTCACTTCACCTCTGGAATTCAGCTTTTTTGGCCATGTTTGAACCAAGGCTGTAATGAGGTCAGGAGCTGAGTGATCCTGGCAGGACCCAAACTGGGTGTCACTAAGCAAGTTATTGCTGAGCAGGTGCTGTTTGATAACACTGTTGATGACACTTTCCATCACTTTACTGATGATCAAGAGATGATGGAAGCAGTAATTCGCTGGATTGCATTTGACCTGCTTCTTATGTACAGGACATACTTGGACAATTTTTCACCACTGTCGCTAGAGTTTCAGTTGTACTGGAACAGGTTGGCTAGGGCTGTGGCGAGTTCTGGAGCATAAGTCTTCACTACTATTGCAGGAATCTTGTCAGTGCCAGTAATATTTTGAGTATCCAGAGTCTCTCGCTGTTTTTGATATCATGTGGAGTGAATCAGATTGGCTGAAAATTGGCATCTGTGGTGGTGGGGAACACAGGAAGAAGCCAAGATGGATCATCCACTTGGCACTTCAGGGTGAAGATTGGTAGCAATAAGCAACAAGGTCAACTGAGTAACTCAACACTGAAATGAAATAATTGTAATCAAAGACAAGTGAAGTTACTCAACTTCTTTGCAACTTGGGTAGTGCTGCCTGTGAAAGGAAGCTGATGAGTCATGAGACATAAATCAGGGAGATTGATGGGCAAGAAGACTGAGCAAGTAAGTACATGAAAATCATGCTGAGAAAAGGAGCAGTGAACAAAGTTTTTGAAACTGCAATTTAAAAGATGTGACCCAAGTTAACCCTTAGAGTATGCCCAGGGTTAGGTTGTTGAAGAATTACCTACTATTAATGAAAAATTAATTGGGACAATCTGAAGGAAAGGAACTGAGAAACTCTAGGGAACACACTGTACTCTAGCTGTCAGAACCAAGCAGCTGCAGCTGGTCCAAGGTCTAAGACATGCAGGGGTAACAAGGTGTAGAACTGGATCAACACAGCAGGCCAAGCAGCATCAGAGGAGCAGGAAGGCTGATGTTTCGGGCCTAGACCCTCCTTCAGAAATGGGGGAGGGGAAGGGGGTTCTGAAATAAATAGGGAGAGAGGGGGAGGCGGATAGAAGACGGATAGAGGAGAAGATAGGTGGAGAGGAGTCAGATAGGTCAAAGAGATGGGGATGGAGCCAGTAAAGGTGAGTGTAGATCGGGAGGTAGGGAGGGGATAGGTCAGTCCAGGGAGGACGGACAGGTCAAGGGGGCGGGATGAGGTTAGTAGGTAGGAGATGGGGGTGGCCGTCCTCCCTGGACTGACCTATCCCCTCCCTACCTCCCCACCAAAACTCACCTTTACTGGCTCCATCCCCGCGTCTTTGACCTGTCTGTCTCCTCTCCAGCTATCTTCTCCTCTGTCCGTCTTCTATCCGCCTCCCCCTCTCTCCCTATTTATTTCAGAACCCCCTTCCCCTCCCCCTTTTCTGAAGAAAGGTCTCGGCCCGAAACGTCAGCCTTCCTGCTCTTCTGATGCTGCTTGGCCTGCAGTGTTCATCCAGCTCTACACCTTGTTATCTCAGATTCTCCAGCATCTGCAGTCCCTATTATCTCTAAGACATGCAATTAGCCTGTGGATTGATTTACAGGATACATGACGTGTCATCATTGAAGCATCCAATGGGAATAAGAAGTTTTTTTTAATTTTGAAATTGGTAAACCAACTGCCTTGCATAATACATAATTTAGAAATATTTTTGGTGTGGTGTTAAGTCATTGTCTTGTTATAAATTGCAGTGTACAAGACAGTTTTATATTTAAGATTACCTTATTTACCCTGACTCAAAATCATGTTTTTGTATAGGTGAGCATTTAAGTTGACCCATCCTTGTCTCTGACTGCTTTTTTAACACAGCATGCCATACCTGTATGAGTAGCTGGTCTCGACCACACAAATGTGTATTTTACTTACTTATAGTTGACGATATTTCTGCTATTGAGAGACACCGAAGTTTTAAAACTTGCTAAATTTTTGCACAAGACGTTGATGACATTTCAAATTGGTGACCACATCAATGGTTCACTTGTATACACTGACATCTATGGTAGTCATGCCTTGGTCTGTGAATTATCAGGCATCCAGTGTTTGTTTAAATGTTGAGATGTTATAGCTTTGTATCCATCAAAGGTTTTAAATATCAGAATATAAAGAGACATCAGTTAAATGTAACTACAGGCTTTTTCAGTACTTTATGTTGCTAAGGCTTTCATTGGATGAAAAATTGTCAATTTAAGATCAATAATCCTACTTTACACTTTTGGATTGTGCTTTTGGATGTTTTGTACTAAACTATAATTAACAGGTAATGTGCACAGAAAAAAGCATCAAACAACTTAGATTTACTTTGTGTTCTGATTTTTACTTGAGAGCAACTTGTATTGTTTCTGCTTCCTTATTCAGGATTGCACGTGTGAGTGGGGGAAATGCAACAAAGATCACAATTCTTCCATTCCATAATCAAGATCCTGAAATCTGCATTTCATGTCCCCAGATCATTCAACAGGCAATGATCAAGTTCTGAAATTTTGTCCCTGCAGTTTGGTTGACAACTGTCGTATCTACTTTAATCAATCACCCATCCAAGACACCACCCCCCAAATCAAATGATTGCTTATTGGTGTTTGCATAATTGCCAAATGTTCAGTTTGAAAATCTAAAAATTTCTTCAACAACCTCAAGACAACTCTTGCAGTTATTGTGTTTGGCACATGCATTTCATTTGACTACCTTTAGGTGGAGACAAAGCCACAAACTTTCCGCCGCTGTTGAAATACTGTACCTAACGTATTTGTGATGAATCTCGGGGTGGGGGAATTTAAAAAAAACCGAGAAGCCGGTTTCTGCAGTACCCCATCATCCTCCACCGCCTGAATGTAAAATGAAGTCCACTGTTGCTGTAAATATAAAGCCAAGTACTTTTCATGTTCTTGCTGCAAATGCCATCTCAGTGCAACCCAGACCAGAAGGATGTCTCAGCGCAATTTACGATGATGTTCGAAGATCAGCTAAGGCTACATATTTGATATAACTGAAACATTGAAACTCTGTTTGCGTAGATTTGCCCCAAAGCCTCGAAGCTGTGAAACCTGGCCCCTCTGAAGTGTGAGGAGAATTAATATTGACTGTGGATTAACATGACAACCGAACCAATTTGCATTCGTGTCGCATCTTTAACATAGAAAATAACATTCACAGAAATATAATTGTTGATTACAATCTAAAGATACTGAGCCCGTGTTCAAATGTGGCAGTTGGCTAGGTGGGAGCACGTGGTGAAAGTAATTTTAACCAAGGTGGGTGGGGGTGGAGAGGAAATGGTTTAAGGACCACTTGTAAGAAGGGCAACGAGGTGGCATTAGAGAAAGAATGTCTGAATTTGGGCAAACTTGGTGCCAAATGCAGGTAACATAGCAATTATCATGCAAATAGAAACCATTCAATCCTTTCACGTATTCTGGAAACAGTGCCTCATTTTGATTTAGTCAGATGGAGATACATAAGTTTCTTTTTTATTGAACAATAACAATTTATTGTGAATAATGTCATCACTCTGTACAACTGGATTAGCGTATCACTCTTACCTCTGAGTCAGAAGATTATTGGTTCACCGATGCCCCCAAACCAACCCCCCCCCCCCCCCAACCCAACCCAGCCTTGAGTGATTATTCAATGTTGACATTTTAGTCTAGTACTGAAAGCGCATCTTTGAACCTAAATGCTCAATGAAGTTTCATTGTCTGGTAGGATGGACATTTACGGTGGCTCAGTGGTTATCACTGCTGCCTCACAGCACCAGGGACCCGGATTCGATTCCACCTCGGGCGGCTGTCTGTGTGGAGTTTGCACGTTCTGCGTGGGTTTCCTCCGGGTGCTCTGATTTCCTCCAGCAGTCTAAAGATGTGCAGGTTAGGTGGATTGACTGTGCTAAATCCTTTAATATACTTAATCCCTGAAATTACGTTCAGGGATGTGTAGATTAGTGGGATAGGTCTGGGTGGGACGCTCTTTGTGTCGGTGTGGACTTGTTGGGCCAAAGGGATTGTATGAAATCCCATTTCACTGGGGAATTTGCTGTATCCAGGAAGCATTCATTTTTAAATTCATATGAGCAGATGAACTAATGTTTCTGATTGCTCGTTGTGTATTTTAGCCATCTTCTTGCTCTGTCCACACTCACCTAATCAGCTTCTACATGGCAAGTCCTCTTGTTATTTTTTCAAACTGTATGTCCACTAGCTCATTCAACTGAGATGTCAGTACAAATGGGTGATCTCTTCAATGTATATTAACCTCTGTTATTTTAGTTGAAAGCAACCTTTTTATATTACTACTATTTTAATTTGGATTCTGTGAATTGTAACTCCAGTTAGCAAAGTTCACATGGATAAAACAGTTCCCTTAAGTCAGAAATTTGAATCCGCAGTTCTACCAAAGGAATTGCGGAGTGGTGCAAAGCATTTTGTTAGTCAAATTATAACATGATCGTAGACCCCTGCATTGCCATCTGAAGATCTGTTGCCTGGTAACAGTGATAACAATAAAGAATGCACGTTCTGTGCAACACAGGAATGAATAATGTTCCCTTTCAGACAAATGTTGAGACATGTTTAACTCGAGAGAAAAAAGATTTTACATTTCTGTAGTTCTTTTCGTTTGTCAGGAAGACCCAGACGACGACACAATTGAGAAAGTACATTTGAAGTGTAGTCATTGCGTATTGTAGGAAGTAGGCAAGTCAGTTTTTATGGTTGAAGTATGAATATTGCCTAAAACAGCAGGATAATTCACCTGATCTTTGAATATTATAATGGGATCATTTACTTGAGAGGATAGGAAGGATCTTGGTTTAATACCCCATCCATGTGATTATGGAGCCATCTGAGTATTGTACTAGGTTATTGCCCAAGCCTCTGAGTAGGGCATAAGCCCAAACTTACTGAATGAAGAGTTGCGTGTGTTCTCACTGAACCAAAGTTGATGTTTCAATAATTAGTGAAAAACAACATTGAGAATTTAATTTCAGTGACCTAGTTGTAAATTAATTTTGAAACAACAACGTAGATTTATTAAGCATCTTTGCATCTGAAGATGATTCACAGGAACGTTAGCAGACAATATTTGGTACTTAGCCACAGAACAAGGAGTGAGCATTTGAGGAGCATTTTAAGGAAGGACAGAGATGCAATAAGAGAGGCTTATGGAGTAGGTTCTGAAGTTTGGTGTTGAGACAGCTAATAGAGCATCATGAACTGTGTTATGAAGGAAATTGGAGAAGTGCAGAGATCTTTAAGCATTGGTGGAGCAAGAGGAGGTTACGGAGATGGGAAGGGGCATGGTTATTGAAGGATTTAAGCGCTACATGAGAGTTTGAAGTTCGAGCTTTGCTGGTTTGTGAGGCAGTGTAAGTCAGCAGACGCGGAGGAATGGATGAGCAAGACTTTGTGCAGGCTAAAATTTGGGTAGCTGAGTTTTGGATGAACTGAAGTCTGCAGAAGACGGGAGGTTGGCTTGTAATGTTAGAAGGAGAACAGGCATTGGAGGAGAGTGGTTTGATTCACTGTGGCAAATGTTGCAGGTAGATTAAGAAAGGTGAGGATGGATCATTTTCCACAGTCAAAACTATGCCAGATTTCATCTGAGGCTTTGAGAATCATTTCAACACAGTGAGAAGGACAGAAATCTCTTGAATGATTCAGAAGTGGAATTGCAGGAAATGTAGGATCATATACTACAGGAGCTTGTTGGAGGAAATGGAGGTTTGTGATGGAGGTGATTGTCTGGATGGACCGAGAAAAAAAGTTGGGCTTTTTTTAGTAGAAAGAGATGACAGCAGGTTTGACAATTTCTGGGAGAATACCAGTAACAATATCAGATATCATTAGCCTATGTCTCTGAGATTGAGAAATATTAATATGCCATGTCCTCATGAGTAGTCTCACAGACTCTTGTATAGTTAGGTTAGTGGAGGTTTTGGTACTCGAGGGGTTGGATTGGTCTTCAACAGCCTAAGCCTGTGGGTACCTGTTTGAAGTGAAACGTGTTAAAACCAATAATTGGAATGCAATCTCTTTTGACTGACATGACTTTAGTTCTAATGCAATTTTGCAAGTCGAACTGAGGTTTCATTGCTACAATGTTAAAGTCAGTGTTAATGTGGTCTTTAACAGTTTGGATTTTGGCATGCACAGAATTGTGAAGGTATCCTCATAACACCTTCCTTTCTTAACACTAGATAAAAGTTTAAACTTGATTTTTCAGAAGCAGTAAGTAAAATTTGATTTCAAAGTAAGTTGTTATTGAATCCTAAAATAGGTTCTTTGAGTTTGGGCAAGTGTGAATACCTGTGATATGTTGTGAATTGATTGTTGTGCTGGGTTTTCTGAGGGTGAAACTATTTGCTGTGGAAAGATCCTTTCCTGCGGGTGGTTCAGTTGATCTTCTTCCAAGAGACCGTGAGATGTCTGCTGGCTGCATAACCCTGAAGAACAATGGGAACAAATGAAATTAACTCAGGTGGAAGAACATATAGGGAAGAAAGGAGCAGGTGAGGGAGCTGATTGGACTGCCATTTTTGGACACTTACAGGTTCAAATGCTAATCATTATACAATACTGAGACAGAAAATTTAATTAAAAAATGAATTTAGTTTGAATTAGCCTATCAAACCTTTGTGAAGCGAGAACAGGTTTGTTCTTTGTCACAGCCATGACACACTATTATCAGATAAAACATATCCTCAGCCAAAGGAATGTGGAAAGGTTTTGTTATCCATTCAGTTCTTTTTACTTGAAGTTCCCCTTCAAGCCACTCCTTATACTGATGAGCAAATACATTCCTTCACTGTTGCTGGGTTAAAATCCTGGAATTTGCTACCTAAGACCACTATGGGTCAACATAAAGCACACGAGCTGCAGCAGTTGAAGAAGGCAACTCACCACCATCTTCTTGAGCAGTTAGGGATGGACAATAAATGCTGGCCCAGCCAGTGACCGACTCTGTCTCATGAGTGAGTGAGAAAAGAGCAACTGTCTAGTATGCCACCTTAACTACCTTATTAAGCTGTCCTGCCGCCACAAAAGATCTGTGGACAAGCACCTGAGTGTTCCTTAGAGTGTCCTGCCAATCGTTAAGTACTCCCTTGTCTCGTTGCTTCTTCCAAAATGCTTCATGTCACACTTAGCACACTTGACTGCCACCTGCCACTGACTCCCCATTTAACCAAACCATCTATATCTTGCTGTAACTTGAGACTTTCTTTGTCGCTGTCAACTACATGGCCAAACTTCATGTCATCTGCAAACTAGCTTATCATACCCCTCCGCATTGTTTATATAGATCATGAACT
>NC_063345.1:65532667-65554197 GCF_021869965.1 Rhincodon typus | reverse complement strand
ATAGCAAATACTGGCTGAAATATTCTATTCATTTGTGGGATGTGGGCATCGCTGGCTGGCCAGCATTTCTTGCCCATTCCTTGAGAAGGTGGTGGTGAGCTGCCTTCTTGAACCGCTGCAGTCCTCCTGCTGTTGGTTGACCCGCAATGCTATTAGGGAGGGACTTCCACGATTTTGACCCAGCGACAATGAAGGAACGACGATATATTTCCAAGTCAGATGGTGAGTGACTTGGAAAGGAACTTGGAGGTGGTGGTGTTCCCATACGTCTGCTGCCCTTGTCCTTTTAGATGGAAGTGGTCGTGGATTTGGAAGGTGCTGTCTGAGGATCTTTGGTGAATTTCTGCAGTGCATCTTGTATACTGTGTATATACTGTACTCCACACCTGTCAAGCATCTCATAATTCAAAAAAAAAAAAAAAAAATCGGTCCAGGGATCATTCACCAATGATTCTGGGATTTTAATTTAACTATTAAGAGAACAGGTTAAATTTTCTTTAATGCTCCACACTCAAGATGAGCTAAGGGTGAATGGAGAGGAATTATTTTTGCTGGTGGGTATCTCTATCATAAGGGAACAAACTGTAAAACTACAGCTCAGCCATTCAAGGGAGATGTCAGGATGGACCTCATCACAAAGGGAAGACGAAATTGAGATGACTATATTTAGGTTTGGCAAGAATACTAAGGGTTACAAAACCAAGGCCGGGAAATGGGAGTTAGATGCAGATCTTTCTATATCTATTTGAATATTTGATCATTATAGATTAGACATCTGTTCATAACACACTCATGCGTGGACCTCCATCATTTGATTTGATTTCACTTGATTTATTGTAGTCACATGTACCTAAGTACAGTGAAAAGCTTTGTTTTGCAAGCAATACAGGCAGATCATAGCAAACAAGGGCAGATTATATAGTGCTTAGACAGAGTGAGGCATACAAGGTTACAACTGCACAGGAGGTGTACAAAGCTGGATCAACATTATTTGAAGTCACAGAATATGTTCATCAGTCTAATAACAACAGGGAAGAAGCTGTTCTTGAACCTGGTGCATGTGTTCAAGCTTCTGTATCTTCTGACTGACAAGAGATGTTGTAGGAGAGCATGACTGGGGTGGGAGGAGTCTCTGATGATGTTGGTAGCCTTTCCACACGAATGACAAGTGTAAATGGAGTCCATGATGGCCTGGCATGAGCATACAACCTTCTGTAGTTTCTTACGGTCCTGGGCAGAGCAGTTGCCATACCAAGTCGTTTTGCACCTGAACAGTATGCTTTCAATGGTGCATCTGAACCCTATGATTAGGAATGAAACTTTGAGTGCAATGTCTAGCTGTATGATTGGGTGAACTGGAGGCTGTTTATAAACTAAAAGTCATTCTTTACACTGATTCTTCCCTGTGCACGTTTCTCTATTCAAGGATTTAATGAAAACTCTAATTAAATAATGACATTCATTATCCCAACATAACAGAACAGTTACTCAACCTGGCATAGGAGCCACGCTAAAACATGGTAGATTTTGCATCTTCAGCAAGTTATGATTAGGATTATTTTGAGGATGTTGAGACCAACACAACTGAAGTGGCGTTTTATACTTGCAGGCTTAAACCTCTAGACGATTGAAGGGAAAACATTCTGCTTAACTGCTGACAATGACCAGAACATTTTCATGGACACTGAATAGAAATCTCACCTGCTCATCTGAAAACCCATAGGTCCTACACAAAAATACTCCACACATAGCAAACAGACATAATCCGAGTGATGTAGTCCCAGGTTTCAACCTTCCATGGAAAATACGGACAACTTTCTACGTGTGTGAAGGTCGTGAAGAAGAGGCCATTTGGTCCCCAAGTGAAACATAAGGAACAACCTCAAATTCTGACAGTAGCCATACAAAAACAGACCATCTCCAAATAATGAACTTCTGTCCTGACAGATGTATTCCTGGTGGCATCACAACCATTCACACTGAAAGAGATGTGGTTGTTGAATGGACTGTTAACATTAATATCGACCAACTCCTTCCTTACCCTGCAACTAAAATTTCTAATCCATCCAACCTTTTGTTTTATAATTTTGAATAAATAGGATGTTTTCTTGGCATGAAGTACACTTTATTTCATGTTGCTCTTAGTAATTGCCATTGCGAATGCTGAGCCATCCAGCGTGCACTAAAAATTGCGATAACAACTGATTCATCAGCCAAGTCTCCACGAGTCTCCCTTATAGTTGCCAGAAGCTACATCCTTTGCAAAACAAAAGTAACATGTCCGGGCATTGCATCTTTTTGAAACAAACAAACAGCCCCTTTGTGCAATCATGTGGGGAAATCTCACCCAATCAACCTGCCAACTAATGAGTACTCTTTTCTTATACAGTATAAACTGATGCTCTTTGAAATTTGGCATTCTTGTGATTTTGCCATAATGGATAAAAGGCAAAAAGCTTTGACATTATATTACTTTTCTCAAAAATACTCAAATTCTGCTCGAAGTATGTTTGACATGAAATCTTTAAGGCTTTTTTCCAGCTGAAGAGTAATTGGGGCCGCTCTCCTATTTAAATTCAGACAATTTTACAGCAGGAGGATAAACAAAACATTGTATCTATTAGTATCTAACAATCTTCTCTGCTGTCTAAAAAGATTTTATATGCATCTTCCAAGGTAGAGAGGACTTTGGTATAGCACCTCATGCGAAAGGTGGCACCTCAATGAAAGATCAACCTAGGTTGAATGCTCAAGGTTAGAAGCAAATTAAAATCCATGAATCAAACCGAAGCTGATATCACGGGAAAAGTCTGCGTCCAAGTTACAGTCAAGTGATGCAATGTACACTAACATTCACCAACATTCATTCCAACAATGGAAATGCAAAACTAAAATACTGGCAATTGTTGGAAATCTAAAAACAGCAAATGCTGAAAGTACTCAGCATGTCTGGCAGCATCCGTAGAGAGAGAAACAGATTTAACATTTCAGGACTGTGACCATTCGGGATGACTACCAAGACCAAGAAGTTAGGTTAAACAGTTGCAAAACACCTGACAATTTAGCTGCTGGTAACCACCATGCTTAAAAAAAAGGGACAACTCCATTCAGACACAAATCACAGCACAAGACCACCTTTCTTGCAGGCTGCTTGTATATCGTTCATTGTTACGATAGACTACTTATCCGTTCTCTCTTTTCCTGGCTTTGCATCTGTTTTCAATCAGTTAGGTCCCTTGGGACCAGATGAAGGAAATTTTACTGAGATAAATTTCTGACACGCTGCAAACTAGTAATGCCAGACTTCCAACTTTTAAGGGAAAAGCAACACGCCTTTACAAAGCTTGGAAAAGGACAAACTGCCTTTGTTTGTTCTACAAACACCCAAGGTTCTATTCGTATTATGTAAAACTTTGTCGCATTGGAGCAAGATTTTGTAACTTTTTAATACTTTTTTAAAAAGCTCATGAACTTTGAATGACCCTGACGATTAAATTAATATAAAAATGCAAGCTTCTGAAATCTAACTCTAAAGTGATTAATGCTCTCCCAATTTTTGATGCTTCTTCCGTTTTAAACGAAGTACATCGACAAAAAGATTTTTAAGCTAAAACATGGCAGGTTTCTTTTATCAAGCAGAACTGCATCATCAAGACAAAATTTCAAACAGCATTTGTTTTGATAAGAGTTAACAATCTTCCCTGTTCTTCAGTACCTTGTGTAATCTCTACCATACACTGTTAAACACCTTGAAATGGGAATTCATTCTTAGAAACATTCAAGGATTTTTTTGTTCCATGATTATTGCAGATGCAAAGCAAATTGCCATAATGAAAAAATGCCATTTTCAAAACTTTCACATCTGTTCCATAGACAATGCAATTTTATTTCCTTATTTCACAAATTACTGTGCTGTACAATAGCATTAAGAAATCAAATAATGCTTCAAATGTTACACCTGTGCACGGTTATGACGACATCTGCGCCTTCAAATCCATCATTTGAATTTGAAATGTTTTTTCGCTTGCTACCACACTTTCACAAAATATTGTAATTCCTGCCCAGGTAGTGTGCTGGTACTGCAGCAAACAAATCTACCTTCATCTAAGGAAGATATACTTGTCTTAGAGGTGGTAGAACAAAGGTTCAATAGATTGATTTCTGAGATTAGGAGGTTACCATATGAAAAAGGAATGTGTTAATTTTGCTTATACTATGGCGTTTGGTAGAACATGATGTGATCTCATTGAAATGTATGACATTCTATGACACTGACTCTGAAAGGCTTTTTGCCCTGGTTGCAAAATCCAGGAATGGAGGTCATAATCTCTGGATAATGATTCTTCCATTCAGTACTGAGATGATTGAACATCTCTCCACTCAGAGTTGTGAATCTTTGGAATTCTCTGCCCTGAGGATATTGGATGCTCAGTTGATGAGTATATTCAAGACTGAGACCAATAGATTTTCAACCACAAGGACATTCAGCAAGTTAACCACTCTTTTACCCACATCAGAAATTCTGTTGTTTCACAACTTTAAACCTCACATGTTACATGATCAAATGCTTTATTCAAACATAAAATTCATGAAGCATGCCCTACCAATTCCATCTATCCAACTTGAAAGTCACAAACCTCTTCCCAGGAATTCCTGCTGTGTTTTGGCTGTTCTTTCATGGGATTTAAATGCCTCTGGCTAGGTCAGCATTTATTGCCCATTCTTAATTGCCCTGGTGGTAGTAATGAGCTGCCATTATGAACCACGATAGTGTGGTGTTCATACATTTACGGTGTTCGTTCATTTACAGTTTTCGTGTTAGGGAGGCTGTTCCAGGTTTCTGACTCAGTTACAGTGAAAGAATGGCAATACAATTCCAGGATCGTGCGTGGCCTGGAGGGAACCTTCCTTGGGTTTTCATGCCTCTGCTGACCTTATTCTTCTAAGTAATGGAGATCAAAGGTTTGGAAGATGTTGCAGGAGCTTTGGTGAGTTGAAGAACCCTTTGTAAAAGTGACAAAAGCATGCACCAGAGTGAATTTATGTTGAAAAGAAAAGACAGGTAGACAGGAAAACAAAAGTTCAGGCAGATGTTCAGCCATGAGCTGACTGAATGGCAGAACAGGTTCAGTGGGACTGAGTGGCTGACTCCTAGTTCTTATGCAGGTTACATGTGTACAAGCAAGAGTGAGTAGACTAGGTGGGGGGAGAAGGAAAGAAGGAGTTGTCTCACCATCTCTTAAACAGGATCTTTGCTACAAAGGCTAAGCTGGACATGTTCCAGTTTTCATTGCATGACCCTACTGATCACCTGACACACTCACTATCATGAGCCGAATGGAAGAGAAGAGACATGAAGCAAATGGCTGATTCCTGGCAAAGTCAAATAATCTCCAAAATGTTTTTTTTTAAAGCTACAAATTCAAGTCTTAAACTCCATCTTCACTGTTCTTCAGAGGTGCTGTTATTCCAGATTGGGAACTTCTACCTCAAGGATTGCCTCTAGAAATCAATAATTCAAGTTTTGCCACCCAATACAGCAAGTTAGTGACCGAGTCAAAACATTAATAAATCATTGTGTCATGGTTCAGGATTTTCTGGACATTTCACAATGGAAAGAATATTTGTTGCAGCTATTTAGGCAAAAACTTGCCATAAGCAGTTAGCCTCTTTAGATGAAGATTGCTGGGTTGTGCACCTATTGGTGTACAAAAATTAAAAGTGAAAATGCAAAACAAATCAGTTCAGGCAGCATTACTTGACAGAAAGTTAACGTTCCAGCAAGCTGACATCATTCGAGTAGATGAAAAAAAATGTTTTTGTTTGCTGAGACTAGACAATGATGAAATCAGTGACAGACATGCTTAATCCAAAAACTAATATTTGTGATTTTTGAATTGTTTTTTGTAAAATTCAGGATAGACACAAAAAAGGGACAAAACATTGATCTGGGTCACTCTAAATGGTCACTCCTGTTCCAGTTTCTGCTTATGTTCTAACAGCAGTGACAAAGCAAAGAAGGAAAGGACCTCTGACTTTGGCCTCAGTTCAAAAAATGACAGCATAACCTTTTATACTTTTATGATTATTTTGTTATTTTGTGTGGGCATTCCAATTATTTATGCAACAATTCACAACTCCTTTATAATTAGGCCATGTATGGTTGCTAAATAACTTGATTGTCTTTTTATTGAAACAACATGACATTTAAGTAGCATTTCAAACATAGCACAACATCCCAATCTCATTCATGTGAGTGCAATCAGACAACATTTGACACTGAACTACATTTTGATATAATATGCTAAGTTATAGGAAGCATTGAAAAAGAAAGGTAAAGAAAGATTCAGAGCAAGAATTTTAGGGCTTAGATCCAAAATAATCGAAGACACACCTACCTATGGTGGGCAAAATATGGCAAGGGCATTGAGGATGCATTTCCCTGGATTTATATTTCTATAAATGCATTCTGCATGATCTTATGAACTCAAATCAAGACTTAATTCATTATTTTTCAATGTACAACATAATTATTTCTAAAGGTGTGGTTGTGAACTTTTCCTTTTTCCAAAAAAGTATTGAAATAAATCATTTCCACTGACATCAGGAACTCAAACTCTATTCAACACAGAGAATGGCACCTTGCTCACATACACTGGCTCAAATTGCTCAAATGGATCTCAGTGAATTTGAGATAAGGAAAACCTGAATCAGCTGAGTGTTGGGGTAGATTTTGGATGGCAGCCCCTTGCAGTGGAGAAGATGCTCTGATCGGATATAAATTCGGTGCCCCAATGAGGCATTCCAACATAGTTCACCAGGCTGAATACTGAAATAGCAAGGCAGGGCTGCCACCAGCAAAATAACTGGCATGGTCAGGTCACAACAGGGGAGGGAGGACAGCAGCACCTGATCCTTTTTGCTGGCTGGCCCCAGAGAAGGAATACTTCTTTGGAGAATGTCCCTTCCTCCTTGACTGCTCCTCCTCCCTACATCAAACCCCTGAAACTCCTCCCAAACATCATGTCACTGTTTCTCATCACCCTCCTCCAATCAGCACTCCTGCCCCTTTCTTCTGGCCTCACAGGAAGATTTCTGCTTTCTCTATTAGAAAGCACCAATTACATGAAACAAACTATCCAAATATTATATTACTGGTGATAACAGGATGGTACATCTGTTGGCATCATTTTGAGGCCAGTGTTTCATTAATATCAGGGAAGGGTTCTCTAAAGCCAATGTTCTGAACTTTGAGTCAAATAGATGCACGAAAATGAACAGCAACAAAAAAAAAGATTAACACTGCCATAATTGGATTGACCTACAGACTGAATAAGGAGGAGTCAGGTTTGAGACATACTTCTGTAAATTCCAGAATGAATTGAAGACAATTGATGATGCCATATAGTTTTGTTCACTGACAAAAATGAATAAATACCCTTCTTCCAATAACTGATGCCCGAACCTCTCCCCTCATTTTGTTTGCTTTCTTTATTTCACCCTATATCTTCTGGAACCTCAAATATATTCCTGTTGCCAACTTGGAGTCTTCCTGTTTCCTCTTTAGCACTTTGCTGGGATCTGACTGCAGTTGCTGACAGCTTTACTCTGACATTTGTCTAATCTCATTGCTGATATCACCCTTATTGTGGGGACAGTACAAGCAACTGAACAATCAGAGAAACAACTATTTTTCTTTTTCAGGAAAGAGATCTCCTGAAACACATGGCAAGGGAATAACTTTGCTCATCTCCCCAAATAAGATACAGATATTTTCTATCTAACTTGTTCTGAGATGTGATTACACATCACTGGAGCAAGTAGGACTTGGAATCCAGGCCTCTTGGCCCGGTGTAGGGCACTACCACTACACCCCAAGAGCCGCTCACCAAGTGAGATACATTATTTTTTGCACATCCAGAAATGCTCTTCGAAACAAATGAACTTTTTGTTTTCCTCTCACCAAATCCCCTATGGTACCCTTTCATCTGTTTACTAGTGGCGGTAAATCACCCACATTTTCCAATTAATTTACAAGCAGCATCCATTAACAGCAATGCAGACCAAAGGTGAAGGAGAGGTAGGAAGAAAGAGATAGGCTAAATCAAAATGGAGTTATGATGTGGAGGTGCCAATGTTACTTCATCTGACGAAGGAGTAGCGCTCCAAAGGCTTGTGACTTCAAATAAGCCTGATGTCGTGTGACTTCTGACAAAACGGAGTTGGAAGGGGAGAGCCAAGTGAGATATAGTGCCTCAGCTATGATTATGTATGCCCTTTAGGAGCACTGCATACCTTTAAAGGAAACTGCTGCCAATATTAATGCCCAAACATATGAGTTACTCATATCAAATTGTTCTGTTTCAGTCTAATGCTGGATGAATTTCCATTTGCAAGCATTTTGTCTGAAAATGTTGTCTAAATTAGCTTTGAAGCTATTTTCCTCCTCATGATGCCTTTTAATCAGTCATCTCAAAATATTTAACCTATTTCAAGTGGCCACAATTGTTTTACTTACCCACATCTCGCAGCTCCTTACTGTATTTAGATGCCACTTGCCTGATGTGTTGACTGTACTGCTGTAATCCCACACCTTTGCAGTGTGCCACCACAGTAGCCTACTACACCTGGTAGTGGCAACATAATTAAAGTAAGACGTTGAGAAGGGTTACTCCTGCAAACTCTTTGGCAATACTGTTTTTAGAAACCTGAAACAGGCATCCTTCTAGACTAAGAAACTCTAATGTGCACATACATTTAGACTATTCTTGATTATAGATAAGCAAAATAACACATGATGTAAACCTCCCTCAGGAAATTAAGTGTAACCTGTGGTTTGAGCGTCATTTATCCTCCATCTTATAAGCCACTGAACTCGATCGGTGACATTTGCTCTCAATTTGGCAACGAGGCACAGTTTTTAATAACATAGATGACTGATCTTCCAAGTGCTGGCAGCCTCACAGGAAACAACTGGGTTTTCCATATAGAAGTTAAAAACACTCTAGCGTCACATGTCACCCTTAGAAGATTAAACGAAGATCCTCAGTAGTGAGGTGACTAAATAGTTCAAGCCTGATATACCCATGAGACAGCATTCACTGTCACTGCATTTACTTTACACATTTGAGTTTACTGCAAAGTGGTTTTCTCTGAATAATCGTAACTGAGCTCACATCCCTTGCAACACCGGCCGACATCCATAATTGTTACTGCTCTCCCAACATGATTCTATTCTTGCAACACCCTCCATGCAGAATTATGTGCAAAGATAACTGAAGAATGGACAACTTAAGGCATAATTACCTTTAAATGGAGTAAAGGTGTAGTAATAAAACGACCTTTTAAACATGCTTATTAGAGACACTCCCTCTAACAGCCAAAGATCTGTTTTAGTCTTTTACACGTCTGTGCCTAAATGTAAGTTCATGTTGCAAACATGCTGTTTTGTAAACATTCATCAAGTATTATTAACAATAGTTCACAGGGGAACAAAAAGCAGTTCAAAGCTTGCTAAGTTTGGTATTTTTTCATGTTTAGTCAATTTCCATTAGGTGGTCACAAAAATTCCTCAGCACAATCAGAAAACCTGCTCTTGTATACCTACATGATTTCTCAGTGCAAACAGGCAAAGCACATCAGATTCTCTCTCATTAGGGTTACACATCTTCAAAGATCTGTACTCGAATGCACAGCTGGATCAATAATGATGCCCAGTTCTGTTTCAGGATCCTCAATATGCAATCATTTAACTGTGTATGACTGGGTACATTCTACTTATCCTTCATTGGTTAACTTTCTTTTTTACACACACAGCACCAAGGTAAAGTTGCAAAATAGTGTAATAATTCCTATCAAATAATGCAGAAATGCTTAAACTGCACAGAACCAAAAGCAGTTAAAAAAAATTTGAAAGAAAATAAAACCCCAGCATAGTCAATAACTAGAAAACTGCAATGTTTGAGGGGTGGCAAAAAGGATACAGATCTAATGATAAGAATAGAAGAATTTGAGAAATGCTACAGCTGTGAATATTTTAATTTCAGTGTAATTCTTAAATAATGTTAGCAAGAGAGACAGACTCACCAAAAAGAGATAGGGAAAGTTGCACTTATTTCATGAATAAAGATTAAAGTGATTTCAATTAAATTGATAACCTAGAAATCAAGGTATGCTCAATCTTAGTATCTTCGATTTTCTGGATACTGTAAACATTGGACACAATCCTCGAATGATTAACACCAATCAAGAATCTCCAAACAAATGCAAATCTCTGTAACTAATCATACAAAAGAAGTAATTACAAAGGAAAGAAAGACTTAAATTTATTTAGCACTTTTTACGATGACTGGACATCTTAAAGTGCTTTAGAGCCAATGAAGTACTTTTTGGAGGATATTATCCACCTTTGTAATGTGGGAAATGTGGCAGTTAATTTGGGTATAGCAAATTCCCAGAAATAGCAATGTGATAATGCTCAAATAATCTGGTTTCGTGATGTTGATTGAGGGATTAAATTGCCTGGGATACCGGGGAAAGTTTCAAATCAGCAACATGAGATCTTTGAGATGTACCCAAGCAAGTACAGGAGCCTCAGTTTAACATCTTATCTAAAAGAACTCACCTCCAACTATACTGAAGAGTCAGCTTTGATTAGCTTTGAAGGTGCACCAGATGTAAGAATAGCGATTCCACCAAATGAATTGCTATTCTGCATAAATGATCTGATAGGTTTTGGAAGACAACAGGGGTAAAAGAAACAGACACTTCCTCTGGCATTACTGCAAGTTGACATTAGTCCAAATCACTCAAATTTTAAAATTAACACCCATTTGCCACTGCTTTTAACACTAAGATGAAGATATTTGACCATGAATTCAAAGCTATATTAGCATAATAAAAGCAAAAAGTACAACTTAGTTCTTTTATTTTATTATTTTGGGGAGACTGTTCTTCAGAACACAAGATCCTAATATCTAATGTACAGGTGATTTATTGTTCCAGCTGACACATCTCTTACATGTGAGCCAGAGGAAACTATTCATTCCCTCTAGTCTCTCCCTTCATTCAATTAGGTTATATCTGTATTTTAGATCCTTTCATCTAGATTTCTCAATGCTTCCTGATGGCAGTATCAATGGGTAGCTAGGAAAAAGAAAGCACTTCCTGATTACATTCCCAAAAGGCTGAGTTCTAACTTTAAAACGATGTTTCCTTGTTCTGAATTTCCTCAGCAGATGGACAGGTACAGAGAAGCTATCTTAACATCTCTCATTTTAAAAGGTCTTAATTAGATCATACTTAAATCTTTTAAACTAAGCCAAATGGTAGAACCTCTCCTTATAACTCAATCCTTCAAGCTCCATCAATTCTGTGAACCTGCCCCATAACCACTTCAAGATGATGATATCTTCCTATTAAGTTCAGTACTCAGGATGGGCATCTGGCTGAACTTTATGCAACTGAAACCTCACTTCCTCACTTTTGTATTCCAACCATCTTGAAATCAAGACTGACATTTTGCTTGCCTTTTTTGATTACTTCTTGTACCTGTCCACTATCATGAATACACAAACATGTTCATATGAACAACAAAATCTGTCCATTCCCCTGATCAGCAACCATTAAGCTTTTATTTTAAGATCATGTTTCACAAATTCAAAGTGGTAGACTTCACAATTCTGCACATTGAACTCCATTTGCTAAAATTTTGCCCATTCACTTAATCCATACCCATTGTATTTTCTTAATTTAATTAATACAACAATGCAGATTGCCAATACTTTGAACAAAATAGAAGTGTTTTAGCACTAGAACACTCCTGTGCAAAATAGATTGGATTGTTATAGCGAGCAGCAACATTCCAACCTATTACTGACTTGCATCGCTGCATCCTGTTCTCCTTTTCTCCATTCTTCCTTCCTTTCAAGTTTCTTTTCCAACATACAATAGGTTTTCTATGGTTCCAATAGAAGAATAGTGGAATTGCAATTATCTAGCATAATGGATGGCTTGTGCCTCTGTGGATAAGGCCAAATGATGGAGAGTCCACACAGTCTCTCTTAGGTCGTGACTCTCTCTTGGCAATAATGTACAGACCTAATAATCTTAATGATCCAAGAGAGCTAACTGAATGCTTGGGCTAAGAGTTGCAACAGAATGCAAGAGACTGCTGTATTTAAGTTAGTTCTGTTAAGAATGTCTCAAATGTTTCAGTGGATGGTCAGGAAAACATACAATTTGAAGTAGATTATGGAAGAAAGCTTGTGAAAGCATTTTGCTGCCATCTCTTTGGAATTCAGAAGATTGAGGGGGGATCTTATAAAAACATATAAAATTATGAAGGGAATAGATAACATAGAAGTAAAGAGGATGTTTCCACTGGCAGGTGAAGCTAGGACAAGAGGGCATAGCCTCAAGATTAGAGGGAGCAGATTTAGGACTGAATTGAGAAGGAATTTCTTCACCCAGAGGGTTGTTAATCTATAGAATTCCTTGCCCAGTGAAGTAGTTGAGGCTACTTCAGTAAACGTTTTTAAAGAAAAGGTAGATTTTTTTTGAACAATAAAGGAATTAAGGGTTACGGTGAGAACGCAGGTAAGTGGATCTGAGTCCACGAAAAGATCAGCCATGATCTTATTGAATGGCGGAGCAGGCTCGAAGGGCCAGACGGCCTACTCCTGCTCCTAGTTCTTATGTTCTTATGTTCTCCCTGGATATTTTAATGGATAAATATACGCGAGTAATGTGGTACTGAGTCACAGACTCCAGGATATTTCCCAACCTTGAGAAAAATAATGCGAGGGTTTCTACTGTTACCTACTCATCTCATCCTGTCAATCACTTTGGCTTCGAGCTTGCGATGAATTTTCATATCATAGCTCTGTCCTTTTAAACTCTATGTTAAATTCCACCACTTTTAATTCACCCAGCGTAACATCTCCTCCTTTGGCTCAGCCTTCATTTTTATATATTATGGTACCATGAATTACCTAGGACTTGCTCCTACATTCAAGGTACAATTAGAATTTTAGTTGTTTGGGATGTTGGGCTGAAGATGGCTGTGGAGATGAATCCAAGGCAAAGAGGTGAAAGAATTTGTGAATAGTGACATATTTTGAAAGAAGTGTACAGGGGTACCAGAGAGCCAATGAAGTAATCAGATTTATGCATGATCAGACAGATTATCAAATCCCACTAATCTCACTGGCTAAAAACAGAAACACTGGTATTTCCAGAGCAACCTCATCATGAACAGCTCAATAGTCAATTATCTCAAATCGATTAAACACATTGAACCAAACTTGTCTTGTAATTCAAGATAACAAACTAGATGCAAATGTTAGGCAAAGATTGCTGCAAAACTAAATATTGGCTATATGTATTATGGATTTAAGAACAGCAACTCAAGCCCATCTCTGTAAGAATACATACATCTTCAAAAACAGTTATCTTGCTTAAATATAAAGTTACGTCTTTATTTAGTATTCTGTCTGTCATCAAAGTTGTTATCCTTCAACAGGGAATGGGAGGTACATGCCAGGTCATGAATTTTTGGACAATTTGGCAAACACATACCCTCGACCATAAGACATCGGAGCAGAAGTAGGCAATTCAGCTGATCGAGTCTGCTCTGCCGTTCAATGAGATCCAATAATCATCTCCACTTTCCTGCCTTTTACAACCCATGGTTCCATTACTGATTAAAAATCTGTCTCTCTCAACCTCAACAGCCCCAAATGTACTACAGCCACTTCTTCCTTTTTACCTGTCCTGCTTGTAATTTACACAAACAATTCCAGTAAATTTGTTGGGCATGAAGTCATGCTGAATCTGTTTGATTATATTATTATTTCTAAATGCTGTTATTACATCCTTTATAGGGGGCTTAACATTATCCCAATGCCAGACAGTAAGCTAACTGGCCTACAGTTACCTGCTTTTTATCTCCTTCCCTTTTTAAATAAAGGAGTTTCATTATTGGCTGTCAAATTCTTAAACCCTCATCTCTCCCATAGGATTTAGCAAATTTACTCCTGCAGGCATTACCAACATTGAGCTGTCCTTTACAAACTATTTAGCTCGGATTTTCAAAAAGAGTATAATACATGCAGCTTTCAAAAACAGCTAAGGCAAGCTGACCCAGACTGCAATATGTTCTAAATAGTGTCAGCAATGGTTCGTTGGCAGTATTCTCATACAAGTAACAAGATTCTGGTCTCAAATGCTGCTTCGATGCTGACCCTTCAACGCAGTTCTGAGAGGGGGTGGAATTTTTCAAAGTGCTGCCTTTCAGCAAAGATGATAAACCAAGGCCTCCTCAATTCACTCAGAAGGAGGCAAAAGACCACATGGCGCTATGTCAAAGAATAGCAGGGGAATTGTCACTGGCACCCTGGTCAATATTTGTCCAAGTAATATCGCAGAAACAAATTAACAGGTCGTTATCATGTTTCTGTTAATGCTGTCCATGAGTTGGCTGCCGTGCTTCCTTCATTGCATCAGCCACTGCATTGCAAAAGTAGTTCATTGGTTGTAACGCACTTTGAGATCCGATGATCACAAAAAAGTGCTATGCAACTACAAATCTCATTCACTTGCCATGTGTCATTGGCCATCAGAAGCAACTTCATTTTAAATAGCATATAGTTTCTCCAGGCATAACATTTACACAGTAAGCTATGAAAATACAATCAACTCTAAAACATTGATGGTGAATATTATTCAGGCTTAACAGGGTGAGCATTTTTTTCTGTCTCCTGCTTGCCATATATTCCTTGATTTGTAGCCCAAGTATTCCAGGCTGATATTTCCATTATGCCTTTGGAGGTTCTCATTCATTCCCCAGTGGCCACCCAGGAATCCCAAAGACTGAGATAGGGAGAAACAGTTAGAAGCTTTCAGAGTACACTCAAAGGCCGAGAAATAGGGTTGGCCATTCAGCTGTTCCAGTCTATTTCATTATTCAATTAGCTGATCTGTTCTTGCATTGAACCTGCACTATAGACATCATTCTGCATTTCAATCCAACCACCCAGGCAACTGAGATAACTAACTTCCACACTCCAGGAAGGTACCATGAAGAACTCTCCTTTTCAACCTTTCCCCTCAACTGATGCGTGGTGGCCCTCAGGTTAAATCAGTACCAGTCATCTCCCTCTAATGAGAGAGCAGCCCTATCGTCTGCAAGGACAATGATACCTTAACATTCTACCTTGTACTCCCAATACTTGCCTCTTTTCTGAATGTAAAGATTTTCATTTCTACAGCACATTTCACACTCCTAGGATTTCCTTACGCACCATGCAGCCAATTAGGCACTTTTGTAGAATCACTGGCATAATGTAGAAAACACAGCAGGCAGCTTCCACACAGTGTCCCCAAACAGCAATGAAATGAGGACCAGACAACCTGGTCATTTCTAAAATCACATATTGACAGAAGAATCAATATACCAGTGTGCCAGAGAAAACCAACTTATTCTTAAAAGTATTGCCACAGAATCATTTACACCCACCCAACAGTGCAACCAATTTATCAGAGTCTCATCTGCACTGTGGCACTCCCTCATTATGGCATTGGAGTGTCAGCTTAGATTTAGCATATGTCCATGGAAGGGGATCTTCTGACTCAAAGGCTGCAAGCTTTACTTTCATTCACCAACTGAGTAAAACAGTGTCAATTTCAGTGTAGCAAATTCTAACCAACCTCCAGTATCCAGAATATTCAGACATAAGCACTGCAGATTTTTTTTTAAAAAAACCATCATTTGCATGGATAATAAGGTGTAGAGCTGGATGAACACAGGTCTAGGCCCAAAATGTCAGCCTTCCTGGTCCTCTGATGCTGCTTGGCCTGCTGTGTTCATCCAGCTCTACACCTTGTTATCTCAGATTCTACAGTATCTGCAGTTCCTACTATCTCTGAAATCAATTGCATGGAACAGTGTTTTATTAACCTGATGTTATTAACCTCTTAAAAGGCCTGGTCCTAATTTCAAGATAATCTCACACTGCCACCCAACCCCAGGTATTACTGTCCTCACTGACAAATTGACAGCTCAAGTTCTGAGCAGGTTGGTTAGGAAAATACCTACAGCAATCCTTTTTCTAGTAAATTGGAGATTGAGAGGAAAACAACAAATAGGTGCAGGAGGGTAAAGATCAATTGGTAGGAGTAAGCACAAGCTATTTTCCATTCAAAATAAAGCTGAAATTTTCAATCTATGCACAATACAAAATGTGATGTTGGAATTGTGAGATAAGTAAAGATCAATAACCCACTGAAGACTTCTGTTCCACCCTTGTGTGGTTCCAGTCTTATACCTTCTAGTATCATCATTATCATTTATTATAATATTAATGTTTCAAAAACCAAATTTTGACCAATTTGGAGAACTAATGGTACAATCATTCCTGCTTAAAAAGCTTTTGTACAATGGAGTTGGGAGAGTTTCCACCTCTGTCAACCCATAAAAACAAACTGCAACTGAGGTTCATGATTCATCATTTATTCAACAGCAGTGCCTAAAAGTATCAGCATTTTTGATATTTAGTAAAAATGAAGTTAAAGAGTGTACCATGTCTAAATGCACATATTCCACTTAGTTTCCAATTGTCACTTCTCAGTGGTTTCATGTTACACCAAATTCTCAGTCATCTTTCAGAGTGATAATGTATTTCAGCAACAACAATTATTTTAACTCTTGAAATAATATCTCAAATTTCTGGGCTGTCGTCTCAAAAGTCAACTCTCATGACTTGTTTACTGGCAAACTGCACTGGTCATAAACTGCTCCTTTTTACAGGTCCCAGGCAAATCATGTTCTACAGGTTTACATCAGTGTGGCCTGAGTGGCTAATAGTTATTGTGTTAAGTCCACGGTACTCAATGTAATATTTTCTTTTCTGGAAACCCGTAGGTTTCTGATTAAATAATTAGAGAGAAAGAGGCAAATGGAAGCAGGTGCACTTAGCTGCACAGTCATAATACCCGGAGGAGTGAGAAAAATATAAACTACACAATTATTTTACACTTTTTACTTTAGCCTTGCAGGGTCTTCAATAGTGTTATCTAAATATGCGCAAGCAATATTATCAAACCCTAAAAGTCCAAGGAATACACATTTAAAAAATTACTGTAGCTCCAAAATATTCAAAAAACCAGTCCAGATTATAAAAACTGTTACATGGAAATGGAGGAATACCTGATAAATAAATTCTTGCATATGTTAATAGAAATTTTGTGCTTTTAAAAAAGGAATAAATACAGCGGACAAAATCCAGAACACAAAAAAAAATGAGTCAAGATATTAATTTCAATTATCCTGTTTAGGTTTACACAGTCTAACTTAGATCAAACCATGTCAAACAACAAAACTTATCAATAAGACATCTGAATACCTGGGAGACTGGCTTCCCACATTTTCTAAACTAAGGCTCTACCATCGTACCTTATCCAAATTCAGCGTGCAAACCTCAGCCACAAAAGAAAGCTGAGCCAGGACATGACAAAGCATTACCTGACACTTAGTCGTGACCCCATGACACTTTTACTCTTAAACAAACAACTTTGGCACTAAAGGAAACAAATCTCGAACTTAATTTTATAAAACGCTGCATAGCAAACCACTTTGCAAGGTGAACGTTTTTTAAATGAAAATTATTCAATGGAAACTCACTCAGGTACTTCAACTCTCATTCTCACTTGAGCACATGCCAAAGCAGCACTATTCAACATGTCAGAAGATGAGCAAGGACAAAAAAAGGATTCAACAATTCAACCAGGACACCTGGTGGCTTACAGCAGTAAAGTAAAAAAAATCAGCGCAGGATTGAGGCTGATAACAATAAGATCGAGGCATCATTGCAAAGTGTCAGATATTGCACAATGCAGCACGCTTCAAACGCGGTCACTGAGTGCATTCAACATAAACCGTAAACAGCAGCACAATTCCTCACGGAAAAAAGTACGAAGTACATGCAGAACTAAAAGTCTGATACATTTTAAGCTGTCAGTTTTGAAATACCATTCAGTAATTAATGCTAGAAAGTACAGTACTGAATATTCGACATTAACAGCATACTAAAATGTAAAATCATCAACACAACATTTTACTAAAAGGGCATCAACAAACTTACATGTATGCTGGAGTCAGTGTTGCTGTCCTGGACGGTTTAAGCACAGAAACTGGGAATTTCCAGTTAGTGGGATTACTGGTTTTCCATTTCAATGGCATGTTGTTATAAAGGTACTATCATACCAGCGACAAGCATTTCCAAAACAGACTTCCAGCAATGAGCTCCATTCCAGATAAGACTGTTCACAGTGGCTGCTGCCTAGAACACGTGAATAATTCTGGCACTGCTCTTAAGCTAATGTTTTCCATTGCTGTACTCATTGAACAGAGCTGAAAGGCATTCTCCTTTCCCAAATCCTTTGTCTCCCCTGAAGCGCAAGATGTGGTTTCTATCGTACTAACTCAACAATGGTGTCACCTTATTCAAGAGAAAGCTTTGACTGCAACACGCAGACCGATTCTCAGAAGCAGCACATTAAGGCTTTGTTTAGCAGTACACTGCTCAAATAAGATAAGGACTGTGAGAGCAGTGCTACCTGTATGGAAGCTCTGCAATGAAGCAGTAAATTATTCACAGTTTACACCCTTCATTTCATTAAGATTTGAACAACACTGTAGAGGGGGGAAAACACACACACACACACACACACACACACACACACACACACACACACTCACAGACACACACACAAAGGATCATGTGATAGATCTGAGTCATCAACATACCTACTCAAAATACACTTGTCATCCTCTGTAAATTCTTCTTTTGGGCTGCAACAATACAAATGGGATATAAATTTCAGCATAGCCCTGGGCCACTGCTAATAGACATCAGGGAAAAAATTCAGCAGCCTATTTTTCTCCTGTAAAAGCTCCATCCAGATATAGCATCAATGCTATTGTGATAGAAACCTTTTCCATCCTAACAGTCCATCACAGCCACAATGCAGAGTCCAAGATGTCAAAAATCAGAAATGATGCAATTTCCTGGATGCCCGTCTAGAGTCTGCTTCTCAGTATCCTTTTATTTCCCCATACTCCTTGCGGAGCTCCACACTCAAACACTGGAGTGTTTTACAACGTGCTGTATTGCATGACTCTCATTCTGTGTCTTCTGCGGGGAAGCGGGCTTGCTTGCAGTATGTTTCAGCAGTCACAATCAGCAGTGCTGTTAACGATCCAATTCAACGGCTCTCAAATACCTCATCAACCACTCTAAATTGTGTCAGGGTAGTTGGTCAAGCAGGTGGCTTGGGACTATTCTGTTGTTCTGCTGGTGATCCCAAATGCTGGCAACTGATAAGCATACCTAAATGATAACATTCAGGACATGTGGTTTCATAAGCTAGAGCTCTGAGAGCAACATATTAATATTTGACCAGCCCTTTCTTTTAAAGAAAAATGACTACTCAATGCATTTCTTTGCAATGGACTGTAACCTACCTCAATATTTTATGCTGTATTTCCAAAGACTTCACTGAAGTTAGTTCCTGCATATTGTTTGACTTTTAAATAGTCATAACATATCTAATATTGGATCATATATAAGCAATGCAGAACACTGTACTGCCATATCTGCACTGAAATGAAAATTGAAAACAGGCACATATTAATCTGTAATTATTCCAAACAGAAACATGTACCTCACAAAGAACACCCAGTCATGCAATGGCATAAATGATTTCTGTTTGAGTAAATCATAACAAAGGTACATTACCCACAGCCTTACAACTAAAGTACATGCACATTATAACTGTGGTGTCAGTGAAATTTGCATTTGTTGCACACACGCACTGCATCTATCGTGACTGTGCCTTCAACCCGATGTCAGAACCGGACTTGACACAGAATTCAGTTTGGGCATAAACCAAGGATTTACAGTGCCCAAGTTCAACATCGCAGAGCTGAAAAGCCCTGGTACGAGCACGAAATGCAGTGTAAACAGATTCACTCCGTCATACATGGAAAGCATTTCTTTAATTTTTTTTTCTTGCTTTCATGGCAAAGCTGACAGACAGTCTGAAAGTCCCCGACAGATTACAATTGTAATAATAAGACATTATGACCGCAACACAACTTTACAACTATGTATTTCATTGAGATGATGTCAGTTTAAAAGCAGCTTGGGGGAAACAGAACTAACTACACAGTGTTAGAAAAAAATCCTAATGATAACACACAGGTTATGTAGTTTCATGAATAAGGAGGTTTTAATCATCTGAAGAGATTTACATGGCTCTCCTCAGAGCAGTGGTCATATGGAGATTTAATAGAAGTGTTCAAAAGTCTGAAGCATTTGATGGAGCACATAAACAGTACCACCAAACAGAGGACACAGATTCAAAATAAATGAGCAAGATGAGAGGGGAGTGCAGGACATGTGACCTGGAATGTTTTGCCTGAAAGGGTAGTAGAGTCAACGGTCATTTCTAAAACAGAACTGGATTCTACACCAAAACGGGAATAACACGTGAATAACCAACACAAGCACAATGTGTTGGATGAACTCCCATGGATCAAATATCCATGGCTTCATAAATCAGAGTAATATTGCTGCCAGTGAGTTACGGCTGATTCCAGAGGGGCAGCCACAGTAAATGAGACACCGCACTGTATCTGTCTAACTCATGGAGTTAATATGTTTAAAAACTGGGGATGGAAGAATCAAACCCACAACTTTAGTCAGCTACTTCAAAGGCTGGACACTCATCTACACGAAGCAACTGCTTGACCAAAATTAGACACATGTTATTACCTTTCATGGTGTCCCAAACTGTTCCGAAATTCACTTAACATTGCAAAGTCCTGAAAACAGGCTACATTTCCGAGGGCTACAGCCTCACTCAAATCAGAGTCCATAAAATCACTCCTCACTTAACACACCCTCCTCCAGGTTAAAAAAAAGACAAAAGAAATGTTTTTGAACATAGCACCAAAGTCTCAGTCAACCAAATTGATGGGCAGTTATCATTATGTGATGTGTTTGCCATAAGGGGCAATTGCACAATTAATGTTCCTGCAATGGAGCTCCAGCCCTCCAGGCATAAGTAGTGCAAAGTCTGGGATAAGCTACCTGTGATTGTTGACAGAAAATTTCTGATATCTGCACCAATTCTACAGCCAGAAGCATTAATCACAATATCACCCCTAAATAGGTCAGTAGAAAAAAAAGAAACATTGAAATCAGACTTGCAATTAATAGAGAAGTACTTTCCAGAACTATATTTGTATACACAGGTGCATGTAAACAGATTAAAACTGGGGAGAGGGAAATTAAAACTAAAGGGAACTGCATGGTTACTGGGACAACAAGGTGACGAGCTGGATGAACACAGCAGGTCAAGCAGCATCAGTGGAGCAGGAAAGCTGACGTTTCGGGACTGGACCCTTCTTCAGAAAAAAATCAAAAATTTTTTTTCTGAAGAAGGGTCCAGACCCGAAACGTCAGCTT
>NC_063345.1:65529197-65532267 GCF_021869965.1 Rhincodon typus | reverse complement strand
CCTCTGATGCTGCTTGGCCTGCTGTATTCATCCAGCTCTACACCTTGTTATCTCAGATTCTCCAGCATCAGCAGTTCCCACTATCTCTGCATGGTTACTGGTCTTTTTACAGATAGAAATTTGAATACCCCAGTTCTAAAACTATGCTGGAATATAGATGTGAATTACAGTTTACAACCACACAGTGAAACTTAATATTTAAGAAATTCTTTCCTGGATCTTGCAACATCACACTGCAATCAGAGGTAATTTGCTTATGCTGCAACTAAAAGTTTAGGTTAATGCTGACTAACCTTCAATCAGATTCTGCAATTTTACAAACATCTCCATTTCTCATCTGAGATTAGAATATCGCCATCCATCTCTGTTAAACTTCTTTTATTACTTGCTGCAGAGCAAGAAAAGACAAGACTAAATGCACACTCACAGGCTAATCTAGTAGTCATGCTTAGTGTAGACTGGGTAGCAGTGGCAGGGTCCTTTCCCTGAAGGGCATTAGTGACCGAGTTGGGTTTCTGAAGTAAAATATCACTTTACCTGGCTGGTAATGGCTCATTATTTACCATCTTTATTGCAACAAATTGATGTACTGGACATTTTGGTTTTCGAATTCAGGGCTCCTGGATTACTATATCCACTTGGGCACATAAATCTGCCCTGTTCAACACTCCATGAATCATACAAAGTCAGCTTGCAGGTATAACAAAAAATAAAGACCAACATTCTGTTTGTTGTCTTAATCACAAGGTGGATAGAGTATAAAAGTAAGGCAATCTGCTAGAACTATGCAGGACATTGATGAGACTACACCGAGAGTATTGTGCACAATTTTTTAAAAATTCATTCACGGGGTGTGAGTGTTGCGAGCTAGGCCAGCATTTATTGCCCATCTCTAATTGCCCACAGCACAGTTAAGAGGCATGTGTAGGCCAGATCAGAAAAGGACAACAGTTTCCTTCCCTGAAGGGCAGTGAACTAAATGGGTTTTTCCAACAATCAATAATGGTTTCATGATCATCATTAGATTCATAATTCCAGGTTTTGTTTTATTGAATTCCACCTTCTGCCGTGGCAGCATTTGAATCAAGATCCCACAATATCGCCTGGGTCTCTAGATCAGTAGTGCATCCTTGCTCAAAGAGGGATATAGTTCCAACAGCAGTAACCCAGAGAAGGTTCTCAAAGATGATTACTAGGAGGACGGCCTTGCCTCATCAGGAAAAGTTGATCTGGCTGGACTAATATTTATTGGAGTTTAGAAGAATGAGAAGTGGTTATTGAAACATGCAAGATTCTCACAGGGCTCGTCGGTGTAAAGCTGGAAGAAGCTTCCACTCCTGGGGAATCTAGAACTGCAGTGCACAGCTTCAAAACAAAGGATCTAATATATAGAATAAATTTCTCAACTAAATACTGTAGGCGAGTTGTTAGTGCTTGGATTGGTCTTCCCATGTGAGCAAGGCTAGGTTAGATAGATTTTGAACACGCAAGACAGGGAAGGGTTATGGAGTTGAGGCCACATTAGATCAGTCAAGATCTTACCAACTGCCACAGCAGGCTCAAGGGGCCAAATGGCCTACTCCTACTCTCTTTTCTTTTGTCTAAGTTTTTGAATGCGTCGAACATCAGTCAGGCCTAGACACTGGAACAAGCCAATCTGAAAAACTAAGTCATGGACAACTCTTTGCACTGGAATACCAACATGTTTCAGGCAAACCAAAGAGCATCTTTCATCAAGTCAATGCCTTCCAATCACAGTTGATGTTTATCTCAACATGCATTCCTGGAAACAGCTTGTACAGCACAGTACCCTATGTTACAGAGTTGATCTGTATGAAACTTGGCAAAAGCACTGCTTTCCATAAGGCGGGCCATGGTCCCTCCTATCAGAGCAGCTTGAAGGGCAACGTGCAGTGGAACTGAGACTCTGGGTGTGCATAAGAGTGTCTTAGGGGATGGCTGTCTTCACTATCAATTAATCAATCAATCAATCAATCTTGGCACTTGCTGTAAAGTTCTGGCAATGTGATTTTCTGCCAAATGAGTCTGATAGCCTCCCAAGAGAATCATCTGACAAGGTCCATCATCTCCCCTTTTTCTGCAGACTTTAAGGAAGAAACACATGGATTATTGCCGGATGGACATGCTTTTATTTCCACTGTCCAGCGTCTGCAGTATTTCACTTTATTACATGCAGTCTACCAGAATATGACATGCTTAAAGGAATAATACAACATCGCACATTGCAGGCAAACAACCTAACAAAAATTACTGATGAACTATACAAAATGCTGAAAAGCACAGATGAGTCAGTATTTACAAAGAGCAAAACAACTTAATGCTTTACTCAAACATAATTGACTGCACACTATGTAAGAATAATTGCTACAAGCCATACAAATTCAAACTTTCTAGCTGCACTTTGCAATTTTACATTTCTGCAAGTGTGAAGGCAGCAAAAAGAACTTAAATGTAACTGCCTAAAAATTATGCTGACTTGTGAACACAATTGCTAATGCCAATTTATGAGTTGTAATGTATCTCAGCCTGCTTTGGAAGATGAGGGAGAAAATTACAGAGGCACTAACCCAATCATTTTTTATCCCTCTCTGGCCACAGGGAGATGGCAAAAAGACTGAAGAACAGCCAATGTGATTCTGCTTTTCAAGAAGTGTGGGTAAAGATAAATGTGGGAATTACAGACCAGTGAATTCAATCAGGAGAGAGAATTAATCTCCATTAAGAAAGACGAGGTTTGATCAGGAATAGTGGACTTTTGTCTTAGGGAGGTCACGCCTCTCAAATTTGATTAAATATTTCCATGACCAGGTGTGTAGATGAGAGTGATATAGTTGATGTAGTTTATATGGATTTCAACAAAGCCTTTGACAAGGTCCCACGTGGAAGACCAAGTAAAGAGGTAAAAGTACATGAGATTCAGGGTAACCTCGCAAGTTGGATCCAGAATTGGCTGAGTGCTGGCAGACAGAATGGTTGTAAAAAGGCTGTTTATGTGACTGGAAGCCAGTTTCCAGTGGTATATCAAAGGGATTGGTGCTGGGTCCCTTAC